>NC_080066.1:172370529-172670529 GCF_949987535.1 Balaenoptera acutorostrata
GTATTTTCTGCCCTTGTTTCCCAGTGATGACAAGTAGAAAAAAGAGGACTTGTCGGGGGAGAGAAACACTACAGGAAGACAGTCAAAGCATCTAGACTTCACAGTTGTGCTACTAAAATTTTTTTATACTCTTCTTAGTCGTGTGCCAGGATAAGCAATGCCACAAAGAAAACAGGGTACATCTTCTTGAGGTATCTGCTTCACCTGAAGATTTGAGGGGGGCAGGCAATGTTACATACTCTGACTAGTTAAGTAATATTAAACATTACGTTTATATTAAAACATATTATTATTTATGGACTAAGCAGTAACATGTGTACAAATTAAGGTATAGCATGAGACTTAAAGAAATTAGATTTTTGTAGCTGGCTACTATGGGTTATATCCCCAGGCCCCTAGGGTTTGATTCCTTTTATTCTATAGAAATACGTTGGTCGAAAACATTAAGAAGCATGTCTTAAGATATTAGGTAATCTTTTCAAAAAATACCTTTACTGAGGTATCGTTGATGCATAGTACACTGTATATATTCGAAGTGTACAGTTTGGTAAGTTTTGACATATGTATACACCTGTGAATCCATCTAACAATCAAGGTAATGAAGATATTCGTCACCTGCAAAAGCTTCTTTCTCCTTTGTAATCTCTCCTTTCATCCCTCCCCTCCTTCAAGTAGGCAAGTGACCTTTAATCTGCCTCTGTCACTATAGATACACTGTCTAGAATTTTATATAAACGGAGTCACATAGTATGTAGATGTGTCTAGTGTGAGTGTAGCATAGTATGAGGAGGTAGGTCTAGCTTTCATTCAGGATAATTATTTTAGGTTCATCCACGTTGTAGTAGGTGTTAACACTTCAATCTCTTTACTGCTGAGCATTATTCCTTTGCATGGACATGTCACAATTTATTTTTCTGTTCACCTTTTGATGGACATTTGAGTGTTTGCAGTTTATGCCTTTTAGAAACACAGCTGCTGTTAATATTTGTATGCAAATCTACATATGGTCATATGTTTTCATTTCTCTTGGGTAAATACCCAAGATTGACATGGCTGGATTATACGGTAGGTGTATGTTTAATTTTTAAGAAACTGCCAGAATGTTTCCCAAAGTATCTGTACCATTTTACATTCCCACCAGCATTGTATGAGTTCCAGTTGCTTCACATCCTTGCCAAAACTTGGTATGATCTTTAAAAATTTTAGCTATTCTAATTGGTATATAGTAGTAATATCTCATTATAGATTTAATTTGCATTTCTCTGCTGACTAATGTTATTGAGCATCTTTTCATGTTCTTATTTGCCATTAATATATCTTCTTTAGTGAAGTGTCCATTGAAGTCTTTTGCGCAGTATATTGTTGGGTTGGTTATTTACTCATTACTGAGTTTTGAGAGTTTTGAAATATATTCTAGATATGGTTTTTTTTTTGGTCAGGTATGTGATATGCAAATATTTTATCACAGTCTATGACTTGTATTTTCATTCTCTTAACTGTGTCTTTCAAAGAGCAGACTTTCTTAATTTTGAAGTCCAATTTATCAATCTTTTTTTTTTATGGATGGCACTTTTGGTGTTATAACTAAGAGGTATTTGCCTAACATGAAGTCACAAAGATTTTCCCTTATGTTTTTCTCTAAAAGTTTTAAGGTTTTACATATATTTCTGTGGTCCATTTTGAATTTATTTTTGTATATGGTGCAAGGTACAATATGTATTGAAGTTCATTTTTAAATATATGGAATTCAAATTGTTCCAGAACCATTTGTTGAAAAAACTTCCTTTCTCCATTGAATTACTTTTGTACCTTTGTTTAAAATTAATTGACCAAATATGTGTGAGTCTATTTCTGAACTCTGTATTTTGTTTCATTGATTTGTTTGTCTATCTTGATGCTAGTACCACACTGTCTTGATTATTGTGGCTTTATAATAAATCTAGGGTCATGTAGTGCAGTTCCTCCAAATTCATTCTTTTTGAAAGTTGTTTTGGCTATTCTGGGTCCTTTGTACTTACACATGAATTTTTTTTTCTTTGTTTAATAAATTTATTCATTTTATTTATTTATTTTTGGCTGAGTTAGGTCTTCGTTGCTGCACGCGGACTTTCTCTAGTTGCAGTGAGCGGGGGCTACTCTTTGTTGTGGTGCGCGGGCTTCTCATTGAGGTGGCTTCTCTTGTTGTGGAGCACGGGCTCTAAGCACGCGGGCTTCAGTAGTTGCGGCATGCAGGCTCAGTAGTTGTGGCTCACGGGCTCTAGAGCACAGGCTTAGTAGTTGTGGCGCACAGGCTTAGTTGCTGCGCGGCATGTGGGATCTTCCCCGTGTGCCCTGCACTGGCAGGCGGATTCTCAAGCCCTGCGCCACCAGGGAAGCCCCAATCCTGATTGCTTTGACATCCAGATTGCCCATCCTGCTAGTGTTGGAGGGTGTCCTGCAGAGGTGGGGGGTGGCTCTGTTTCACCGTGGGGACAAGGACACTGGCAGCAGAAGTTCTGGGAAGTACTCCTTGGCGTGAGCCCTCCCAGAGTCTGTCTTACACATGAATTGTTAATCATCTTGGCGGCTGCTACAAAAAAAAGTCTGATGAGATTTTGATTGGGATTATGTTGACTCTTTAGATGAATTTGAAGAGAATTAACACTTTAATGAATTGAGTCTTCCAATCCATGAACATGGTATTTCTGTCCATTTATTTAGGTCCTTAATTTCTCTCAGTAATTTTTTGTAGTTCTTACCATACAGGTCTTGCACATCTTTTGTCAGATTTATCCCTCAGTATTTTAATGTTTATATGTTATTGTAAATTGTATTTTCAATTCTGATTATGTGCCAAGATATAGAAATACAACTGCTTTTGTATACTGATGATGTATTCTGCAACCTTCCTGAACTCACTTGTTAGTTCTAGGGTCTTTTTTGCAGATTGTTTGGGATTTTCTACAAAGATGATCACATCATCTGCAAATACAATTTTACTTTGTCCTTTTTCACCTGATTGTCTTTTACTTCTTTTTCTTGTCTAAAAGTTCTGCTAGAACCTACAATGAAATATTAAATAGAAGTGGTGAGAACAGAAAATCTTGCCTGTTCCTCATCATAGGAACAAATAATTCAGTCTTTCATCTTTAAGTATGATAGTAGCTATAGGATTTAAAAATAAAAATGGTGCTCTTAATTAAGTTGATGAAGTTCCTTTCTATTCCTTGTTTGCTGATTTTACCAAGAAAAGATACTGGATTTTGTCAAATGCTTTTTCTGTGTCTACTGAGATGATCATATGAATTTTTTAGTTTTTACTATGATGAACTATATTGATTGATTTTCTAATGTTATTTCAACCCTGCATTCCTGGAATAAACCCCACTTGGTCATATATATATTATCTTTTACATTTAACATTGAATTTAATTTGTTAAACATTTTTGTTAAGAATTTTTGCATGTATGTTACTGAAGGGTATTGGTCTTTAGTTTTCTTTTCTTGTGATCTTTGTCAGGTTTTGGTATTGGAGTGATCCTGGTCTCATAGAATATAGTGGAAAGCATTCTGTCTTCTTCAATTTCCTGGAAGTGTTCGTGAGGAATTAGTATTATTATTTTCCTTTAATGTTTGGTAGAATTCACCACTGAAATTATTTGGGCCTGGAGTCTTCTTCATGGGAAAATTTTTTTACCTAAAAGTTCAGTTTCTCTCATAAATGTAAGCTTATTCAGATTATTTTTTCTATTGATTTTTGTTAATTTGTGTCTTTCATGGAACTTGTCAACTTAATTTAAATTACTGAATTTATTGGCATAAAGTTGTTCATAATGCCCACTTAACATACTTTTAATATCTATAAATTGTAGTGACATCACCATTCTCATTCCTGATTTTGGCAATTTGTTTTTTTCTCTCCTTTTTCCCTGATAATATTAATTAGAGATTTATTAGTTTTATTGACCTTCTCAAAGAACTAGCTTTTAGTTTCATTGATTTATTCCCCCATTTTTTGTTTGTTTTCTATTTAATTTATTTTTGACTCTATTATTTTCTTTCTTATTTCATTTCTTCTGCTTGCTTTGGGTTTCATCTGCTTTCCCCACCCCACCCCTAGTTTCTTAAGATGGAAGACACTGAAGTTATTAATTTGGGACCTTTTTTTTTTTAATATAGGCATTTAGTGTTTTAAACTTTCCTCTAAGTCTGCTTTAGCAGTGCTCCACAAATTGTAATATGTTGTGTTTTCATTTTCATTCAGTTCAGAATACTTTCTGATTTCTTTTTTGTTTTCCTCTTTGTCTCATAGGTTATTTAGAGGTGTGTTATTTATTTTTCAATTATTTAAGACTTTTCCAAATATCATTCTGCTATTGATTTCTAATTTAATTCCATTATGGATAGAGAACATATTTATATGACTTGAGTCCTTTTCATATATCGGTATATTTTATGGCTCAGAAAGTGATCTATCTTGGTAAATGTTCCATGTGCACTTGAATGTGTAGTGTTCTGTTGTTGGGTGTAGTGTTCTTGACATTAGATCAATTTTTTTGATAGTGTTGTTCAATTCTATCCTTACCAATTTCCTATTTACTTGTTCTATCAGTTTTTGAGATCTCAGACTATAATTGTGGATTTACCTATTTTTCCTTGCAGTTCTATCACTTTTCTTCATGTTTTTAAAAATTCTGTTATTAGATGTCTAAACATCTAGGGTTGTTATGTTCTCCTGATTAATTGACTCCTCTATCATTATGAAATTACCCATTCTTTGATTAGAAATCTACTTTGTCTTATAGTAATTGAGCCATTCCAGCTTTCTTTAGATTAATGTCATTGTGGTATGGGTGTATCTTCTTTCATCCTTTTACTTTGTGACTTTATATTTAAAGTGGGTTTCTTATAAGCAGGCTGTAATTTGGTCTTGTTCTTTTTCATCTGACAATCTTTGTCTTTAAATTGGGATATAACTATAACTATTTACTTATAATGTGATTATTGATTTGGTTGGGTTTAAACTGACCACTTTGTTATTTGCTTTATGTTTATTGAATCTGTTCTTTACTACCCTTTTCTTCTTTTATGTCTCCTTTTGGATTGAGCATTCTTTTTCGACTATTTAATTTCCTTTGTTTACTTAATAGCTATATCTCTTTGTAGTATTTCAGTGGTTGCTTTATTGGTAGTATATATTTGTAGTATACATCTTTAACTTATGACAGTCTACCTTCAAGTAATAGTGTACTAATTAATATATAGTATAAGAATGTTAAAAGAGTACATTGCTATTTCTTTTCTCCTGGTCTTCATGCTATTGTTGTCATAAGTTTTACTTCTATGTTTGTTATAAACTTCACCATTCATTGTTATTATTTTTGCTTTAAACAGTCAATTGCCTTTTAAAGGGATTTAAATAATAAGAAAAAAGATCTTTATGTTAACCTACATAGTTATCTTTTCTGGTGTTTTTTATTCTTTTGTGTATATCCAAATTTTTATCTGGTATCACTTTCCCTCCTCCTGAATGACTTCCTTTAAAATTTCTTATCATGCAGGTCTTCTGGTGATGAATTCTTTTAGCTTTCATATGTCTGAAAAAGTCTTTATTTCACTTTGTTTCTGGAAGCTATTTTCACTGGGTATAAAATTCTAGTTTGACAGTTTTTTCCTTTCAACACTTTAAAGATATGGCTCCACTATCTTCTGACTTGCATTCTTTCTGATGAATAATCTGCTGTCATCTTTATCTTTGGTCTTCTCTACCTAACATGTTTCCTACCCTTTCTGGGTACATTCACCATCTTTTCTGTTTTTGTTTTTAGTTTTTTTTCCCTCCATAAGTTTGACTATCTTGTGCCTAAGTGTGGTTTGGTTGTCTATATGTTGCTTGGTGTTTACTGATCTTCTTAAATGTGAAAATTTAAGTCTTTAACCAAATTTGGGAAATTTAGGATGTTATATCTTTAAATAATCTTTGTTCCTCATTCTTTCTCTCCTGTCCTCCTCTCCTCTCCTTCTCAGGCTTTAATTGCTATACATGGGTAGATAGATAGATAGATAGATAGATAGATAGATAGACAGTCTCATAGGTACCCAAGGTTCTAATTTTTTCCAGTCTTTCTCTCTGTTTTACAGGCTAAATTAATCTGTATTGTCTTCAAGTTCATATACTGTCTTCTCTTCATTCCCTTTTGCTCTTAAGGCCATTCAGGAGACTTTTTAATTTCAGATTTTTATTTTTCATTTGGTTGCATTTGGTTCTTGTTCATTATGAGCATATTTTGTTTATGCTATGAGTAGAGTTTTTGGTGGTAAAATATCATGTGAATAAGTTGAATAGGTTTTTAAAATCTTTGTCTGTAATTCCAAAATCTGGATTTTATTGGGTTCAGTCTTTTTGATTGCTTTTGACATTTCTCTTGAGTACAGGTTATATTTTATTGTTTCTTCATATGTGTACTCATTTTGGATTGTAACCTGGATGTTGTGGATGATATGTTTTAGAGACTCTGGATTACGTTATTCTTGAAAAATGTTGATTTGTTTTGTTTTATTTTGTCAGGCAGTTATCTTGAATTAAGTCTGATTCCAAGCCCTGTCTTTCTTGTGGTGGGCAGCAGCTAAATCTTTTCAGTTCTTTTAACCTTTGCTTGAAGCTTGTAATCTTCCTCACACACGTATAGCTAAAGATTTGAGCAGAGATTTTACACAAAAACTGGGTCTTCCCCTTCTCAGATTCTCCCTTTCTGGGATCTCACCCTCACTTTATAGCTGCTGTGAATGCCTTAGACTCTGTTTTCTGGTTCTTTAAGCCATTAATGCCTTGAAGGTTTTCTATCCAAGTTTTAAGTGCTTTATGCAGCACTGACTAGTGAAGTTTTAAAAAGTAGAAATTCCATCTGTTGCCTTTTCCTTCATTCAGGTGTAGACAGTGTTTGCCACTTCTGTGACTCCTAATGCTTTCAGGTAGTATTTTCGTTTGTTTGCACATTTGTTTGTGTTTTAAATCTAAAGTTTAGTATTTGTTATTTGCAAGAGTATTATTCTGTTAGATACCCTTCTCCTATTATCAGAAACCAACTCTCCTCTTTCCCTAACTTTTAAAGTTTTATCCATGGCTCTAGGTTCTTAAATCTCCCTTGGCTTTACCCCTACAGAGAAGGCATGACTGCCCCCTCCTACCCTAGTCAGTCTCAATCTTAACTCCTGCTTTTCCTTGAGGGACTGTGGGCTCTAGTCTCTCTATTCCTATTGGCCTCATCATCCCAGGTCAGGCTTTATCCTTTTACACCTGACCTTCTGGCTCTGGGCTCTCCTCCTCTAAACCATCTTCAACACCTTTGCCTAAAACTTCCTAATGTATCACATTCCCAGTTTCTACATTGCCAGTAGATCTCCATTGCCTATGATGGGGTCTCCTCACTCATAGATGGTGATAGATCAGTAGTTCTGGAGGAAGCCAGCTACCTTTGCATTCATTTTTGCAACCCTTTCTCCATAATTTTTAGCTTTCCTGAAGGTAAAGGAGACAGAGTGAATAGAGGCATGTCACTTCAGGTCCACTCCAAGACTTTACTATCAGAATGTAGCACAACTTTAGAACTTCAGGGAAATTTTAAAAACCTGGTTTTCCTTCAGATAAATTGGTCTCCTCTGGCTTGCAGCCTGAGTGTCCACAGGCATCCACAGCTGGGTGCAGCCTACCTGTCTGATCTCAATCGTCCCCTCCCCTCCAGCTTCATGATTTCCTCCAGCTTGGTCCACCTTCCCTTTGAGCAGGCACTATGCTCATTCACATGCCTATGGATGAATGCTTGTGAAGAACTCATTCTTTAAGGCCTAATTCCAGTGCCTATTTCTTTTCTTACGTGAAGTCTTTCCTGATTGCCAGTGGTTGAAACTCATCTTGCCCTGTGCTGGGCTCTTTTGTATCTTTTTAAAAATTATTTAACAAGGTTTCAATACAAGTAACAGAGACCCCTTTAAACAAACTTAGTTGTTCTTAGAGTGGGGGAGAATATATTTTAAGGAAACTTGTGTGTCTAACTTGCTGTTTCCTATTCTCTAAATCCTGATTCTATATTCCCAAGAAAGATAATCTGATGCACGTAGCTTGGGTCAGGTATGTACCCCTCCTCCAGTCAGTCCAGGCCTGGAGAGCAAGGTCACATGATTATAAACATGGCAGCCTGGTGGAGGAGATTCCAGTGATTTGAGGGCTGATCAAGGGGAAAGACATGACCACAAGGTGGCAGTAGCGCACACAAGCTTTATTGGGCAATACTTAGGCAGGTTTGATGGGGAGGAGGGTAGATGCCCCTCAGGGCAGTAGTCTGGGGGGGCTTGTGGATTACAGCGAGAGGGTTGAGGGTGGGTACTCGGAAGGGGAGGAGGACATGGGAGCTCCAGGGGAGAGGGTACCGGGAGAAGGGGTTTACATGTGTCTAGGTGATGTTGCCCAGCAGCATGCTGGGGAATCTTTAGGTCAGCGAGCTCCAAAGGGCAGTAGCTAGTGGCTTAGGGTCTTACAACCATAAGGCTCTGTCTTATTAATGACCGGCAAATTCTGGGTGTAGTTTTGTGGGGTATGCAAAGCAGGTCGGTTCTAAATGACTAAAAATCTTGTTTGGGCTATTTTAAAAATAATTGGATGTGTACAAATTTGAGTTTCGCACCAGCAGGCTTTTGAGCTAATGGGTCTCAGAGTGCACTGAAGAAATAAACAACTTAGGGGCCAATACACAGGGGTCATCTTTGGCTCATTTATGTGACACTCAGAAGCACCGCTGTTGATCTTGGTAGCGGGGAGGGCTGTTGGAAAGAGAAGACAGTCTCCAAGGAAAGCTGGGGCTTCTACAATCACTCTTTCAGCCCTTGTCACAGCCATTTAAGCATTAGAGATGTTGGTGTGCACACCATCTCGTGTTAACTCCTTGGTGTATTTATCTGTGTTTTAGCTGAAGTACCCTATACCTGTTACACACGGAAGCCATGTTTGTTGAATGAATGAGTGAATGCTTTTTTCCTCTCTGAAATGCCCTGCATCTGTCTGAAGTCTGCTCATGCAAGGTCATCTCCCTGATGGCCCTTTCCCTGACTGGTCTTCATTTAGTCTTTTCTAGGCTCCTCTATGCCACTCCGTTGACACACGCCATCTTATGTGGTTATGTTTGTACTCAGACTGAAACTGTAAACTTCTGGAAGCCTTGGGATATGGCATCCATTTCTTTAATCTTTCACATGGCTAGAGTCCTGCCCTGCCCAGGGAGTAGAGAACGCTAACCCCTTTGTTTGGGGCGCCTGCTAGGTGGAGAGCTGGTCCTCCGGTGAGCGGGAGGAACAGAATCTGGATGGCAGTCGTGTTTCAGGGAAGCCTGGGTGGCCGAGAAGATGACCACAGGTGACTGATTTTAGAGAAGCAGTACGAACAGCAGGTCAAGGGGTAAAGTCAGTGCTGGGGAGAGTGTGGAAGAGGGCAGGTGAGCTCCGTGGACAGGTCAAAATGAGCAGTTCAGGACTGAGAGTACGAACGGTGACTATTGGGCAGGTGTCCGCTTTACAGAGCTGCTGGAAGCCTGACCCTTGGTGCCTACCCCAGAGCTTTGAATGCACTAGGAGGCCATTGAATACCGTTGTATTTTCCTGAGTCCTAAGTGGCATCTTAATTACAGAAGTCAGAACTTAGGTGACAGCAGAAAGACAAGTTACTGCATGTAGAATACTAAGTGTGTGTTCATCCTTGAAATTTCGTTTCCTTTATTTACTTGTACACCTTAGAGAAGTAGAGGCTTCCATTTCCATCTGGCCTGTGTACAGATATAAAAGATTAAAGCAGTAGAGAGAGCAGAGAGAGGAGACACTTTAGCCAGATCCCATTTTTCTGAAGTTCAAAGTCCCCGAAGCATTTATCTGCACAGATAGCTATCTCTGTACGTACAGTATCTGCACACAAATAAAAAGCTATTCTGTGTGTAGGTGCTTCATAAACAATAATGCTGTGTCTCTGCCTCCCTGAGATGCACAACTTGCAGATGAAATAAACTACTTTTCTGTAACAATTTGGATGCTTAATTTGGACAGTTTGGATGCTGGTTGGGTTTTGTTTTGCCCACAGGCGATGGCATTTTGAAATCCCTGTAGCCATTTCCACTGGTGTGGCTTTTGGCCGGTGCTCTGACAGAGATGAGGGGCGCACCTGCTCCGAGGCCCCAGAGGCGACCGTGCTCTCATAATTATGGCTCCTTAAACGGTCCGTGGGTATCAAGAGCCGCAGGAATGGTTTGTGCTGCAGCCTGACAGCCTCAACATTCATGACTGGTCATTCTAAAAACCAAGCCTTCAACTTTTCATTACATGTGTTATTTTAACAGTTATGCACATTGGAATACATTCTGACCGGCAGGTTTCCACCTCAATGGTCTTCACTCTATTTGAAACACTTGTGAAAAGTAAAACCTAATACCTTCCTAAGTGACGGTGTGTGCTATACGTAGACAATGGTGGCCTTATTCTTAGTGGCTGTAAATCTCGGAAGAAGTGTTTTTCACCCTCGCCCAAAGCGGACTGTCCATCTAGACCTGGCCCTTCAGAATAACGCAGAGCACGCTCAGCTGTGAATGTTTTGCCATCTCTGTGCTGTCGAAATGACAAACAGATGACGATCAATTCAAACTCTTAGACCCCCCTTTTTTTAAGGAGAGTGCCACAGATGTCAATAGATAGTTGGGAGGCACTGAATAACGTGAAGCTAGTAGAATGGCAAAATGCACAGATGGAGTGGAGACTATAAAATTCCTCGAAAGCACAAGCCGAATGTGTGATGAACTAAAATTAACTGTAGTGTGTTAGGCAGCGTGGGAGTGGAAAGAGGGCTGTCCTGACAATTGGCACCAGCTCTGCTCCTGACAACTTGTATGACCTTGACCAACTTCTCTGGGCCTCAGTTTCTGTAATAAAGTTGGGTTACAGTAGCTGATGTCTGTTTCTAAGGTCTAAGACGCTAGCTCCACGATCGTGTGATAAGGAACATTCCTTGGCAATTTAATTGCACTTAATGGAGGTAACATTGCTGCTGTCTTGGCATGTGATTTACACAGAGGTTCGCCCCAGGGAGGAGGTGAGGACAGGCCAGAGCTTACAACCGCAGACGCTAAGGTCTCGAGTCTGATTGATGCTGAGGCCAAGGGCAAATGCATTTACAATAGCCGGCTCCCTCTGCGACCTGCAGCAGAAAAGCTGTATGGGAGCAGCGTTGCTCCGTTGTTCTGGCCCAGTTGGCCCGTGCGCTGGGAGTGGAGTAGTGCCTAGTTACCTGGCGGTTAGGACAGCTTCTCCCGTTCTCCATGCTCTTCTTCCCTCGTTCACCTCTTTCCCTTTTTCTAGCACCTTCTCCTCTGTTCTGGCTTGTCTCCTTAGCATCTTGTTTTCCATTATCAGCGTCATCACCTGGTCCTCAAGCAGCCCTTTCACATTAGCCTCTGACATCCTGGAAGAAAACAGAGATAGAGCCACGTCTCCTCCCTTCTAGTTCATCTGGAAATGCTATCAACCTTCCTCTAAGTGTCGGGGAGGGTGTATGTGTGTGTGTGTGTGTGTAAGAGAGAGAAGGAGAGAAAGAAGAAGAGACGGTTACAGTTGGTGTGACAGTGGTTAGTGTTTTGAGATTAAAAACAAACAAACAAACAAACTCAGAGATGGTGGTATTGGCGACAGCATTAGACACCGTGGAAGCTGCATTTGGGACGTAGGGTTTGGGGAAGCTGTGACTGCCTAGTTTCTCTCTTATATTTCACTCTTCTCACCTTTGACATGTGAGAGTCGTTCCCCAAGCCACCCGGCAGCCCTCGCTTCTCCGTCCTGAGGGGATCAGAACATACCATCCCTAAAGCTGCCACTTTGGCCTGTTGATTATTTTGAGCTGAAGGCACTTGAAAATCAGCAGATTCAGGGAGGGCTCTCTGCCCTTCCCTCTCTACCTACAAGCAGAGCATAAATTTCCTGTGAGAAAGGTGTCCTCTCTGTACCAGGAAGAGGAAAACATTCTTATCATTGGAGAAGGGGAGTTGAAGCGGAGATGGGTCTGCCCAAAGACACCTTTTACTAGAATAACCCTTCTTTCCCATGAGTTTCCCCTGTGTACGTCCAAATCACTTTCCCATGAACCCATCTTCCTTTAGTATGTCGCATCTCTACAATTTATCACTCTTCGTTAAACTGATATATAAACCCCTGGGTCTAATTCTTTGGGTTTCATTTCTTTCTTTCTTTCTTTTTTATACATCTTTATTGGAGTATAACTGCTTTACAATGTTGTGTTAGTTTCTGCTGTACAACAAAGTGAATCAGCTATATGCATACATATATCCCCATATCCCCTCCCTCTTGAGCCTCCCTCCCACCCTCTCTATCCCACCCCTCTAGGTCATCACAAAGCACTGAGCTGATCTCCCTGTGCTATGCAGCAGCTGCCCACTAGCTATCTATTTTACATTTGGTAGTGTATATATGTCCATGCTACTCTCTCACTACGTCCCAGCCTCCCCTTCCACCACTGTGTCCTCAAGTCCATTCTCAACCTCTGCATCTTTATTCCTGCCCTACCACTAGGTTCATCAGTACCATTTTTCTAGATTCCATATATATGTGTTAGCATACAGTATTTGTGTTTCTCTTTCCAACTTACTTCACTCTGTATGACTGACTCTAGGTCCATCCACCTCACTACAAATAACTCAATTTCGTTCCTCTTTATGGCTGAGTAATATTCCATTGAATATATGTGCCACATCTTCTTTATCCATTCATCTGTCAATGGACATTTAGGTTGTTTCCATGTCCTGGCTATTGTAAATAGTGCTAGAATGAACATTGTGGTACATTCATTTCTTTCTGTGAAGTCTCCTATTCCACGTAAAAATATTAACGTCAAGTACAATTTGTATGTTTTTTCTTCTGTTAATCTGTCTTTTGTCAGTTTAATCCACAGGTTCCAATCACAGAACCTAAGAGGGTAGAGGAGAAGTCTTTCCTCCCCTAGAGTTGCCAAGCAACTGGTCATGCTGCCCAGTCCCTGCCTCAGTATGTCTTCCTGCTCTGCTTTGGAGGGATGCAGACACAGTTGTTTGTTCTACATTGTAGGCAGATGGCTGAGAACAGGGGTTTGCTGTTTTGTGAAAGCAGCGTACTGCCCTTTTTGCCTGTAGTGAATCTGCATTGTTCATATCAGGACTGCAAAACCTCAATAAACCTGGGCTACTTTGGGTCCAGGGCGTTTAGGGGATGACCTTTAGACTTCTGGACTCTGAGTGAATATAAGTTATAATGTGGATTACAAACCAGGCAGGTTTTCTGAGAATCCTGACCCCTAAGGTGATCTGATTGTGAGTTGAGGAACTCTTTGGACACTGATGAATGCCTCTAGACCTGTTCCGGCTAGGTGTGCACATTTGGGATGGTATGGGAGCAGAAGTAGCCTTTGGGAAAAGGCAGGTGGCAGTGGATTTGGTGATTCATTTCAATCTGTGACTTCAAAGTTGCAACCTCCAAGCTCCAAAAACGTCCTGTCGTTCTGAATGTGATGGTGACTATGGTCATATATCTTTGGGGCGTTTATGGGGAGCTGCTCATGCCCCCATGCTTGTCTGTGTGGTTGGAGATGTGTATTGGCAAGATGCACAGCCAGGTCAGAGGGCAGCATGGGTCCTGGGGTTACCCTGGACACACAGCCCTCTCTGCTTAGCTGAGGCCACCTTCGGTGCATGTGCAGGACTCTCTCTGGTTCCATGGATATCATGAGACTTATTCTGGATCCCTGTCACGGATCTTGGAGCTGAAGTCATTCTCCAACCAGGTCCCAGATTCTGTTTATAAGGAGAAGCACAGTGTAAAGAGTATTGGGAATTAGGGGGCATGGGTTCGAGTCCCAGCCCTGCCATCAAATGGCAGTGAGACCGTGCGTGAGGCACATACCTCCCCAAGGGTCAGCATCTCCACATGCACACCGAGGAATTCCCCATCCTGCTTCCAGCTTTTCTCGACTCATCCCCGTTTGTGTGTAGGAGTGGGAGGCCCCTCTCATGGGGAGGTCTGCCTGCCAATTTTGATCTGTCTCTTGTCTGGGTCCTGTGAGGGGGAAGGAGGAGGAATCCAGGCTGAATGGTGAATGAGAGCTGAAAAACACGGGGAATGCCTTTCTCCACGAAGCCCGTGCTTGTATGACAAGATAAAAATATCTCCGACAATCTGTAACAACGATCCTTTTGAAATCTCCAAGTAGTTTCTTCAGATTGAAAAATACTATTAGAAGTATGCAAACAATCACTGAAGTTTTTGAGAATGATGGTTGGTACTTTAAAATTTCCACTAAAAATTAAATTCTTTCTTCATTTCACAGATATTTAAATGCCTGTTAGGTGCCACGCACCAGAATAGATACAGCAGTGAACAGAACAGACAAAATCCTTGCCTTCTTGGGGCTGACATGCTAGTGGGGAGACGGGCAATGAACACAGGACATAATATCTATCATTTGCAATTAGTAGGAAGTGCTATGGAGAAGGACATATACTTTTTTTTTTAATTGGCCGTGCCGCGCGGCTTGTAGGATCTTAGTTCCCCAGCCAGGGATTGAACCCGTGCTCCCTGCAGTGGAAGCGCGGAGTCCTAACCACTGGACCGCCAGGGAACTCCCGAGAAGGGCGTATACTTTTTTTAAAAATAAATTTATTTATTTATTTTTGGCTGTGTTGGGTCTTCGTTTCTGTGCGAGGGCTTTCTCTAGTTAAGGCGAGCGGGGGCCACTCTTCATCGCGGTGCGCGGGCCTCTCACTGTCGCAGCCTCTCTTGTTGCGGAGCACAGGCTCCAGACGCGCAGGCTCAGTAGTTGTGGCTCACGGGCCTAGTTGCTCCGCGGCATGAGGGATCTTCCCAGACCAGGACTCGAACCCGTGTCCCCTGAATTGGCAGGCAGATTCTCAACCACTGCGCCACCAGGGAAGCCCAGGACGTATACTTTTAAAGGGCCAATTGATAGCGATCATTTTATTTTTGCCATGTACAAAGCCTATCATTTTGAGCGGCGTGGTCAGGGGGATGCCTTAAGTCATAAGGTCACAGAACGTGTGGTGTTCAAATCCTGCTACTCAATGTGCGGTCCACGGGCCAGCAGCACCGGCATCCTCTGAGCACTGACGAGAAATGCAGACCCTCAGCCCCGCCCCAGACCTGCGGGGTCAGAGCCTGCTGCTGGGCAGGGCCTGCAGGTGGTCCGATGGCAGGTTCACGTGTGAGAAGCGCTGGCTGAGAGAAGTCTGTGGCTTTGGGCATCAGAAGCCCGGGAGTCTGCTCAGAGCATGTCCGCTAATGATCTGGCAACCTTGGGCGGGCGCTTTACTGCCCGTCGGCCTCAGTTTCCTCCCGAGTGAAATGAAGAGATTAGAATGATGCTGACATTCTCTGCTCTGGCCAAGTTCCTCTCTTTTTCTGAGTGTGTGCCTCTCCTACCATCACGTTCCTTATGCATCAGACCAAACTCTCTCTGGGGTTGTATAGGAGGGGAAGGTGCCTGGGGAGCTGATACTCTGCGTGCTGTGGAATTTCTTTCTCTCTCTTTTTTTTTTTTTTGGCCACAATGTACGGCAAGTGGGATCTTGGTTCCCCGACCAGGGATCGAACCCACGCCCCCTGCATTGGAAGCGCAAAGTCTTAACTACTGGACTGTCAGGGAAGTCCTGCTGTGGAATGTCTAGGATGTGCTCTGTCCTCTTAACATCGTGTTACAGATGCCCACGCTCTATCCCATGACAGGGGACAGTGCTGCCTTCTGTGTGTGCGTACAATGTTGCTCCCCCGCCTTCAGCAGGGCGTATGCTTTGAGCAGCGCCACAGGTGTGGTGGCTGATCTGTAGACCAAGTTCCTATTATCTTTGGCCAGGCCCCTTATGGGCCCAGTGGTTCCAGATGCAGAAAGGGGGTTGCCTTTGCGGGTACGTGGAAACGTCGCTTCTGATGATACACTGACTGGTCCACGCCAGCATCGGGTGTCATGGACTCAGCCTGCCCTCTTGAGGCAGAGCACACAGCTCTGTGGCCTGGGTATGGAGCCTGGAATCTTGACGATCTAATTTTGGCCTGGCTATTACATGCAAACCTCATTTTATTGCGCTTCGAAGATATTGTGTTTTTTACAAATTGAAGGTTTGCGGCAACCCTGCAACGAGCAAGTCTGTTGGAGCCATTTTTCCAACATCATTTGCTCACTTCATGTGTCTGTGTCACATTTTGGTATTTCTCACAGTATTTCAAACTTTTTCATTATTATTATATTTATCATGGTGATCAGTGATCTCTAATGGTACTATTGCGAGAAGATTACAACTCACTCAAGGCTCCAGTGATGGTTAGCATTTTTTTTTTAGCAACAATTAAGGTATGTAAATTTTGTTTTAGACATAATGCTATTGCACACTAAATAGACTACAGTATAGTGTAGACGTGACTTTTTCTGCACTGGCAAACCAAAAAATTCCCGTGACTCACTTTATTGTGATATTCGCTTTATTTCAGTGGTCTGGAACCGAACTCAAAATATCTCTGAGGTGAGCCTGTATTAACTTCTGAGGAGCTTGGGGCAAATCACTTTTCAGGTGCCTGGCTATCAGGCTGCTTATTGATAAGATGGGGTTATAATCATTTCTACTTCACAGGCAGGGTATTGAGACTTTATTATATAAATGCTTTTGAGAGCTGTTTTAAGGGGTTTTTTTTGTTTTTTGTTTTGGCTGCGTTGGGTCTTGGTTGCTGCACACGGGCTTTCTCTAGTTGTGGCGAGCGGGGGCTACTCTTGGTGGCAGTGCACGGATTTCTTGTTGCTGTGGCTTCTCTTGTCGCGGAGCACAGGCTCTAGGTGCGTGAGCTTCAGTAGTTGTGGCGCATGGGCTCAGTAGTTGTGGCTCTCGGGCTCGGGCTTAGTTGCTCCATGGCATGTGGGATCTTCCTGGACCAGGGATCGAACCCGTGTCCCCTGCATGGGCAGGCGGATTCTTAACCACTTCACCACCAGGGAAGTCCCAAGAGCTGTTTTTAAATGTGTGATTTCCATGCTTATGTCACTACATACTGGCATATCTTTTTTTTTTTTTTTTTAATGAGTGTGAAATCCTCTCCCTACTCCTGTTGGTTTAATAACTACAGCATTGATGAGCAGATAGTGGCAAATGCCTATTAATGTTACTCACGGACCACTGTGGGTTAAGGAATAAACTAGGCATTGACCTTTCTTGGCTGTTTCTGAATTAGTCACCTACTTCCCATTAATTGTGTATGTCCGCAATGTGACCTAAATAAAGTTAGGGTTGATCTCTTTCAGAAGACGTTTTGGTTTTCTCCTTACGATAAAGTTAAGGCAAGCTGATGTATGGCTTGTAAGCAAACAGACCTTTTCAGCGAAGCACTTGCCCAACTAGGGAGTTATTATTGAACGTCGGTTTCTGGATGTGATCAAATTCTCAGATTTCTCAGGTGTTTCCTGGCCTGCGGAGGACTCTAGGAGAGAACCGTCTCCATTTGTCACTGCTGTTTTCCATTGGTGGGGCCACCCGATAGCTGCGATGGAGCTGCGTCTTACTTTACCACCTTGGAGGTCCACATGAACCCAGTGCTTGCTGGGATCGGGTGTTTTCAGATTTTGCCATTGTGCGGTGAGACAGACTTCTGGGCTCACTTGACCGACTGCTTAATCATCTGCTGTCCACGCTGCGTAAAGCAGATGGGTTCAGGGATGGTGTTTCATTAGCTGTGTAATTTTAGGCAACCCACAGAGTAAAGCAAGTGAGCAAACACCACGTTAACAACCAGCACCAAAACTCCCCTGGTCGTGCTGTGATCAAGTTCAGGCTGCAGAGATAAGATGCAACCATCACAACTTAGCTGGGGAGAAACGATGCAGGGAGCTGAGTCACAGATCATGCATCTTTTCCAGCCCTTGGCTGTACCCCATTGATATTCTGCTTCTTTGCTGGGGGTGGAGATCATTCTAGACCTCTAGGGTGCATCGAGGCCTGTTGAGGAACAAAGTGCTTCATGACAGGGTCATGTCTGGTTTGGAAGCTGCCGGGCTGAGTGGGGATTAGATCCAGGAGCTCTAGAAGGGTTCGTTGAGATGGGGAAGTGGTAACAACTGGTCTTGTGGGCCATGGTTGCTGTGAGAGGGGGTTTGGTCTGGTAATATCATAAGGTGTCATCTTACAGAGAGTTCATACCAAGAAGAGGTTCTCTCCCCAAGCAATGTGAAGCCACTCCTCGGAGATTTTCCCCAGACCTGGGGCTCTGATTAAGGTTAAGGTTTTGGGGTGGCAGGGGGAGCTGGGGAGACACATTGGTGGCTGGCCCAGGTTGTCATGGACACTCTGTCTCCTCACACAGAGCTGTGGCTCTTTGCCCTGCTCTGGCCCTCTCTAATGCCCCTGAGAAGAGCACCAGTCTACATACAGTGGAGCAGATTGAAGGGCAGTCCATTGGGAATTATTGCCAGGATAGATCCGGAAGAAACGCTATCATTTTGTCCTCTCAGTTTATCAATAGGTTGGTAAAAAGATCGCTCACTTCTGTCACAAAGTGAGATGGATGCGTAGGAATCAACACATTCAGCATTTGGACCACCCCATGGCACTGTAGCCATCCTGCAAACACATGGGTTGGATTCTTGACACGTGGTTTTGGAAGTGGGCTAGTATAATACCTCGAATTCCAGTCTTGCACGGGTTGACGTTCCCCAAATGCACGTGAGTTGATTAGCAATGCACGTGATCCCTTGGCTTGTATATTCCCTGGCTGAGTGACCCGGTTAGAGGCCTGGCCCAGGGACAGACTGAGCAAGGCTAGCTGGGCACTGTCAGGAAACCCTCCCAGCTAGGGCTGGGGGCTCCTGCCATCCTAGTCATGGGTACAAACAAGAAGGGGGAGAGCCCCTGCTGTTGGTTTGGCCCTGGGTCATTTCCTTTCCGGCTATGTGGATAAATATAAAGAAGTAAAAAATCCAGTGGGCTTAATATTAGAGCTTGTTTCATGGTGTCACATATGGCTTTTGGAAGGAGCCATTGTGCATGGTCTTCTGGTTTTTCACCCAATTGTTAACCAAACTTGAAACATTTAGCAGCTCTTTTATGTGCTAATATGTCCAGTGAGGCAAGAATCATTATTGCCCCCTAATCATTGACCAAGCAGGGCTTCAGAGTGGTCAAGACCTAGTGAAAAATCACACTAGTGTAACTCACTAGGCAGGGACAGAACCCCAGCCCCAGACCCCGTCTGTCCTCCTGTTGTCTCTCAGATGGTGAAGTGGCTCCGCCTATAACATGTGTTGTTGCTGTGAATTACTGTTGTTGGTAAGGAGAATTGGAAACATTCTCATTTCTAGATTACCTTTCAAATATTCAAATTCATGCACCAGTAGCATATGGCTAGAACTTTTATTTTTTCACTCAGATGTCTTCCAGTGTGCTTCATTGAATTCCAAACCCACATCAGGTTTGAATTTTGAAAATGCCAACTGTATACTAACTGAATGTGAGAAATGAAGAAAACTTTCATAAATTAAAAAAAAAAGGTGATTTATTATTCTGCATTCAAATAAACCAGCTGTATGATTTTTTTTCTCATTTTGGTTTATTTGCATCTTGATAATTTGGAAGGAACAACGTTGCCTGTGTATTCTTAGCTAATTTTCTACAAGAGAGTTCTACAATAGCATATATCAAAGGAAAAGGGACTGCGGTGGTCTTGCCCATTACCTCTATAGGCCAGGAGCATGGACTTCGCTTTGGGTGGATGGAGAAGTCTTCGTTGTCCTCAGATGGCTGTGCCTTCTCAGCCCATCCCAAATTTTGGTCCAGTAATTACCTGACTCTGATTTCTTCCCATTTGGAGGAGTTTCATTTGTAGGTGCCATTTATGCTTTTGTTACTTACCAGGTAGGAGATTCTCAAGCACTTTAAAATTAATTAAGGAGGGCCAGAAAAAAAATCTGCCAGATTTTCTTCAGTTGCAGAGAAAATTAGTCCAAATGTTTGTGTTTCACACGACCTTCATCAGAGGCACTATCATTGGAAAGAACGTTGGCTTGGAAGTCGGAAAACCACCTAACAGAGAGAGCCCAGGTATGGGGCCTGAAGAGATTCATAAGCTTTGCGATGCCCTCTTGTGGAAACAGTCCCCCTTCCCCCACTGTCAAACATCTTAAAATGCGCCACGGACCACATGCAATAGAACTTATACATTGTACATCTTCAAATCTAAGTTATCATTCTTTGTAAAGTGAAACATTATATCCCACTAAGAGAAAATGCTGCCTAATATAATTAGATGCACTCATTTCAGAGAGTTCAGATGTAGAAAAATGTGCTTTTTAGAATTGGTGAAATACAGTTTAGTTATAAGTTGAGTTGCAGTCAGGTCGTTGAGATAATGCTAAATTTTGTGGATTTTATTATAATTTATTTCTAATATAAAAGCTAAAACACCCATGTAACCATTATCCAACTTTGGCAGATCTCAACATTTTGCAATTTTTACTTCAAATACGTTTAAAAGAAAAGTTGAAGATATGATTGCAAACTTCTGTGTATCCCTTCCCCAATCCCAGGACTAATCTCTCCCTTGTGCCCCCATGTAACCGCCATCTTGAATTTGGTGCTTATCATTCCCATGCATGTTTGTCAACTTTTACTATGTATGTTTGTATCCATACATGTATTTAGTGCCTTTAAAACACTGTTAGTTGTCCACCAGTATCCATCCCTTCCTTCTTCCTTTTAATACTAAAACCCCAGAGCTTTAGCTAGCTGAACACCATCTGCCAGCGATGACTAAGTGACTAAGTTCTGGCTGATGGATGAACATGGAAGGGATGGATACAACATCTGGACTTTGCCTTTAAGACGAAGGAGCAAGCCTTTCACATTCTCTTTCCTCTTTGCTTCTAATTAGGACAGGGGCAAGGTGGTAGTGAGCTACTTAAGCCCATACAAATGTGGGAAATGCACAAGAAGATAGCAGAGTGACAAGATAGAAAAATTCTGGGTTCCTGCCTTAAGGGTATCAGTTGCTCCAACACATCCCACTCACCCCCTGCCCTGCCGCCGGGCTGCCCACCATCTCAGGCTGTTTCGTGAGAAGTAAAAAACAACCATATTTTTATTTAAGTCAGTGTTATTTGATCACTATTAAAACAGACCCCACAATGTTCTTTTTTTTTGGCTGCATTGTGTCTTAGTTGTGGCACACGGGATCTTTCGTTGCGGCGCACAGGCTCTTCGTTGCGGCGTGTGGGCGTCTCTCTAGTTGTGGCGTACAGGCTCTAGGGCGCGTGGGCTCTGTAGTTTGCGGCACGCGGGCTCTTTCACTGAGGCGAGCAAGCTCAGTAGTTGCGACGCGTGGGCTTAGTTGCCCTGGCATGTGGGATCTTAGTTCCCTGACCAGGGATCAAACCCGCGTCCCCTGCATTGGAAGGCGGATTCTTTACCACTGGACCATCAGGGAAGTCCCTGACCCCAAAATGTTCTAACAAGAGTGGTTTACATTCTGATTATGTTCATTACTATTGACTTACTGTATTAAAAACTTTCACTTTTCTTAAGCAGGGAGGATTAGGGTAAAACACTTTTATGTAATTCATTGCATCCTCAGATTAAAAAAGGAAAAGAACACATTTTACAGCTGCCCCAGTGACTAGGTATTAGTGTCCAGTCCAGCAGTGGACATGACCCCATCGAGGGCATGTGAACTGAGCTCCTTATCTTTCATATAAAGATAGAGGAAGTTCATACACACTTAGGACAGCTAGCTGCTCTGTCCCCAACAGAGCAAATGTCACAATGGTAATTTGAGAATGAAAAGGAAAAGTTTCCATTCCCAGGAGAATTTTCTTCCCAAATCCTGACTCAGTACCCAAGTGAGCATCTTAAGATTAAGACCTTCCTGGTCAATTTCTCTTCCCCAAGCGCTGGCCCCAGGGACTCCTCACTCCTGCACGACAAACAGCAGAGCAGCTGCTCCAGGAAAAAGGCGACCCGCACTTGCTGGCCCGCATTCTTGCAGCTCCAGCCAGGGTACCAGGCTGGTTGGAATGCTTGCTCTCTGCAGAGCGGTTCAGCGGCTCAGGAGCTCTGCCCAGAGGGACAGTGTTTGTGTCAGAGCCACAAGTGGATAATAGGGGAGTCCAGGGACCACCTCTAATTCTTTCCTGTCCCTCTTTGCAGCCCTGATGCTGTCCAGTCACACTAGCTTGTGCCTGATCTCTTGGGTCAACTTGGCTTCTGGCCTTAAAGGCCGGTCTGGTTTTTGGTTTCCCTCTCAAAGGGCACTTGGAACAGAGTGAGGCAAGGCACCTGGCCCCTCCTTTTGGATGGGGCTGGGGCCATCCGTTCCAGTCATACTGGACGTACCTTGACCTTGGGCCTTTCCCCCGCTTGCATTAAGAATTGGGTTGTCACAAATGAACTTATCTACCCAAGACTCACAGGCATAGAGAACAGACTTGTGGTTGCCGAAGGGGGGGATGGGGGATAGGAGAGGGATGGAATGGGAGTTTGGGATTAGCAGGTGCTAACTATTATATATAGGGTGGGTAAACAACAAGGTCCTACTGTATAGCACTGGGAACTATATTCAGTATCCTGTGATAAACCGTAATGGAAAAGAATATGAAAAAGAATGTATATATGTGTATAACTGAATCACTTTGCTGTACAGCAGAAATTAACACAACATCAACTATACTTGAGTAAAATAATTTTTTAAAAAAAGGCAGCATCAAAAAAAAGAAAGATTTGGGTTGTCAGGTGAGTGGTTCTCAGACTTCTTCAGTCTACGCGTTGCTTTGATGCAAAAGAAATTGGGTTCCTCTTACGCCGTCTGTGCCTACTGCTTCAAAACACACAACAGAGGCTCCTGGCCTGAGTGATTACAAGGTGAGCCCTGCTCTAGCTGACACCCACAAGCTAAGCTGAACTCAGTACTGCCCGTAAATTAAATTCATGGTGGGAAAAAACAAAGTCAAGCAATACCGAATGCCTTCCCTCCTGTGGAGGCTGGAAACTCAACAGTGCAGAGGGTCCTGTGCAAGGAGAAGAAAACGAGGCCCAGGTAGCAGGCAGTGTGTGCATTCTGGTCTGGTTGAACCACGAGTGTCCTTGGACGGGTTTTTGAATTCTAAAAAAATGAAAATGAGAAGTGAAAATTCCCTTAAAACACCAGTTCTCTTATCAATTTGCCTAATAACCAGTTCACCAGAAATACAGTTCCGCGTGGAGTGTTTTTCGCGTTTGTTGCCACTATCTCAAAAAAAATACTTAATTTAAAAATTAAAATGAAACGTAAACTAAAATTTAAAAACAAGCTGGGTGTGCCCTTCATTTACAAACCTTATAATGCCAAAGAGATGGCAAAAACAAACAAACAAACAAAGAAAAAAACCAAAGGACATTCCTATGTAAAAACACTCAAAAAGGTTTCAAATTATAGGCAAATTGCTCATCAGGTGACTGGCTTTAGGCTAATTGATCTAGAGTCAAGGGCATCCAAAAGTCGACACTTTTGTGCTCAGGGACACTTTCTCGGGCCTGTATTCATCTTCTTTCAGACGAAATTCTAATCAACTCTCTTATTTGGTTTCCCAGCCCCTGGCATATTAGATGTGAATCAAAACAGGGAGGAAACAGCCAGAACCAGGCCACTTGGTGTGTTCAGAAGGCCAGCTGATACCCTGACAGCCAGGGAGGGGCAAGTGGAGGCCAGAGAAAATTAAAATGCAAATACAGGGATGAGAACATTGCACTAGCGAGGGGCCTTGTCCTGTGTGCTGCCCGGTCTGCCCTCCTGCCTCAAGATTCTCTGCCTTCTGAGGGCACCTCTGTATCATAATGCGCATAATGCCAGCCAAATCATGAAAAATATTTGTAACAGGCTAAATCACATGTTATCCACTTTGCCCAATTCATTGTTTTCTCATACAATCCATTTTAGAAAGGTTTTCGTCAAAAGGGACCAAATCATTGACTCTTGAATTGGGACGCCCGTTGGAAGAAACCAGTTTTCCCTGCCGTCTGGGAGAAGCCTCCCCAGAACGCTGTCCCTAAGGATGGCTTCTGCTTCATCAGCTCCCCCAGGCCGAACTAGAACAAATCCAATGGCCTGGAAGAATTCACTCCGAGGAAGTCCTCTTTCACCAAAATGATGTAGCATGACCAAATCCGGTTCATTGTTGTTTTTTTTTTTTGCAGTTAAACTTTTACTTCAAAAAATTTTATTTACCTTTTTCTTTTTCTGTTCTACAAAAGGCAGATAATGATTGTTGATCTGCAATTGTCGTGTTGTGCACTCCCCGAAAGGGGGCAAAGTTGGGAGCTGGGGCGGCAGCTCGGAGGATGCCTTCAGCGGCAGGACTAAGGGGGCAGGCGCCCCCGCGGCCCCCTGTCCCGGCCTAGCTCATGTCGATGGTGTTGAGGACCCACTCCGTGAACTTCTTCAGCTTGTCGGAGGCATTCTGGACTCCTACTGCAACCTCAGGTTGTCCTCTCGAAAGGGCCCAGTTCATTCTTGATATTCAGGGTGATGTGGGTAGGAGGTCGTGAATAGCCCAAATCACAATGAAATCTACTTTGGATTATTTGGTGGCTACTGGTCCAGAATGGCTTCCTTCCTTAAGGAGATGTATTAGGATTTTCCAGGGAAACAGAACCAACAGTGCCTGTGTATGTCTGTGTGTATATCTATATCTATATCTATACCTATATCTGTATCTATATATCTTTCTATTAAGAAATTGGTTCATGCAATTATGGAGGCTGAGAAGTCCCATGACCTGCTGTCTCTGAGCTGGAGACCCAGGAGAGCTGGTGATGCAGTTCCAGTCCAAATCCCAGGGGCTGGGGACCAGGAACGTTGGTCTAAATTCCAGTCTAAGTGCAGCAGAAAACCAAAGTCCCGGTTCAGAAATAGGCAGAAAGAGTGAATTCTCCCTCACCTGCCATTTGTTCAGTTCAGGCCTCCAGTGGATTGGATAAGTCCCGCCCACATTGGGAAGGGCAATCTGCTTCACTCAATCCACTGATTCAAGTCCCATCCAGAAACACCCTCACAGACACACCCAGAATCATGTTTAGCCAAGTATTGGGGTACCCTGTGGCCCAGTCAAGTTGACACGTTAAAATTAACCATCACAGGATGCTTATCAATTTATTGCTGCTTCCTGCTGACCCCAATCCCCCTTTCACCTACAAAGCCCAAGGAGCCTCTGATCATCTTTCCCCTCCAAGGCCCTCTCTGAGGAGTGGCCAGGATTTAGGGTGGGACACATGGGAAGGAAGAGGGTTCAGGACGTGGGAGCAGTCTGAGAGGATGTGCTTTGGGGGCAGGGGCTGACCTCAGCCTGAAGGCTGACCCATCTCCTTCCACCCTTGGAAGAATATAGGTGGGCGAGGGCTGAGAGGAGCATTGCCTGACTTTAACCACCAGCCATAATTGATGCCCACACCGATTTATCTGATACTTAGTATCTGTCCTTTTATAAGTATTGTTGCTACAGTTATTTTAAGTCCTTTACAAGCCAGTACATTTGTGAGCACACCTAGAGGTAGTGTGGCTCTTGGAAAGAGCATGAGATCAGTTAACAGAAGGCAGAGTTGTGCCTCTGAATGTGTGACTCCAGGCCAGTCATGGACTTTGGAATCTCAGTGCTCTCCCATAGGAGATGAGATGGCTGATAATTGCCACACCAATTCATAGTGTAATCTTGTCAGATGAGATGACCTATATGAAAACATTTCATAATACTCAACAAATATGGAAGGGTGAAGTAAAGGTAAGAAATGACTGTTTTTTACTGCTGTGACTCTGCTCCTTAAGTTTGTAAGTACTGGTCAGAATTAGTTAGAGTCATCACTACCTGCTCTGCTGGTACTCGAAGACTAGACTTTATACTGGACTCCTCTTGAGATGGCTTTAAAAAAGTGACATAGTTCTTTGACCAGTAAAGTGTATATACCTATTCTCTGTTTTGCCTTATCTTATGGATGCATTGATCACTATTATCATAGTACGTAGCCAAGAATGATTCAGTTTAGGAAAATGGTAGTCAAACTTTGCTGATCTTTCGTAGGATGATTTTGCCATAGCCCTTGCAAATAAAGTAGCGGTTTCTTTAAAACATGCCAGTTCAGAGTCACGGATCTGCATTTTTAAAGCCTGCAATTGATTGTTCAGTGTGAAAATTGCATTCCAGTGAAGCACATCAGCATGTAAATCTAAAGTGTGGCCATTTTCATCTAGATTGAATATTATTAAGTAGCCCAAGGGATAGGCTGTAATTAAGATTTCGAAGAGCTTACTTTTGTTGACTGTGATGAGTAACCCCAGTATTGAAAGTGGCATACCAGTTTGAAGAATGGGAAGATGGCCCAGCAAGACAGTATCTACATGTTTTGGCTTTTAGGTGTAATGAAAGAATTTGATTTTTCTTCACCGATCCAAACATCTGATAAGGGCAGCGATTTGAACTTGATGCAAACACGAGAATGTTCAGATTCCAGGAACATCACATTTCTTTCTGAACGATGGCAGATTTCCATCTTGTTAGTCCCTCACTCATTCTGATCCCTTCTTCCATGGGTTTAGGAACAAAGACCAACTGGGGACAGATGAAGCCCTTGTTGGGGTTTATGCTTTTGCCTAATTAAAATGATTGGATTTACAGCCTGCTAATGCAGCTCTAGTTAGAAGGGAGAACAACTCTTAGCTTGGATCCACTTCGGAAAGTTTGCAAAACCTCCCCCTGCCTTTCACAGAACTGAGATGGCACATTTCTGATCGCATCTTCATTGTGGTGCAATTCCATGATAACTGTCCTTAGGTGAGACGAGATGCTCACCTTTTTTTGTCCTACGCACACCGTTTTAAAAGAAAGAAACAAAGTTCTCCATTTCTCCCAGGAGAAGTTAGTGAAAGGATCCGTGCCTATTTGCACCACCTTAAGCAGATACCCAGCAGGCTAGGTTGGCACACAGCTCATTTCAGCCATCCGTATTTTCAGGTGTACCATATGTATTTAGTACATCATTTGATAATGCTAAAAAAATATTAAAGCAGTGTGAGACTAAAGGAGAAAGAAGATGAATGTTAGCATTCCCCTGGGGTTCATGGGTGAAGGAATTAACACAGCGTGGCACTCTACCCTAGCTGTGTTTGTTTCCATGGCAACAGCTACGTACATGTTTCAGACTATCTACAGTGACACAGTTGCAGAAATAGTAGCTTGCAGGTTTCTGATATCGCATCAGTGGACAGGCAGCACGTACTATATTAAGTAAGTGTAAAAGAATTTAAAATATAGCTCTGATTCAGATGTATATTAGCTCAGCTAAGCGATGTACTGGGGATTTTGGCATTCCCCTTCCTCATGACAGCAAAATCTGGGCAAAGTTGAAAGTTGCAAGATTCCAGTCAAACAATTATCCTTGCTTGGGTAAATATCATCAAATGAAACAAATGTGAGTGAGTTACAAAGGTAAGAAAATGGCTTTTGTAGATGACATATTTAAGAAGGATATTGCCAGTGAAGCTAATTTTTTGGAGGGCGGGTAGTGATGGGTAAGGAATGTAAGCTTTGGTTGAAAATAGCTGAGTCTTAAAGCAAATCAGTGTGCACCAGAATCTTTAACTGCTGCTGAGTTTATGGCAACTAAGGTATTTGAATGTATCATTGTAAAATTGCTTTTATATAAAAATGATCAGGTGAGGAGCAGAGAGGTTGATTGGGTATGCAGTTAAAGAGAAATTGGGGCTCCATTGTCTTTCTGAATGCTTATGTAAATATCTCCCTTCTCACCAGGATGACCCTGGTTTGTCTTTGACATTCGCTGCTACTTTTTGGTACCATTTACTGTCCTGTGTGTTTATATTATGCTGCCACATTGTAGCCTGATAAGACTTGAGTGTTGGTTAGAGAGCACCCAAGGAAAGATGATAGACTCTGTAAGTGTGTGACTTTGCAATCAAATTGTACAGTAATTTAGGAGGAGAATTGTTCAAATGAGTATTTAGTTACAGGCTAGACCTCTGCTTGTGAATAGTAGCCTAGGTATTAGGCTCATGGATTTTGATGTGCACATTATGATTGCGGGAGCTTTCAAGTATGTTGTAGTTCAATTTATACTGAGTTTTTCATGTCAGAATATTTTTATTTATGCCCATTATTCAGTGTGAGCCTGCATTTACCTTACAGTTTTATTATTTATGTATCAGGAAAGAGAATGTAAAATGGCATGGTAATTTAAGCTAATCTATTCATTTGAGGAGGATTCATTTTCCTGACCATAGGTGGACTTTTATAAAAAGTGGCATGAGAAACGCAACTCTTGTATGTGTGACTGTTTTTTATGTGCACAGGGAACTGTCTCCCGCGTCTACTGCACACTGTTCTTCACAGTAATTATTTGATTGAATGTTCAGAGAACACCTATGGGAGGAGGGGGTTCGGGAGCTTCCTGCACACCTGGGTGTGTGGGGGGCTGGGAGGGATTTGGGGTTATGAGTCAGGGATGGAACCCTAGAATGTTTGACACCTTAGGGGATAGATACGATTTGCCTTCTAAATAAGGTGATCCAAAGTGAAACTAATGTTGAGTCCGAGCCACCCAGAGACGGGAAGTGAAGTCTGTGTCTTCTAAGGGGAGTTTTTGTGTTGGTTTTTGCTTTTGTTTCTTTTATGGAGGCTTCTGCTAAAGGCAGCTCCTTTCTCAGACGGGGAGCCCCTCTGCCTATTCTCACGCTCATCTCTGTAGTTTCGGGACCCCAGCCCATCTTTGGGGCCGATGGAAGGGCAGGCTTGCAGACCCCCTCCCCCATGGCCTGAGCTGCCCGGCGGGCCCTGGGTATCCTGGTGGGCAGCCTCTCTCTGTGACAGCTGCAGGAAGCCACCTGTGCTTGGTCTCCCGAGGCAGAGAAACCAAATACTATTGGTGTGAGGGTTTACTTGATGTTCTGCTATTACATTTGAGGGGCCCTGGAAGCCTTGGGTTCATTACCCTTGAGCTCTGAAACTGGAAATCAGAAAAGTGCCAATGAACTACTTTGGATGATGGTTCAACTTTTGCCTGTTTGGGGAGTGCAAGCCCTTCCAACAGTTGACACGTTTGTATATATTTTTTTCATCATCCCAAAGTACTTTCCAGTGTAAAAAAAAATCTCCAGAAAACACCAGTCTAAGCCATGGTATGTTAACTCTTTCGTAAGAATAGAAAAACACATAAACCAAAACATAAAGCCCTAGGCGGCACCAGTCATTCAAATGTAAAACCCTGGCAGTGCTTGTAGGAAGCTCAATTGCTTCCATCTGAAGAGCCAGGAAATTGATTTGGAAAAAAGTAAATTTGAGGGATTCCCAAATAGTGGCAGCATGAAATGAATAAGAGAAAAATGAAGGTACAGACTGATCTTATTACCGATCGTAAATGGTAATAGAATTGCCAGAATAAACTTCCTGGGCATAGCTCATTTAGAGCCTCCACTGCCTAGTTATTTCTGAAGGTTCTTAGTGGTCACAGGGTAAGAGCCAATCCCCAGGCTGGTGTCCAGGACTTTCCACCATTAGTCCCTTTCCAGCCTTCTCTGTCACTAGGTCTCTTTCTTGAGCATCCCGGGGCCTGCCCTAGGGTAATAAATATTATATCCTGGCCACGTGGGGAAGTTTCTAGGCCTTTGCTCTTGCTGCTGTCTCTGCCCAGATTCCTTTCCTCCCACTTTCCCAGCTTCAATTCCAATTCCTTCAAAAAACCTTACAGATCTCCCCCTGTCACCCTCATTGGGATGATTTTTCCATCCTTTCCATCATGCTCCCATAACAGTTGGTCTTCAAATTATAGCACTTATTTCACTATATTAGGACGAGTTGTACCTTTTCTGAACTGTGATGTAAATGTATCAAAGACACAGGACGCTGATTTAGGTACTTCTGTAGCTTTTGCCATACCTAGAACAGTACTTCAAACTTGTTTTTCATTGAATTCTTAAACACTTGCAAAGATATACATCATTGGTCAGTCTTCTGCTCAAAGACAGACTGTTAGATACTGAGATTCCTAAGGCTATGTCTGTCACAGAACCAAGCATCGTGACCGATTCAGCTACTTTCAGATGCTTCCAAACTTCTGGCTGTTTGGCATCATCTAAACACGGAAACCAGGTGAATGGCTGATATTTTTTTCATCTTCATGGAATCAAAGATTTTAGAGCTAAAATTTGGGAGCTAAAATCATATTACAGAGGAGAGAATTGTGAACTTGAACCGGTAAGTGACTTTTCCAAAGCCACATGATTGTTTAGTGACCCAGGTGTGTGTGGATCCAGCCGGTAATATCTCTACGTGGTCCTGCCTCCTGAGCCTTCCTGGCTGTGGCCTTGGGTTCCACTGAAGATATAACCAGTCAGTTTCCTTTCTGCCCCGTTTTGGGATTGGCTGGCCTTCTATCTGTAAACACCGTCATCCAACAATAATTCCACTAACCACTCTTTGCTCAAGGCTGATATCACTGGGGTAGAATTAAAAACGAAAGTGAACTGAGAGTTGAACTCAGGGGGCCTGAGAGCGACGCTAACAATTCATTCGCCATCGCTTGGCTGAAGCCACGGCAGCTGCTGGATTCAGTCAAGTTCAGACCCTTAAAAAGAGTGGAGAAAAGAAAGCACATACTTCCCAGTGCCTGGGCACCGCACAGCCGGCCAGCTGGGTGTAGCACCATGGCAAAAAGATCTGTTCAGTTTCAGAAATACGAGACCCCGTGCTTGCACACAGGGAGGGAACTGTAGCTGCAACTGGGCCTGATTTGGCGTTACTTCTGCCTGCAGTTCTATCAGACGCAGCTCCTATGGGAAGTCTATTAGTATCTAAAGAAAGAACCAGCCTTCCAAGTTGACATAAGGAGCAGGCCTTGTGTGTGTGTGTGTGTGTGTGTGTGTGTGTGCGTGCGTGTGTGTTTAAAGGCCTGTGTCTAAGGTCGACAGGCTTTTTAAGAGAAACTCTTGGTTTTCTATGTAAACGGTGTACTTCCTGTGGTCCAGAGTTAGCCTGTTAAGGGAATGAAGCACAATTCAGGTTTCTGAGTTGGAAGCCTGATTAATCTTTCTGCCAGTTACATATGGAAATAAATTAGTAAATGGTCCATCTGGGACTAAACTACTGCAGAGATGATAAATTATCGCCATCATATGTCTGTGTTGCTGCAGACTGAGTCGTGCTCACCAGGAGCTGCTGAAAGATATCTGGATGCTCTAGCGAGGTCAGAGGAATAAAAGTTAAAAAAAAAAAAAAATTAGAAGTAAAAAATTTACCTTGAAATGTTTCTTGGGAGGACAGTTTGGTTGATGCCAAGTTTGTGCCTTAGAACTGCTCTATCTGCAAATATTTAAAAGGAGAGTCTGGGCCTAAGAAACATTTTACTTTTATATTTTCAAAGGCCGATACAGTAACAAGTATGATTAGTACCCAAATGTCTCAGTGAGTAGGATAGTATAATTATATATACAATAAAAATATACCCCTGTGTAATATTGCACCTTACAATTTTCAGAGCAACTTCTTGTCTGTTTTCTTATTTAAATTTCAAAGGTGGGACAAGTCAGTGTCTCTAATTCTTTTTTTTTTTTTTTTTTTGGTAGATTTGGGGGTGGTCTAGGTCACCTACACTAGTGGCTTTCAAACTTTTTTTGACTGGAACCCAGAGGAAGAAATATATATATATATTCTTTTTTTAGTCTTTTTTTTTTTTTTTAATTTATTTATGGCTGTGTTGGGTCTTCGTTTCTGTGCGAGGGCTTTCTCTTGTTGCGGCAAGCGGGGGCCACTCCTCTCACTATCGCGGCCTCTCTTGTTGCAGAGCACAGGCTCCAGACGCGCAGGCTCAGTAGTTGTGGCTCACGGGCCTAGCTGCTCCGCGGCATGTGGGATCTTCCCAGACCAGGGCTCGAACCCGTGTCCCCTGCATTGGCAGGCAGATTCTCAACCACTGCGCCACCAGGGAAGCCCAGTGTCTCTAATTCTTGATGGATGAAGAACTGAGGTTTAGGAAGTTGAGTGTCTTGCCCTTAATGACACAGATGGCTAAATGGCAGAACTGGGATGAGCAGCCGATTCTGAATCCAGCTTCACTTCCATCAGAGCCTTGCATGACATCAAAAACATCTTCAGTTTTTCATCATTCATCTAGCAACACCAGGAAATAAAGCCTTCTATTTATGTCAGTTTTCTAGAAGCAAAAGCCATACCTTCTTGATCATGAGAAGTAGTTTTTTTCTCTAATTAGAAGTGTTGAGTATTAGTTTAACTTTTTTAGGGCATGTTTTAATTTTTTTAATTGAGGTATGATTGACATAAAACTTTATTAGTTTCAGGTGTACGACGATGATTCAATATTTGTATACGTTGCAAAATGATTACCGCAATAAGTCGAGTTGATATCGCCACCTTACATAGTTACAAAAATTTTTTTTTCTTGTGATGAGAACTTTTAAGATCTACTTTCTTTGCAACTTTCAAATATGCAATACAGTCTTATTAACTATAGTCATCCTGTATCTCCACGACTTACTTTATAACTGGAAGTCTGTACCTTTTGATCCACTTTATAACTGGAAGTCTGTACCTTTTGATCCCTACACCCATTTCTCCCAGTCCCTGGTTTAACTTTTCCTTTTGACTAAGGCACACCCCTCTCCACTTGAGTTATTTTATAAAGCTAAAACCATCAGTGCCCTCAGGGGCTTTTTAGGTGTGGTAACATTTTGCCCCTTTGCAGAATGGCCCGAGGCTACTGTGACATCCGGATTCTTACGCCTGCTTTGAAATTTTCTTTTGTGTCTTCCTCCAGGGCAAACCTTCAGCAGTTAATCCTTGAAGCAGCTGAGGTGCTCCCCTCTAGAAAAAGCAGTTCAAAAAGTACAGAAAAGCAGACTAGACTTAGAAATTATTAAATCACCTGGTTTATCAGACGTCAGTTTCTAAACATAAGCCACAGGTGCCGCTAAGTAGTCTTCATACAAGAAAGAGAAGCAACGGGCCCCTAGCATTTACGTGTCTGTGCTTGGCAGTAACCTTGTCTCACCGAGATCACCTCCAAGTTTCTCACGTATCAGCCAGACCTGGTTCCTCCATGTACCTGAATAGCCCTCATGCTTTCTCACCTCTGGGCCTTTGCTTCAGCTTTTCCCTATTCCCACCTGTCAAAATCCTGTGCAGATCTCAAGTCCCATTACTATTGTCTTGATGCTTTCCCTTACCTGCCTCCCCACACCAATCAGAAACAAATGTCTCCTTTGAAACCTTCTAACTCTTTGTTAGAGAAAATAACACAGTCTGTATTTGAGTTGCCTGTATACCTGTTTTATCTCCCATAGAGGACAATACATTTCTCAAGGGCAGGGATTTCATCATCTTCTCACTCTGACCCTTCTTCCTTCCCCAATCCCTAGCCCAATACTTTGGCCTTAATTGAAGCTTAACATGCAGTAGAGTAGGGTAATTTTATTTTTTAACAATGGACTCAATGTCTTTGGATGGGTGGATGAATTAATGATTTAAGATGTATCAGTATCACTTGGAGGGCTTGTTAAAACAGATCCCTGAGCCCCACCTCCAAATATTCAGATTTAGTAGATCTTGGGTAGGGCCAAGAATCTGCATTTCCAACAAATTCTCAGGTGATACTGATGCTGCCCTTCCAGGGACCACAGTTTGAGAACCACTGATAGAATGAATTTATTTCCTAACATTCTCACACTAAAGCTCATAGGCTCACACCATTCTTTTCATTAGAGAGCCTATTGCTGTGTCTTCCTTGATGTGTAGGTCAAAAAAATATCTTCCATAAGAAATTGTTATGCCATCTATCTCGTGTACCAACTTTTCTGTTTTGTAAGATTATAGGTTAACTGTATCCTCCAAACTTGTAGCCCATTTTGTGAGCTTTAGCTTGATGGCATCTTTTTCTCCAGGAATAGAGCCAGCGTAATTTTATTTTACAACAACAGACTAGAGAGTCATTGACTTTGCAGCCTGTATACCTGGTCTACCGAGAGGATCAAGGCTGGTTCTCGTGGTGGAACGCTGGCCTTGAAGGCTTGCTGGTGCTCTGATGTTTTTCCTTTATATAGACAAGTGTTTCAGTGACAGCTGAAGTAAAGTAAAATGATCTCACAAGTGTCTCAATGGCAGCTATAGTAAAATAAGATAATCTCATAATATCTATGGCATGTATTTTCAAATCTCTGGGTCCTTTTATGCCCCATGCGGCAGTTTCAAGAACACTCCATCACGAAAGACCCAGTGCTTCAATAACTTTCCAAGAAATAAAGAGGTACAGTTGCAATTGACTTTTTCGCTGAAGTATGTCATGTTTTAGAGAGTCAGGCCAGAGATGACATCCACTGTGGTTGAGAGGGTTCTCTCTCCTCCTCTGCTCTAATCCCATCTTCCTTCTACTCCTCTCCACCAGCCACTAGACGCATCATCTCCTAGAAGACCAGCGTTCTCGTAATCATGGAGGCCTCTCTGTCCTTTCTGTGACTGGAGCAATGCTGACCTCGGTTTCCTGGACCCATTCTGACTCAGGTAACCAAGCTTTGCCTTCCCCAGCTGGCTTACACCTCATGGAGATTGCAGTGAATAAATGAAATACCAAAGGTATATTTAAATGCAAATGCCAAATTGATTGTTTCTCCAGCAATTGAAATCCTCCCCCTCTTCCTCCGTGTCTTCTTAATGATCAATTTATACAGCTGATCAGACTGACAATGTGGTCAATGAATTTAGGCATTAAGATAATGAGAATGTTGAGTCACATCTTTATTTAAAATTTTGGTGTGTGTCATAGACACAAAGCAACAGGAACATCGCTGGGAATTTTTGTATAGGAACTAGCCTCTGCCGTACGTAGTTTCTCTAAATCATTTTCTTTCCCATGATACTATATTTCTTTTGAATTGTATTAATCTTTCTAATGTTGGACCTTTTAATTGAGTTTAATAAATATTATTGAGTATCTCTTATGTGTTCTCAGGGCAGATGGGGATAAAAAACTATAAGATGTATAAAAATATAAGATACATCCTCACGAAGCTCAGACCTTAGCAAAAGAGCCATGACTCGCTCATAAGAAAATGGCGGATGGCGCTCAGCTTCCGGCCGGAGCAGTGCACTATGGTAGCTCTCTGGTTCAGGGAATTAAGAGACTTTGAGGACTGGGATTGAAATAATCAGAGAATTCATGGAAGAGGGAGGGCTGAAGGAGGTCATTTGGTCACTGTGGATCATTCAGCCAGGAGGGAAGAGGAGCAACCTGGTCTGGCCCGGAAGGCGGGAATGAGCCTGCCATGAGACTAGCCAGTGAGGACCAGACAGGGCTTGGAGGACCCTGAGCCTCTATCCCAGCCAGAGCCAGGCTCCTTCTCAGGGCCTGGGTCCCTTAAGGTTCCCCTGTGGACACCCTACCTGCTCTGTTACAGAGTCACCTTGGCTGACAGCTTCCTTCAGGGGACCCTAGTCTCTGGTGCCCCAGCCCTGGCTTGGCTGCTACCTGGCTGGCCTTCTGCTTCCTTGGGCTTGCCCATACCTGGCCTCCGCCTCTCTACCTGACTGTTTATTCTTACATACCTGCCCCCCTCCCCTCCGCACTCTGCCTGGCAGGTGTGGCTTGACAGGGCCCCGGGATGAACCAGGTGCTGTGTGAGGTCAGTACCTGGTGGTTCACAGCGGGTGATTCTGAGTTGAGAAGTGGAGCGGAAGAGTAGGAAGAGGAAGCCAGGAACATGAGTTTGTACGTTGAGGCCAAGAGTGTATCAAGAGTTCAGAAAACCAGAATTCAGGGAGGGCCTCAAGGCTGAAGCTGGGGCCATAGTCAGGGGTGGGAGCCCAGTGCGCTGATTCATCTTGCAATGGCCCAGCAAATCCTGCCCACACCTGGCTCTTTTGGATAAAGCAGTGGCGGCTTTCCTGCCCTGGGTCTTGAGGGTGCTGCTGAGGGTCGCCGGCCGAGGCTCCTGCCCATCCCGTCAGGTCTGCGTGGCCACACACCACCTGCCTTAGCGTGCTGCAGTGCTTCTGGAACTGAGGCCTGGCTGATCCGGGAGCTCAGGCCTTCCTGGAGTCAGAGCCCCGGGTCACCAGCCACCGGGAAGTGGAAGAACTAGAACAACAGTATTTGTGTTCCCCTCCCACAAAAGCAACTGCTTAATCTGTCGTTGCCCTGCCTCTTCTAAGCCTGGGGTGGGTCAGCTGCGGCCCGCCAGCCAGGCGTGGCCCACTGCTTGTTTGGGGTGGACAAGCCAAGATGGTTTTCACGTTTTAAAATGACTGGAAAAAATTAAAAGAAGAATAGTATATTTTGCCTTGTAGAGATGATATGGAATTCAGATTTCAATGTCCCTAAATTAAGTTTTACTGGAACATAGTCATGTTTATTTATTTCCAGATTGTCTATACCAGCTTTTGTGCTACAAGGGCAGAGTTGAATAGGTGCGTCAGAAACCATAAAGTATTTACTTTCTGACCCTTTACAGGAACAAATTTGCTATCCTCTGGCCTAGGCAATTGATTGACACAAGTGTTTGCAAAATTTGAGGTGTGGAACTTTTTCCCTCATAAAGAAAATAGGATTGAAGGATGAGTAGGATTTAAATAAGCAAGAGAGGAAGAGAGGAATTTTCTAGATTGAGATAGAGAATTGGTCATAGTCTAGTTGGATTTTTCTGTTCATCTATTTAACTTTCAGTTAAAGCTAGATATGACATTGAGGCTGTTTCATTTCAGGAATCTAATTATTAGGGTTGTCTTTAAAATGAGGCATCCAGGCGTCTCGGGTTAAGGTAAATGTTGGAACAAATCAGCACCAAATTAAAATATAGCCTGCATTTTGGAACTTTCTTCTTTTTACTTGGCACTGGGTGTGAACTATTTTGTTTTAAACCAAAAAAACATTTTGTTTTAAATCAAGTAAGCACTGAAGATTTGCCATGAGTAAGCTATGGCATTTAATCTTGGCAGCATTTTGCCAATCTGGTGGGATTTTTGATACTGTTGAGTGAAAACTGGTGAAAGTTGGAGATGTGGGTTCTAATCGTACTAGCTAGCTGAGCCAGGGCAGGCTGTGGGATACTAGGGTAAAAAGTACACTCCAGATCTCAGGGCTTAGTGCAATAAAAGTTTATTTCTCACTCACCCAGAGTTGGATTGCACGAGTGTGGCTTTGCTGCCTCCCCCATCTTGTGACACCTACGTCTCAAACTGTGGCTTCCTGGTTGCTTCGATATGTGAAAAAGAGTTGAGAACACACACCCATTCTTAGGTGCCTTAGACCAGAAGTGACTCAGACCAATTCCACGTCCACAGTCCATTGGCCAGAACTCGTCACATGACCCTGTCTCGTTGCTGGGAGGGTAGGAAGTAGGGAGCAGCATGAGGTACGCTTGGGGTTCCCACTGCCCCTGCAACACTGTGTCACTGTGGGAAAGCCCGAACTTTTATCTGTGCTTCTGTCTGCTCATGATTAAAGGGTAATTAACCCAGACCTACATTTTTTCACCCAGTTTACGAAAGGCTTGAAAAGATGTATGAAAGATCTCTAAAAGGTATAACGAGTCGTAAAATACGTAAGATATAATCGTTACCTAACTTCTTTACCGGGTCTTGAATGGTGATGGGCTGGAGTTGGGATAGTCACACATGCCCCAGTGTGCCTGGAAGCATTTGCCAGTTGACCCAACATAATTAAAATACAGCCCTTCCTTTCACACCTGGAAATATGCTGGTATCGACAATACGTGACATGATCACCCCAGCTTGACCCCGCTGGTCATCCTTGAAGATTAATGTTAGCTACTGTTTATTGAGCCTCTTCCAGAGGTCACACTGTCCTCAGCTTCTGCCTGCCTTCTTTCATTTAATTCCCCAAACAAACTTGTGAAGTAGGTACAAGTAACCTCATTTTAAGATGAGGTAACAGATGCAGAAAGGTTTAAATTGTGCCTGATCACAGCTAGAGAGTGGCACCACTTTGCTTGGAACCCAGCTCTTTCTTGCTCTTTCCAGCTCTTGCACGGGACTGTCTCACTCATCCTTTACGAGGATTGTGCCCTTGACCACGTGGGGCCCCACTTCCCTGACACTGGCTTGGGAATCTGTTCCCACACCACACACGGGGAGAAGGGTACAGCTCTGAGCGGTGAGTCCAGCCCTTTTTGACCCCGATGAGAAGACTAGTTACCCGGAGCCAGCAGGTTAACAGGTTCAGGGTGGCAAGCTCCACTCCTGACTTTCAGTTGGTCCCTTTCTGCCCGCTTCCCTGATGTTGACAACTGCAGCTTGTTTTAAAAATGGGCACTACCTTTATATATAGGGAGAAAAGATGTTATTTTGAAATCTAGGGTGGAGTAGAACTCCAGTGAAGACTTGTCATGTACTGTGCAGTTGATCCAAACAGGCATCTTCCCAACTTAAACAGTGAGTAGAAACTGAGCTCCATTTTCAGGAATTTTGTTTACAAATTTGTTTATTTAAAAAAAAAAAAAAAAGCCAAACCACAACCAACGACTGGTTTGCTTGCAGAATAATATCAGACAAAAACCCATCTACTCAGGAGATGGTTTTAATTTCCCTGGTTCCTGGCCTTCCTAATCACTGTTCAAAACTGACCCCATGGAATCAAAGGGAATAGTCTCTGAAAAATGGACCAAATGTATCAGAAGCATCTATTGCAATGCTTGCTTCAAGAAACCCCCTAGAAAATTATACATGTGGTTTCTAGATGTACAAAGAAAACTAAAGGAATTCCATTATGAAAGAAAAATTAGATGGAAATTTCTAATCCCGCCTCATAAACAATATAGGAATAACTTTAAAATATTCTGCTTTAAGCATGCATTTAATTTGTGCTCTGGGAACCAAATAATCTTGCTAAGATAAAACATTCTAATAATGATTTATGTAAATTTATTTGTACAAAGTAATGGTGTAGTTGCCTATAGCAAATTGCTTGGAATATGAAATGACATTTATGAGGTCTTTTTTTTTCCCCCCCTCTGAATGAATACAGTGGAGAAAATAAGAGACTCCAGAAAGGAAAAAAGAAATCCATGTTCAAAATGGAGTCTGAGGCCAGAAGAGGCAGAGGCAACTGGACAGGTTAGGGGGTGTGTAAATAGTCGAGAAACTCAATTCAATATGTTTTCCCGTGATGGTCTCATTATTTGAGGCATTTGTAAAGCCACACAAAGAGTGTGTGTGTTAGATTCTTAGAAGGCTAGAACCCTTTATTTTAGTGATCATAAACTGCGCAGACACCAAAGCTCTTTCAGAATAGCCGACGACAGATCACTTGTTGTCAGTGTGCCCTGAGAGACAGGGTACTTACAACATGCAGTGCCAAGAGGCCAAATGTAATTAAAAATCGGGCAATTAATCTCAGTTCCCAGTTACTTTAATGCCAAGGGAAGTTATGCTTGAGTCATAAATGGGGCCCAAATGTTAATAAACAAAACAGAAAACTCTCCCAAGGACTGATTCATAGACCTACGGGGAGTTTTCCTATGGCTGCCCGCTTAGCACGTTTGCTTATGGCTCTAAGGTGTTTCCTGGAAACATTTCATTAAATGGAAATCCCCATATATGTAACAGAGAGAGTTTCTGGATCTGTGCTTTGGCCTTGTAAATAAATGCCCGGTGGAATTTGCCAGAACCTGTACTATTTGGAAAAGATATGACATTAACACCTTCGCTGTAGACGGCATTTAATTTTTTTTTTCTCCAAGTATTTTTACTATCTCACTTGGTCGCCACACTCATTTTTTTGAAGAAGGTAAGAGTTTGTATTCTGTATATAGAGAAACTGAGGGGCCGCAGAATCTCCAAGGAAGGTCACAAAGCGAGACATCGGTGGTGGAGGGGACAGCTTCCCCACTAACGTTTGTCTCATTGTCATCACAAACTAAAGCAGATGAAAGAGATTTGTGAACTTTGGAGGGCTTGCTTTATTTAAAACAAGATCAGAGTTTTGGTCCCTCATAAACCATTGTGGAATTGCACCAGCTCTCCTGAGAGAAATGGCTTTGTCTAATTGGACTGAATGACTGCTGTGGTGGTCCAAGGCCTGAGGGCTGACATGAGGCCTCCTGAGAGAGCGGGCATGAAGCCTCAACAGGACTTGAAAGCAGAGTGAAAACAACGCTGGCTTCTAGGAAAGACGGGATGGGCTGCGTTTTTAGCGGTGCCAGTTAAACTGCATGCACCGTAAAAGCTGTGGCTTCTGGCAGGGTTGCTTGTAGTGAGCGACCCAAGGGTGCCAGGGGGAGGCAGTGGATGTTAGGGTTAGCATATCAGCCAGAGTTTCAGATTCCCGTCCCTCCTCTTTCCAGCTGAATGACTTGGGGTGTGATTTCTGAGCTGTGGATTCCTAGAAAATAATGGAAGGTATCTGAGCCTCCATTTCCCCACCTGTAAAAGGGGGATAATGATATTTACCTTATAGAGTTGGCATGAGAATTAAGTAAAATAATTCTTATAAAATGTTTGGCACAGGGGGAGGAGGGTTGGGTGAAGGGGATTAAGAGATGCAGACTTCCAGCTGTAAAATCAATAAGTCGTGGGAATGTAAAATACAGCATAAGGAATAGAGTCAATAGTACTGTAATAATTTTGCATGGGGACAGATGGTTTTACTTGTCGTGGTAATCCTTTCATAATGTATTCGATTGTCGGATCACTATGTTGTACACCTGAAACTAACATAATGTTGTATGTCAACTATACGTCACTAAAAAAATAAATAAATAAAAGTAAAATACTTGGCACAGTGCTTGGCAGACAGTAAACGCTCATTTTATGGTAGCTCTTAAAATGATTATAATTGGGCTTCCCTGGTGGCGCAGTGGTTGGGAATCTGCCTGCTAATGCAGGGCACACGGGTTCGAGCCCTGGTCTGGGAAGATCCCACATGCCGCGGAGCGACTGGGCCCGTGGGCCACAACTGCTGGGCCTGCGCGTCTGGAGCCTGTGCTCCGCAACGAGAGGCCGCGATGGTGAGAGGCCCGTGCACCGCGATGAAGAGTGGCCCCCGCTTGCCGTAACCAGAGAAAGCCCTAGCACAAAAACGAAGACCCAACATAGCAATCAATCAATCAATCAATCAATCAATCTTTAAAAAAAAAAAAAAGAATGTATGTTCCCGGGTGGCACAGTGGTTTGAATCCGCCTGCCAATGCAGGGGACATGGGTTCGAGCCCTGGTCCGGGAAGATCCCACATGCCACGGAGCAACTAAGCCTGTGCGCCACAACTACTGAGCCCACGTGCCACAACTACTGAAGCCCGTGCACCTAGAGCCCGTGCTCCACAACAAGAGAAGCCACCGCAGTAAGCCCATGCACCGCAACGAAACTAGAGAAAGCCCGAGCGCAGCAATGAAGACCCAATGCAGCCACAAAAAAAGAATGTATGTTCCTGACTGATAATTGGAAATGAGATGAAAATCCATCTTTTATTTAATGAGAATGAATTGAAAAGACTTCTAAGTCAGTTGTTTCTATGTACTGCAGATAACAAGGTAGATATGAGAGCTTCTTCAACAAAGAGTTCTTCATGTTTGAAAGCCCTTTGCAAGCTGTTTGCCAGGGAGAGAGAGGCCAGATACAGAGCTCTCGTCTCAAGGGAAGAGGGAGATGTTTGCACACAGGCCCTGAGCTGGCCACTTTAACATATATGGTCTTTGTTTTACAAGAATTCAGAAATTAAGCTGGTCTAAATCCTTAGTTGTTGCTGAAAGCCCTGGTTCAGATCCAGACTCTGCAAGTTGGTTCCCTTCAGAACCGTCATCTTGGCTGGCGGAAGAGTAGGTTTGTGTCAAGATAAATGGATGGAAATCTTTGGTCATTTGCTCCTTCTGCTGTCTGCCTGCAAAAGACGGCATTCACATTCTTTGCACATGTGTTCTTGGCCCTCGTGGGTCAGGCCCCTAGGCTGAAAGTGTGAATACACCCTTTTGTTAGAATTCATTTCCATTAGAAGCATGCATACTGCTTTCTTATCAAGGGTTGAAATGAATCCGATGTAAAATGTGTTGATTTTTTTTTGAGATGGCCATATAGTTATATCACCTTAGAAAAGGTGTTTCACAGAAATTCTCTGAAGGAAGATAAGGAAATGTGAAACATTCTGAAGTGAAATGAGAAAGTAAGTAATAATTCTCAGATTCGGGATCCAATCTGTCTACTTCAGTGGTTCTTGGACACCAGGGGCCCTCCTGTGTGGAAGGTAGAGAGATTCTGAGGGGCCTGCTTGGGTTTACAGTTGATGGGGTGTGGGGAGGAGGGGGGAACAAACAGATATGTACAAATAGGTGTTCAAAGATGAACTTTTCCCCAGTCCAAGGCAAAGAGAAAAATAAGCTCAAGATAGTGAGTTCAATATTCTTTACTTGGAAAAATAAAAAGTTGGCAACCTACGCCTCTCCGAAACTATTTTTGAAATTTTATTGTGGTGCAAAATCACGATCTGGGAACCTCCCTGACTTGGCTTCTCTCGCCCCTTCTCCTTGGTTCCCTCCTCACCTCCCTCTCTCTCCTCCTTACTGGCCCCTACTGCTGTTTACTGGAGGTCCGCAGCCTGTGGCTTGTCTTCCTTATTAAACAGGAGATTAGCAAGTGTTAGAGACATAGCATCAATTAAGACTTTCTTCCTGCTTTAGGGAGGAGAGAAGAAAGGCATTTGAAATGATGAGTAGGCATCTGGCCACAGCACTCTGGCTTAAGAATACACAGTCACACCTTTGTCTCCTGGTGGAAATCGGCAGACCCCATCCCCCCTGCAAAGGCAGAGGGTGAACTGTTCCTCCTGGTAAAAAGTGCCATATGCTGCTGTTTCCCTATAGTGGGCATATTTATGTGTCCACATTTATTTTACTCTCACTCTGGTATATGCATGGGAACTCCCCAAATGGATATTTGGGCATTAACCAGGGACCGAGTCTTTTGAGCCCAAACTCAGAACTGTGCTCAAGTATCGTAGCTCCATCAGTGGTGGTAGCCGCGTAGCTCAGGTGAGAGTTTTTTGGCTTTTAGGATAGAGTTAGGTTCAAAGGAAATAATTGCAACTCAGAGCAGGGGCATCTCCCGGAGTCTGAAGAGGTAGAGCTGTTTTGAAGTTGATACCCCTTGAAAGAGAATGGCATCCAAATTGGTCTCGTTAATACGGCAGTCCATGATGAAGGAAGGGCAGTCCATGATGAAGGGCAGTCCATTGTAAAGGGCGTAATACACCACCAAGCCCAGTCAAATGGCCTCTGAATGGTTGGACTTTTTACCAACACTCAGACCCTAGGAGAAGATGAGTTTGCTTGTGAGATGAACACATCTGACGGCAGGTAGGTTCAGCTCACTCTTTAGCATTTCTTTATTCTTGCTGGAAGCTGAGGAGACCTCACTGCCTTTGACTTTTTTCCTCTGAATACCAGAGGATATCATTACCTCAGATAGAAAACGTATTTTTCCAGGTACACAAAAAGAGGCAGGAAATTGGTTGTAGTTGCTACTGGAAGGTCCAAATTACTTGCCAATTAGAATTTAATAGACTTTCTCTGTGGTTAGTTTGATCTGTGAACGGACAGCTTCTCTTCTGAATCAGTCTTGGGTGAACTGGTAGAAAATTGGGCAATGCTGTTTGAGGACTGCATGATTTCTAGAGGGTTCCAGCATCGGGGGTCCTCTAAGGTAAAGAAGGAAGTGGTTTGCTTTTTTGCAAAGTGGTGTGTGCCTGTGTGATAGGAAGTTAGGTGCTTGATAAATGCTTCTAAATAGTGATGGCCTAGTATTCTTCTGGCATTTAACTTTATCCCTCACGTGAAAGTACCTGAAACATTATAAGAAGATTCTTATAATGTTGTATATATATGTATATTCATGTAATGCAGATGTATATGTAAATGTATGTGTATGCAATGTGTGTATAAATAAGCAAGTGATGTCATTTGATTCTGGGACAGTTTATAGGATTCATTGATTTCTTGTGGAGATATCTAAATGATCCCCATTGTAAGTGGTTCCACTTTTGTATTATTCAGTCTCCACTTCTTTTTTAGCTCTTCTACCCGGGACACATAAGTAGTCTCTGGATGTATGTGTGCTTAACTGAACAAAAATGTCAACAACCTGCTATTTATTTTATTAAACAGCTTGAGCAGAGATGTTTGGTCTGATTGCCAGAAATTGTTAGCTTATCACCGAACTGTCCTGATGATTCTTATTATTCAATTTGCATTGCTTATGATAATAATTATTACTGCATAAAAGAGCATGATGTTTTATTTGTATAGTTCTTTCATTAATAATTTACTTGACTATTACATCCGAGTGGTTCTGCAATACGTGCACATCAGAATTCTTAGAGATTGGCCCCGGCACCTTGGGAAGTCAGAATATAGATATAAATTGTAAGGCTTGAGGCACGGATACGAGTAGTAAGGCAGGCCTTTCGACCTTGACATCCAACGGGGTGACTGTACATTTCCCCTCATATTTATTTCCAGGCATTTTATTGATTCACCCGCTGTGACTCTGATCTGGTCATTTTAACAACCTAAGAAATTAGATCATGGTATAGTTATTTTGGTCACTAAAATGACTAGATTGATACTGATTTATAAGTGAAAAAGGTAATGATGGCTAAAACAATAAATCTGACCCCAAATGATTGAATCAATGGCTTTATATAAACAGAAGCTGTGTCTTTGGTCCTGGTCTTTAGAAATGGGAAGATTTCATTGGTCGCAACTTAGCCAGTGTACCTGGATTACATTGCAACTGTGTGAGACGTATATTTTGATATATTTGCTGTAGAAAAACTTCGTGGATTTTTTTTTAGTGTAGGAGAGTACTGCAAGTTTTGTCTTAATTCATGTTTTATATATTAAATAAAATGGTGAATTAAAATATGCCTTTGGAGGCATGAGAAGTTGGGTTGAACCTGACTCTGGGGGGTGTCAACCCATAGTGATATTCAAGGAGCTGCATTTTGTTTTATTTTATTTTTTGGCCACGTGTGTGGCATGCGGGATCTTAGTTCCTCCACCAAGGATTGAATCCGCGCCCCCTGCAGTGGAAACACAGAGTTCTAACCACTGGACCACCAGGGAATTTGCAAGGAACTGCATTTTAAAACTCTGGATTCAACAGGGAAGGAGAGCCCACAAAGGAGTTCCCATTTGGCCAGTCCAGCTTGACGTCTGGGAGGATGAACTCGCGTGTTGATCAAGAATGTAATGCGGGAAATCTTCCACGTCGGAAAGTGGAGTTTCTTAAGATGATTGCCTTCTCCTCTAATGGTAGATGGTGCATTTGGAGCAGGTTTTAATGTCTGGCCTTGCACCTGGGGACGTGTACACTGGGGCTCAGGAAAGGAATTAGAGGGTTTGGGGGATTGTTTGAGAGCTTAGTTTTATTTAATTTCTTTTCATTTTAATTAATTAATTAATTAATTTTTGGGCCGTGCTACGCGGCTTGTAGGATTTTAGTTCCCCCGACCAGGGATTGAACCTGGGCCCTTGGCAATGAATGCACAAAGTCCTGGTCACTGGACCGCCAGGGAATTCCTGAGAGCTTAGTTTTAAAATTTACCTTTTGGAAAGGAGTTTGGTTTCTCATAATTAAAAATTGTGTCTACGTCCGTAATAAACAGCTAGGTTCCTAGTACTGCGAATTCTCTGGGTGCACAACCAGTTACTGATTTAGAAGAAGGTCATGTCCTGGTGGCTAAGTGGTACGTGTGTATCACTCAGGGTAGACGAGGTGATAGGGTAACAGATGGCCCCCAAAACTCAGGGGCATAAAACAATGAAGGTTTATTTCTTGCTTACCCTACGTATCTACTGAGGTTGGCTAAGGACTGTGCTCCAAGTCATCCTTGACCTCACTCCCGGATGGAGGCAATGGAACATTCCCCGTCACCAAGGCTGAGGGAAGGGAGAAAATGGTGAAGCACGTGCTGGCTCTTAAAGCCATCCAACTTCCGCTCACATTTCATTGGCCAGAGCTAGTCATGTGGCCACACCTAACTTCAGCAAGGTGGGAAAATGTTATATAACTGTGTACGTGAAGTAGAGAGAGCTGAAATATTTATAAATAGCTGTGTGATGCCCATAGTATACAACTTCAATATTATAGATAGAACTCTAGAAACCTAGCTCAATGGAAGCAAGTGAGCAGAGCTTATGAGAGAATTCTTTACATCCTTCAGAAAAATGGACGAGTCACCTGAAATGGAGTTGCTTCATCTCTTCATTATTGTCCTCTCCAGAGACTGAACCAGGGAGTGGCTCGGGGCTCTAGCCCCGCAGTCTCTCCATCGCACATACAACGTAAGCCACTCAAGCAAGCGTTCCGTGTGCTTGTTTTGCAGGTGGGCCATCTGTGGACCCCGCAGCCGTCCCCTTCTCGGCCAACCCTGTGCCCCTTCTCAGCTCCTCCTACACAGACCTTCTGGAGCAGCTACATTGCTTGGTTTCCCCCTCTTGGGTGTTCACTTTTATATTTCATCCTTTATATTTCAGTTTCCTAAGTGGGCATCTGAAGGTTTCTTCTTTTTTAAAAAAAATTATTTATTTTTGGCTGCGTTGGGTCTTTGTTGCTGCGTGCCGGCTTTCTCTGGTTGCGGGGAGCAGACGCTACTCTTTGTTGCGGTGCGCGGGCTTCTCTTGTTGCGGAGCACAGGCTCTAGGCGTGCGCGCAGGCTTCAGTAGTTGTGGCACGTGGGCTCAGTAGTTGTGGCTCGCGGGCTGTAGAGCGCAGGCTCAGTAGTTGTGGCACCCTGGCTTCGTTGCTCCGTGGCATGTGGGATCTTCCTGGACCAGGGCTCGAACCCATGTCTCCTGCATTGGCAGGCGGATTCTTAACCACTCCGCCACCAGAGAAGTCCCTGAAGGTTTCTTCTTACAAAGACGAAGCTCGCTTGTTTGGGACGTTGGTCTGTGCGTACAGCCGACAGTCGGGAAGTTGTTCCTCGCTCTCCAGGCTCAGGGAGGCTCCCGTTGTCCTTGCCTCCGTGCTCTCTGTGTCTTCTGTTCGTCTCTCCCTGGCTGTTCCAGGGTGCCGGCTTTAAGTCTCCCTTTTGGAACTGAACGCTTGGGTTTGGGCTTGGGCTGTTGGTGTAACAGTCCCCATCAGGGCCTTAGTTATGTTCTCCAAGTCCCCAAAAGGAATTTATATCCACACAAGAGAGCCTCACGGAGCCAGCAAATTCAGCTCTCTGGAATATAGCCAGGAGCTAGGGAGAAACAAAACATATCTCAGAGAACAAAAGAGCTTTCTCCAAATCCATGCACTGAACTTTAAGTTGATCCTTGCTGGTTTTGTGTTATTAATGTAGCCCCACTCCTAATTAACTCGGTTGTCTGATTTTCCAGAAAACTTAGGCACAAAGAGGTTAAATAATTTGCCTAAGGTCTCAAAGCTAGGAGTGGTAGAACAGGTTCTTATGATTTGAGACTTAGAAGGATAATCAGTGTTTATGACGGTGGCAGTGAGATAAGCAGACAGGCTGGACTGTATTTAACTCTTTTTTTTTTTTTTTTAGGAAAGTGGTAGGGAAATATGTAATAACTGTAGGACGATTCCCTTCAAAATGGCCATGTTTAGTTTTTAATTCTAATGTATGGTGAGTATCAGTTGGCTGAGAAATTCCAGCAAGTGGAGCTGTGCTTCCTAATTTGCCAAAGGAATATGAAGTTACTGGATGTTCTCTTTGCTGAACACCTAGTTTAGCTGATGTGTAAACAGATGCTTATGAAATGCTTTTTTGCACAATCCAGGTGAGGCCTCGACTCAGTCTGTGTCGGGATGATCAGCCTGGTTCTGGTGTGCTTGGTGTGAGGTGGAGGGCTTCAGGAATATCTGGGAGCAGAGGCAGACCCCACCCCATGTCTGAGGATGGCTGCTTCCTGCAGGAACATTCTGGCATGGAAGCCGATGGCGACCAGCTGGTTGACATTCACCAAGGTCCCCCATTTGTGCTGAGTCTCACAGTTTTCAAAGCAGTGTCACCCACATGATCTACTTAGCTTGAAACAACCCTGCAGGTGAGGCAAAGCAGGTATCGGTGTCATTTCCATCGTTCAGGTGGGGACGGTGAGGCTTAGAGAGAAGCACCCAAGGTCACAGCACCAGTGAGACCCAGAAGCTGAGCCCCTCAGCTAGACCGGGTACTCACACCCCTGTGTTGCCCCGTGAACACCTGCCCTGTCCCCGCCCGCGGGATGTGCCCAGAGATCCTTTCCCTACTGCAAGGAGCGTTCTTTCCCAGTTAATGAAGTCCGGTTCCACAGAGAAGGAGATAGAGGAACGTGAAGGTCCAATCACAACACGAACCACTTTGCTGTCAGATGGAACAACATTTGATATGACATGAGCAGGAGAAAAAACACCTTGGAACCTCAGGCAGTTCGGAGGCAAAACTTTCTGTATTCGAGCTGCAGTCAGCAGCTCTCCATTTGGAGAGGCCCCACAGCCCTGCTTCCTGGGCCGAGGAAGAGGCTGAGATTTCCCTGTCAGGCAGGGGAAACACATGCCTTGGGATTGCGGGTCCCGAGGGAGGCTCTCACCCTAACCCGGGCATCGGAGAGCCACCTGCCTACCCAGCTGGTGTGCCCGGCAGGGGGAAAGAAGAAGTTTGTCCACTGGTTGTCAGACTCTCCTCCTGGTGCTGGGGGTCAGGGCATCCTTAGGGTGGTCCCAGAGCCGAGATCTGGTCCAGGCTTGTCTGTATAACTAGCTCAGGATTAGACCTTAAGCCAGTTAGGGGACACTGGGTGTCTGTTTTTCTCATCTGTAAATTAAAGAGTTCTCAACCTCACTCATAATTTTTTTTTTTTAAATATTTCAGCTTACTTTTTTTTTTTTTAAACTTTGGGTTTATTTATTTTATTTATTTATTTATCTATGGCTGTGTTGGGTCTTCGTTTCTGCGCGAGGGCCCTCTCCAGTTGCGGCAAGTGGGGGCCACTCTTCATCGCGGTGCGCGGGCCTCTCACCATTGCGCCTCTCTTGTTGCGGAGCACAGGCTCCAGACGCGCAGGCTCAGGAATTGTGGCTCACGGGCCTAGCCGCTCCGCGGCACGCGGGATCCTCCCAGACCAGGGCTCGAACCCGTGTCCCCTGCATTGGCAGGCAGACTCTCAACCACTGCGCCACCAGGGAAGCCCCCTCACTCATAATTTAAAGAGACTCAAATCAAAACGACAAATGTGATACCATTTGTCACTTGTATGGTAAGTATTTAAAAATTTGAAAATATCCAATTCTGGGCTGGAGTTGGGAAATAGATACCCTCTCTCTGTTTTCCTGGGAGGATACATTGGTGGAGCATCTTGGGAGGGCATTTGGCAATATCTATCAAAAGCATTGACCTAGCAAGTTCACCCTCAAGAATGTATCCTATGGATCTACTCACCAAAGTATCAAAAACTGGTGAATGGGAATATTGATATCGTTCATAATAGCAACAGCAAAAAATTAGATACAACCTCAATACCCATCCCCCGGGGACTGGGTAAGTGTTTATCCTTGGTAGACAAGTGTATATCCTTGGCACACTGGGCAGCATTTAAATAGGATGACATGGGAAGGGTGCAAAGATATAATGGTAATAAGTAACAATAGTACATGTTTTTTGAGTGCCGTCTACATTCTGAGAAGTTTACATGTATTGACTCACCTATTCCCATTTTACACATGAAAAAGCCAAGGCAAAGTGAGGTTAAATAAACTGCTCAAGATCATAATATAATCAGAAAGTAGCATGGTGTGGGGAGTATGAAGCAAGTATTTTGGTTTGAGAACTTTGTCCATTGCCTTTTTATTTTTTTATTTATTAAACAATTTTTTTTTCATCTTTGGCTGCGTTGGGTCTTCATTGCTGCACATGGGCTTTCTCTAGTTGCGGTGAGGGGGGCTACTCTTCATTGCGGTATGTGGGCTTCTCATTGCGGTGGCTTCTCTTGTTGCGGAGCATGGGCTCTAGGTGCGCGGGCTCAGTAGTTGTGGCACAGGGGCTTAGTTGCTCTGCGGCATGTGGGATCTTCCTGGACCCGGGAACAAACCCGTGTCCCCTGCATTGGCAGGTGGATTTTTAACCACTGCATTGGCAGGCGGATTCTTAACCACTGCGCCACCAGGGAGGTCCCTGTCCATTGCCTTTTGTCTTAGTCTGTTCAAGCTGCTGTAGAAAAATCCCACAGGTTGGGTGGCTTATAAACAACAGAAATGTATTTCTCACAGCTCTGGAGGCTGGAAGTCTAAGGTCAAGGTATCTAGTGAGGACCCTCTTCTGGTTTGCAGACTTCTTGTGTTCTCACCTGGTGGAAGGGGCTAGGGAGTTCTGCAGGGTCTCTTTTATAAGGGCACTAATCCCATTCATGAGGGCTCCATCCTCATGACCTAATCACTTCCCAAAGGCCTTCCCTACTAATACCATCACATTGTTTGTTAGAATTTGGGGGAGACACAATCATTCAGACCATAGCAACTTCTTAAGTGGAAAAAAAAGCAAGTTTCAGGTCCTATTTATGTTAAAAAAAATCAAGTCATATATGTGTATATATGTATATGCATATATGTGCATGCATATATGTGCTTATATTTTCATACTTATTTTTGGCAGGTTACACAAGATAAAGGTAGGGAGGACTGAGGGTTCAAGGTAGGAGGGAAGCAACTTTTTACACATTCCTGTACTGTTTTGGCTTAAAAAAAAACACAAAAAAACCCAAGGGTGCATCTAGCACTTTTGTTTTATTTTTTAAGGTTTACATGGGCCTAGTTTGTTTAGGTGGTGTGACTAGGGGCCATTTACATTTTCCTTAAATTTTTCTATATTTAGAAATTATCTAGTAAATAATTGTATTTTTATTTTTTTATTTTTAAATTTTTGGCTGCCTTGGGTCTTCATTGCTGCTCATGGGCTTTCTCTAGTTGTGCGAGCGGGGGCTGCTCTTCATTGCAGTGTGCGGGTTTCTCATTGCGTTGGCTCCTCTTGTTGCAGAGCACGAGCTCTAGGTGTGTGGGCTTCAGTAGTTGCAGCACAAGGGCTCAGTAGTTGTGGCTCATGGGCTTAGTTGCTCTGCGGCATGTGGGATCTTCCCGGAGCAGGGATCGAACCCATGTCCCCTGCATTGGCAGGTGGATTCTTAACCACTGTGCCACCAGGGAAGTCCCAATAACTATTTTTAAATGAAAAGGTTGGACATAACCCTTTCCGAGAGCCCCTGCCAAATTAGAAATTTCCTGATTGCATTTGTTGAGCATGAACCCAGCTCTGTTACTTAAGTAACATGTAATGACACCATGTTCTCTGCCTGCAAGTCGCTTAGAGTTGGGGCAGATGGTGGTGGACGGTGATAAACATACCTGGGACAGGTAAAGCACTGGGATCACACCATTCTCTGCTGGAGGCTGGTTGTCTAGCTTGGCCAGCACTCATTTTCTTCTCCGGCAGAGAGTCGTGTCTGAGGCTGGGGTAGTGAGAGCCCCTGCGAGAAGTGGCCAGTGAATGCAGCTGCTTGTGCTTGAGAGCCCCAGCAGGGTCCAGCCTGGATGGATTCTTCTGAGTTCGGGATTATCACCACCACCAGCAGCGATGTACCGACAATGAGCACCCACTCTTATTTTGTGCCAAGCCTGTGATCACCTCTTCATGTGTGATCATCTCAATCATTGCTTTGCTCCCCATTCTGTAGATGAAGATTCAGATGTGCCCCCCTGGCTTCTGCCTTAGTTGTCAGTGATGAGAACGGTGTGCTCCCCACCATGCTGCTGCCCTGGGGCCTCAGCGTGGTGGCTGGAACAATCACTGAACCGAGAAAACCAAGGAGGGGGGTCAAGATTCTTGGTCAGCTGCCCCAAGCCCCCTGTAAATTTTTTATCTCATGTTAAAGGATTTGCTTTAACTGGGGGGTGGGGACCTTGTATCTTGCAGTTCCTCATGACATTCTGTTTGTACCTGCGTCCCAGCACTTAACCACACTGTAGAGTAATTGCTGTTACAGGCTGTGTCCTTCACTAGGTGTGGGTTCCTGATGGGCTAGGTCTTGATTCATCCTACTGATCCAAGTGCCTAGTACTGGCCCTTAATTAAGACTCAGGAGCATTTCCAACATGGATAGAGCTGGTGCTCATGGGCAAATCAGTTGTCTGAGCAGTCAAGAGGCACCAGAAAGCAAGTCATGCAAAAAACATAACCCCTACGCTTGCCATCAATTGGAAGAGAGATGAGGAAGAGGAGAAAGAAGTGGAGTTTCCTTTTGGTTTGGCAGAGTTGTGTTTGGTAGCAGAATGGCTGCCCCTGCGGGGCTGAATGTGTTGGTTATTCCCATCTCAGTTTGCTTTAAGCAGAGTGACTTGTATGCCTCAGTGAACTGTGTTGTGATTAAGGGGCAGGGGTGCAGACACAGAGGAAAAGAGATGAAAAGGAGGAAAAATAAGTGGAGGTGATGGTCCAGAAAATGGAGCTCTAGGGAGGCTTTTGGGACGTAGGCCCTGCTTGCTGACGTCTCGCTGACTTCTCCCTGCCTGAGTGCTCAGTGGTGTTCACATTGAGACTCATTTTGGGGCAGCTGGTAGAAATGTGTGTGCACGCATATAATTTATAAAAATGAATAAAGCAAATGAGAAGGGGACCACCCTAACATTCTACCCCAATAATCAGCCTGTAAAAATAACACTGCATGAAAACCTGAAATCTGGAATAGCATTTAAAACTAATCTTAGGATCAATCCAGAATGATGCTCTAAGGCTACCACATCTGGGTAGCTCCAGGGTTGAGATTTAAGTGGGACATCTCCAGAGTGTCCTCCAGTCTGTAGCACCAGCAGATCTTCACCTACAGGAGTAAATGGAATGTGACCTCTCAGGGCCTGAAATGATAAACAGCTCAGGTTGGAAGTGTTAGATCACCCTTCACAGTCTTTGCAATGCTTAAATCTGTGAGTTTCAGGGAGCCCCCTTTTTTTTCCCTTTAAATTTATTTATTTATTTATTTATTTTTGGCTGTGTTGGGTCTTCGTTGCTGTGCACGGGCTTTCTCTAGTTGCGGCGAGCGGGGGCTTCTCTTCGTTGCGGTGCGTGGGCTTCTTATTGCGGTGGCTTCTCTTGTTGTGGAGCCCGGGCTCCAGGCATGCGGGCTTCAGTAGCTGTGGCTCACGGGCTCAGTAGTTGTGGCTTGCGGGCTCTAGAGCGTAGGCTCAGTAGTTGTGGCGCACGGGCTTAGTTGCTCCGCGGCATATGGGATCTTCCCGGACCAGGGCTCAAACCCATGTCTCCTGCATCGGCAGGCGGATTTTTAACCACTGTGCCACCAGGGAAGCCCGGGGGAGCCCCTTTTGCGTGTAGTCGGTGGTATGAAACACACCTCGTGTGGCCATCTTGCTGAACTTACTGAAGGGTTCGGCAAGAGGGTGGAGCCCACTTCATAAACTAAGCAAAGGAAGCTTTTGCAGCAAGATTTCTGGGAAGGGGGAATCACTCAAGTTTTCCAGGTGTTGCTGGAAAGGTATCTAGACACTGTGGCCATGTGTATATGGCATCAGGATTGCCTTTTAGTGGGCTGGGAGGATGGGAGCTCTTGGCCATGATTTGAGAAAGGCTGAGTGCCAGAAGAGTAGGCACTTGAACTGCCTCTAAACTCCAAGTTAGCATAGGAGCTCCCCAGGTCTGGGAACCGGGCAAGCCTGGGGAACGGTAAGAAGATAGAGGCATCTCATAGCCCCATACATGACCTTTCCTTAGTCCCTTCTCCCTTCCATGATCCTTCCTTATTGTTTGCTGCCCCCATGCCTACTCAGCTGATGGAATCTGGAGAAGACTGGGATCTGTTCCATCTGCACTACACTCAGCTGGGGACAGTGGCCTAGGAGACACATACCCCTGCATATCTGTGATGCCCGAGGCACTGGTCCACAGCAAAACCATCAGGGGACCCCCAACTTCTTATGGCCCTAGAGCAGTGATGCCATGTCCCGGCCCCAGTGGCTGAGGCTAGAATAAAGAGGCCTCAGGATGCTTCTGTGGGTTAAAGACTTTATTGAAATACACTCTGTGCTGTAGAAGAACCAAAGTCTATGGGAATAGCTTGAACCCAGCGTACTTGGCTAGGAAGACCTGTTATGGGTAAGAACTGGTTGCTCCCAGACCGCCCAACCTGTGGCCTTCTGAAATGAGGGGTGGGGTGCAAAGTTTTAGTTTTAAACCTGCCCTCCTAGAATTTCCTAATAACTTTCCAGGTCTCTTCTCCTCCAGCAGTCCTGGTCCAGCTTGGTGGTGGGCATGACAGAAAAAAGGAATTATGTAGGAGTGTATCACTCATGAGATGGCTTTTGACATCACTAGCCAGATTCCTTAACATCCCAGTCTGATGCATTTGATCTTGGATGAATTTTCCAATATCAGGGGTTCCTGTAAGGAAGAAAGAGGAGGAACTTGACTTCTGTCTGCACGGTCGGGAGAGCTCACCAAAGTGGCCCTCCCCACAATGGAGGGGTCTGCCCCAAAGGGGCAAGGGTTCCTACTTTCCCCAATCAACTTTAAATAGCCTCCTGGCTATACTTCCAGCTAGTAAGAATTCAGAACTATCGAGGCAGTCTCTATTCTCCCTGCCATACAAGCAGGAAGCCTTCATTAATGAGAAAAGTAGATGTTTACAGATACTATTTTATCAGATAGAAAGCTGATTCTCTAAAGTGGAAGCTCTCAGGCAGGGTCTGTCTGTCCTGTTCACCGTCATGACTCCAGCACTGCTCATGATAGGTCACCAACTTCCTACAAGGACAGATGTGGGCCTGGATGCCACTAAGGTTTTCTTTCATGCTGGTTCTCAATTCTGAAGCACCCTTTTTTCTCCTTTCCTAGTTTGACTTCTTTTAAAAACCTATCCATCTTTCCATGTCCGTCCAGACAGTTGCTCACTGGACATCTTTCCTGATTGCACCAGCTCTAGGGGTGTCTGCTTCCTTCGGGCGCCTACTCCAGACATCACATTGTATGTTTCAAGTCATTTCCAACGAGTCATAGTTAAAGTGCTATATTTTGTAAAGAACTTGCTTGTTGTTGTTACTGTTTTTATTAGAAAGGCTTTAAGGCTAATAACATCACTCAGCATCGGTTTATTAATTTACCGGTTTATCCGTTTACTGATTTAACTTTATTAAAGTTAATTTAATAACTTTATTAATTAACATATCCATTATGCATCTAAAAATATTTCTTAAGTACTGTGGGCCAGGATATGCCCTGGTACTGGGGACAAAGTCGTAAACACGCAGCTGAGGTCCCAGGTCCTGTGGCACCTGCCTTCTGGTGGGAAAAGACAGGCGACAAACAGACAAGAGATTTCTGATTATGATCCATGCACTGAAGGCAGTAAATAAGCTTGTGAGAAAGTGGCTGTGGTGCTGGTGGTCTGGGAAGACACTCAGTGGGGAGGACATCGCAGCTGAGACCTGAGGGAGGGAAGGGAGAGGGAAAGAGAGGCTGGAATCATCCCTAACCTGGGAGTATCAGGTGGGTATCAGGTGGGAACACGATGGGGTCCCGCAGCAGGGAGGCTGCAACCCCTCACCTCAGCTGCTCAGTTGGTACCTGGAACTTCTTGCCTCTTTTGTTTGGTTTATTTTATGAAACTTTTTATTTGGAAATAATCCTAGACTCAGAAGTTGCAAAAATAACAGCGAGGACCCATGCATCCTTCCTCTGGCTTCCCCCGTGGTAACATCTTATATAACTTCAGTACATCGTTAAAAGCACCATTGTACATCATTGGTACAATACTATTAACTAGACTACAGACCTTGTTTAGAGGCCTTCACCAGCTTTTACACGTATTCATTGCATACAAAGGACTTGCCTGTGTGTGTGTGTTACATTTTTAATGTGCACATTTCTTTATCTCCTTTAAACTTAGTTTGCTCATTGTTTCAGGAATATCTGATTTACTTATTCAGTGAACATTAATCAAACACCTACCACGTATCAGTTCTGTGTTGGGTTCTGGAGATACAGGATGAATGATACTGAGGTAAACGGTGTCAAGGGGGCTCAGTGATTGGTCCAAGGAAAGCTGTCCAGAGAAAGTGTTGGAGTGAGCCTGAGAGGTCTGGACAAGAGAAAGGATGGCCCATTCTGGAAATGCCAGAGGCCAGAATGGAGTGAAGTCAGCGAGGATAGGTTAGCAGGTTTAGAGTACGAGGGGCCCTGAGTGCCAGGCTAGGGGTCTGGGGCTCGATGCCTCTTTGCAGATTACCCACAGCGTAGCTGAGGTGAGAACTCAGAGAATGATTGTAATCGGTTGATAACTCTACTTAATTTATTTTCTGTCTGATCCATCCTTTTGAGCAACAAAGGCAATGTGTACAATGTGCAGATCTGACCTGGGAGAGCCACCTGGATGCCGCCCAGCAAGATCCCCGCTCCCAGGCAGAGCTCAGAGTAACCGAAGCAAGAAGAGAAGCTCATTCACTGTCCACTCTGACAAACCACTCTTGCACCGTGAAGTGCCTGTGTTTGCATATCATTGACATTTGTTGTACACGAAGAAAAGAGGTGTTGGATGCTATTTAGATGTTTCCTTCAATTTGAACAGGGAGAGAGATGCCTGTTGATTACTGGATCCACACAGATTAAACAGCACCCACCCACTAAAAAAGGAATATGCACATTTAATCAAAACGTCTAGGGCTTCCCTGGTGGCGCAGTGGTTAAGAATCCACCTGCCAATTCAGGGGACACGGGTTCGAGCCCTGGTCTGGGAGGATCCCACATGCCGCGGAGCAACTAAGCCCGTGCGCCACAACTACTGAGCCTGCGCTCTAGAGCCCACGAGCCACAACTCCTGAGCCTGTGTGCCACAACTACTGAAGCCTGCGCACCTTGAGCCCATGCTCCACAACAAGAGAAGCCACTGCAATGAGAAGCCCGCGCACCACAGCGAAGAGTAGCTCCCGCTCACCACAACTAGAGCAAGCCCGTGCGCAGCAACGAAGACCCAACGCAGCCAAAATAAATAAATAAATAAAATAAATTTATTTTAAAAAAAAGGTCTAGTACTTGGCTCTGACCTTTTGAGCTTGTCCTTTTGGGGAGGCGACCCTGTTAGACACAGCTTGCACTGCTCCTCTGGAACACTCAGGGAAGAAGATCTAACTAGGATGTCCCTGTCTTTTAGAACAAAATGCAAGAAAAAGAAGTCCATCACCCTGCTCCCCCCGTCTCCCCATCAAGAAGTAGCCTGGCTTTCTAGAGAAAGGAAAGTGAACAGTAGACCCCAGATAAGTGTGCAGTGGGCTCCCCCGGGAATTCCAGCCCGGGCTGGGCTGCCAAGGTCCTCTCAGCATCCCTTAGCCACTGTCCGGCAGAGTTTACAGTCTTCCCCTCCTGCTGTGGGGCTGACAGTTCTGAACCAGATGTCACCCCGTGCAGGTGTGCACCCCACTCGCTCATCCCACGGTCCCCATGGAGCTGTTTGTTTGGTCTTGAGCACGGGTTGCTGAATGCAGCCCTCATTGGGGGCTCTGATACCACACAGGCAATTCCCTTCCTGGCGAAGGCTTCTGGGTTTCATGATGCTTGTGATGGGCCTGCCTTCTCAATCCAGTCGGCACTTGCACAGACGGGAGAGCCCAGGAAAGCTGTGGCTGACGGGAGTGAGAGGGGGTGTGCTTTTGGCTGTGTGGCGTACAGAGTGTGTGGGGCAGATGACCCAGGTGGGAGGTGGACCTGGATTGGGCAGTGGCCTAGATAATCCTAAAGTCTCTTCCAGATCAAATATGCCATCGTTGTACACCAAAGGCTAGTGGTTTGGATGCAGATTTAAATTCACTCTGATTAAGAGGGTGCTTTTTATGACCCAGCTCCTCAGTGATCGTCAAGCAATAGTTTAGGAGTTTTCTTTCTAAGCTTTCTCAAGCTTTTACTGGTCTAAAGTAGCAACAGTGTCATTGTCATTTTAAGTCATCATAAGGCTGCTTAAAACGGCCCTGTTGCTTTTTTTTAAAAAAATAATTTGGTCTCACCATGTGGCATGCGGGGTCTTAGGTCCCTGATCAGGGATCGAACCCAAGCCCCCTGCAGTGGAAGCACAGAGTCTTAACCCCTGGACCACCAGGGAAGTCCCGCTCCCCCAACTTAAAAAAAATATTTTTGGCCCTGTTGCTTTTTTAAATAATCCATCCTGCACACAACTCTTTGCAGAACACCCTATTCGGAGAGTCGGTTGATCGTCTGTGATCCAGAGACCAAAATGTTGATATTCCCTCAAAGCAGGGACGTATTAGCTTAGTCTTTTTACGAGAGGAGACGCACGGGGTAAGCAACAGATAATTACTTTTTCTGGTCTGCTTGGAGAGCTTGCAAACGAAATTTGTTTCCTTTTGTCCTTTTCCACTCAGCAAATATCGACTTTGACTCTTGGCTGTGAGTGGGGCTGGAATGAGCGTGGCTAATCTTAGTTTAAGGGCTTTATCTTCTCCGGGGTCAGATCGGCCAAAACTTTCTGCTGCAGTCATTGACTGGGACCTGGAGGGGGTCTTGATGGCTCTGTTCACTGAGGCTCCCACGGGGCCAGCCAACAGGGCTCTGCACCCAAGACAAAGTAGCGGCACGTTGTGAGGGCAGCTGGATAACTTTTTGGTAATTATTTGTTCTCAGGCGTGCCAAGGCCGCACTTGAAACTCAGATTATTCACAAGCATAATAGCCAAGCTCTCAGTTCACATTGTATGTCTCTGGGGAGTACAGAAGGAATAGGGTCATTTTCTGAGAAGTGCACTGCAAGACACTTGGTAAAAGGGTGCCCAAGAGGCAGTTAGTGTCCACAGTTGACCCACATGCTGAGTTTTGGGGAGAACAATGTGCTTATCCCAGGAGGAAAGGAAGTTCTTCAATGGAGAGCCGACAACTCACTAGGAGGGACTGCCCAAGTGGCTGTCTCTAAAAAGGTACCTTGGGGCTTCCCTGGTGGTGCAGTGGTTAAGAATCCTGCCAATGCAGGGGACACGGGTTTGATCCCTGGTCTGGGAAGATCCCACATGCTGTGGCGCAACTAAGCCCGTGTGCCACAACTACTGAGCCCATATGCCGCAACTACTGAAGCCCGCGTGCTCTAGGGCCCGTGTGCCGCAACTGCTGAGCCCGCAAGCCACAACTACTGAAGCCTGTGCACCTAGAGCCTGTGCTCCACAACAAGAGAAGCCACCGCAATGAGGCGCCCGTGCACCGCAACAAAGAGTAGCCCCCACCCGCCGCAACTAGAGAAAGCCCGCGCGCAGCAATGAAGACCCAACGTGGCCAAAAATAAATAAAATTAAAAAAAAAAAAGTACCTTGTGTATTTCTAATATAGGAACGAGACAAGTTAGAGCTGATCCTGCAAGGCCCAGAGAGTGGGCTTGGGTCAATGCAAAGGGAAGAGATGCAGATGGCAAGAGACACAGAAAATGATCGATATTTCTTAGAGGGGAGAAGCCTTGGAGGGCTTGGGTCGAAGAGATTTCTGTTAATACAGATTCTAGACCTCGGTTTCAAAAATACAAGATTTTCCCTCACCTTAGTTTGCACCTAGTTTCTTAGGTCAAACAGGTATGATGGACTGTCAGACTTTTTCAACTTCTGAATCACTTATTCAGTCATTCAACAGATATTTATTGAAGACCTACTGTGTGTCAAGCATTCTGCTCATGTTCCTGTAGAGACAGCCAGTGTATCACCAGCAAGCTCTTTCCTCCACCCTTCAGAGAGGATTCAAGATGATTGATTAATAAAAATGGAAAACATAGGAAAGATAGTCTCCATGGGGTTTTTGCCAATGGGTTGATTGAGTTCCATGATTTCTTACAAAACCAAGAGAAACACAGTCTATTCCTTTCTTCCCCTCTTTCCCCAGGTAGATACTATTGTTGTCCCCCATTTTCCAGATGAGAGCACTGAGGTTTCAAGTAGTTAAGTAACTTGCCCAAGGTCATACGGTTAAGAGTGGTGGACCTAGGCTCTGAACCTTAGCTTCTGGCTCCCAACTCCATGCTTGTAACCACTATGGCATGTTGGATTTTCCTTAGTGGAACAGGCTCAGGTATCAGGAGGCCAAATCAGAGTCAAACCTCAACAGTTTGGGCCAGGGCTGAACCAGAAGTACCCACAAACCTGCTGGTTCTCCTTGACTGGTCTTCATGTCCTTCTGGCAGATACACCTTTACAGGTGCTTCGTGAAGGTCTTTGGAAACAATGAATCAACTGATAATGCTCTGAGTACAGCTCTCTGAAGGAGACTGGAGGAACATCATGTTTAAAGAAGAGGCTATCGCTGTGCTGGTTATTAACTAGTAGCTCACAAAGGGCAAGCTGAACCAAATTGTGTATCTTTTATGTGATGCTTGTGATTGCAGGAGATGCGTGGGCTAGGGTGTGAGTTGGAGTTATTAATAATAATGACACAGTGTTAGTTCCCATTTTCCAAGAACCTACTGAGAACTAAGAAGCCCATGCTGGATGTCTCCCATACCTCATTTCAGTCTCCCCCGAAGCCCTAGAAGGTGGTTATTGTTATTCTGCTTCACAGATGAAGAACCAAAGTCTCAGAAAGGTTAAGTGACTTGCCCAGGGCGACACAGCTTATAAATAGTTAACCCCGCTCCTTAGATGATGCCGTTTCCACTTTCATTCATTTGTTAAAATATTTACTGAGCACCTACTATGTGCAAGCCATTGTTCTCTGTGCTGGGGATGTTGTGAGGAATAAGGTAGACAGGTCTCTGTTTTTTGGAGTTTACATCAGACAACGGTGCCCTGCGGAACCTGGGACCCCACTTAAAGTAGGCAAGGGGGAGACCAGGGTCCAAAATGTAATAGGAAGGCCTTGAACTGCAGAGCCCAAAGTCTCTTGTGGTTAGGATTTATTCAGGCACGTGACTCTAGAGATGTGCCTCCTTCAAGGAGGTTTAATTCTTAATTAGTGTTTATTAAAGGGAAAGTACGATTATCATAAAAGATCCAGAATGGGCCATTTTGGAGTTAGGCAGTTTGCAGTTTTATGACTCAGGCTGACTTGGGAACAGGCTGCAGAAGGTGGGCCGTCTGGTGGATATGCTAGTGGTCTTGCCTCCTGGCTTTCCTTCGAGACCCACCCACCCATCCAGCACCCAGCCCCAGGCCCGGGCCATGTGTCAGGGAAGGAAGCTGATGGCTACCAGGCTGGCTGGCACCCCTCAGTGTTACTCCGTGGGCCGCATGGATGGAACTGGGGTGCAACTGTCCCTTTCCTTGTGGCGAGTTTAGCATCTCTGCCCCCACCCATTATATGCTGCTAGCACCTGCCTTCTCCCATTAGTGTGACAACTCAAACCGTACCTACATATTTCCAGACATTCAGTTCTCCAGTTGAGAACCTCAAAAACGTGCTTGTTTTTCCCCTGCATCAAAACCCTTTTACTCTTTCCCCCTTGGCTGACTCTACACCAACTCCCGATGATGCTGGTAAGACTTTTCTCAGCTGTTCCTTTTCCCATCGTTTCCCCATATCAGGCCCCGTCTCTGTCCTCCAGTATTTCAACAAATGCCGATTGAGTACTTCATCCATGGAGCGTCTGGTCAGGGTGGGGTCAGGGTCCCTTCAAACCCTTTATCTTATGATGAAAAAGCTGGGACACAGGAAGAAAACTGGCCCAAGGTGATATTCCCAATATCCTGCATTCCCAAAGTCCTGCATTCTGTTCATCACAACGGCCACTTCTCAAGCACAAAATATCTTAAGCGTGAGAGTATTTGAAGCATTGGGATTTTGAGCCATTTATCAAATGGAATTGCTGGGATAAAATACAGAGCCCGTAGCCACCATTCTCTAGAACATACGAGAACAACCACAGTCCTCACTCCCCCTCCAGGATAAGATAAGGGGTTGTAGATAATTAACGTGAAGATGGAGGCATTCATTTTTTTCCCTTCTGATTACAAGTTATTGTTTAAGGTTAAAGATAAATGTTAAAATCCTAACAATTTAGAAGTACTTATCAAGGAAACTTTAACGTCCCTAATGATCCACCCATGGAAGATTTTTTCATGCATATATTAATATATCTAATGCTATTTTACAAAAAACAGACTTGATATGTGGTTTGCAATGTGCTTTTCTCTCTGAACATCTTTTCCCATAAGCACCATGGTCTGCCTTTTTTCTTTTAAAAGCCGTGAGTTTTCATTATATGAATGAACCAGGATTTAGCTAACTGATCCCTTTTTGATGGACATGGAATTCTTTTCCTCTAAAACAGTTTTCCTCTATTATAAATAATGCTGAAATAATCCTTGTACACGCATATTTTTGCACAACTGTGTATTTCTGGGCAATGGATTCCGACAAGGAGAATTGCTGAGTCAAAGCCGATGTGCATTTTAAACTTAATAGATACTGCTAAATATCCCTCCAAAAATGATAGGACCCACTAACGTTCCCATCAGTTGAACGAGACTGCCTGTGTCCTTACATCTTCACCCACTGGGTTTTTACAGGTCTTTTAAATCCTGGAGCTAAATATTTTTACTTTATTTATTTATTTTTTTTATTTTTAATTTTTGGCTGCGCCGCACAGCTTGCAGGATTTTAGTTCCCTGGCCAGGGATTGAACCTGCGCCCTCGGCAGTGAAAGCACAGAGTCGTAACCACTGGACCACCAGGGAATTCCCTGGAGCTAAAGATTTTTAGAGGCAATGTTATGATTTGGTACAATTTTCTAATGTTTGTTACCTCTTCCGTCAGGGTACAAGGAGTTTAAAGGTATGGTGGTTCCATTTGAGAGAGGCATTTCTTAAAAGGTTTTCATTTTGGGTTTATATCTTCAGGCTTTTGGAAACCTGAAACTAAAGTCTTGTCCCTTCCCGACATTTTTTCCCCAGGGTGTCCTGTTGGAGCGGACTCTTTTCCTGGACCCTGGCTGCAGGTTGTTGAATGTGGATGCACTGGCCTTCTCAGGGCTCCATAAGGGGGAAATAACTGATTTCCAAGGCCTCACATCTTTACAGGGGGCCAGGCTGAGGAAGCTTCTTGAAGCCGGCTGATTCTTAAGCTGAGCTTCCCATCAAAACGGGCTTCCCCCAGCAGGCTTTAGAACACACATTTCCTAACCCAGATGGCCTTGCCAGCCTGGACAGCTGGCTGGGAAGTAGGAGCCGGCACCTCCTGTGTCCACATTAGTGATGCTTCTGTGACGGCGCTGACAGTCTCAGCCGCGCTCCGTCCCCCCCGTCCCCGAGGAGTGCTGGGGAGATGGAAATGGGCTTGGCCAGGGCACCTTTCCATAGCAGCTCCACTCAGGCACCAGTTAAGCCAAGGTGGATAAATTATCCCTCCTTGAAAGGTCACTGCTACGGGACGCCCCTCTCTTAAAAGCCAAATTAGGAAGAAGCAAGATCATCTCTAGGGAAAATAGTGCAGTGGCCTCCTTGTTCTGGGTGCCCTCAGCCTGTTTTTCTGCCTTTCTCCCTCCCTGCCCCTTAGGGTACACCCTGAAAACACACCTTTATACCTCTTGGGGGCACATGGAGCCCTGCTTTCTCTCCAGCCAGTCCTAGGGGATGACCTTGGTATCAGTCATTTACACACTAGTATGAATTTAGGGTACTGGATTTTGGACACGGCAGTAGGGGGAGGAAGAGCTTCAGGTAGGGGGGCTTTAAGGCGTGGCTGCTTCTTACTCTCTGAAATCACTCCATGAAAATGATCCTTTTTTGAGTGTCAAGTGAATTCAGAGATATTTAGACAAGGTAGGAGGTGAAGAAATAGTGTCCTCTTAAGAAAAATGAATGATTTTGGCCACTCTAAGGTCCCCAACCCCCCATGCTTGAGTGATGACTTCCAAAAATATACTTTGTGTTTTTTAAAAGCTCTTTTAATTTAAACCATATAATATACCCACACAAGCCTTCAAATTTTTTCACATGGGTAGTGAGTGAATACACTCAAAAATAAAAAAAGTGAATCTAAAAAAAAAAAAAAAAAAAAAAAAAAAAAAAGTGAATCTGCATTGTTAAGACAGGCAGGCAGGGATGATGAAGATTTAACTTGTGGGACTGTCACCCTCAAGCCACAGTAATTCTCCGGAATGAACACAGAGATGTGGCAGCATCCCATACCGCCTGGCCTGTGCTCAGGCTGACACCTGCCTGGGGACACATGACTGACAGGTAACACGATGAACTGAAAACGCATCAATCCAAAAGCCAGCCCGAGGAAAGCCTTGTTAAGTTATAACATGCTCCAGAAGTTCCATTTCCAGAACTTCCGGCCCAGGGGCAGTATGTGGTGGCCGGTGGTCATTTTTAGGGTTAGGGTCCTGGTTTGAGGAATTACATTTCCTGACAACCATGCAGATTGTTTAGAGCACAATGTTGCCAGATGGTCTTTGCCTTACCTGAGAGCAGCTGGTTGCCATGGATTGCCCCCCACTCCCCCCGCCCCCTGCAACCCAGGGCTGGGCTGATGGTGGAGATCTGGCTGACTCACCCTATACCTGTCTGGATTTCATCAGCATCCTGGCATCAGGAGCAAAATGAGAGGCAGCTAAAGTTTGGGTCTGCTTCGAGGTGTTCAGTCAACACTGGCTTTTCTCTCTTTCTGTCTTGACCTTTGGTGGTTAGCTTGAGCTTTCCATGTGCAAAATCCTGGGCTCTTGACTCTGAAAGAGACCTTAGAATTCGTCCAGTCTGCCCCACCGATGGCAAATTGCAAAACTGAGACATCCTTCTTTAAACCTATGGTGGGAGGATGTTGCCTCCAGGCCATGCAATGTCCCACAGATACCAAGGAAGGAAAGGCTAGCCCTGGGGGACTTCTCTGGCAGGCTCAGCGTTCCAGATTCATTTAACAGGCGAGACTGGAAAGTTATTTCTGTCAAAGGCACAGGGAGCAAAGTTTTAAGAAGAAAAATAGAGAATGTTCATTTTCTCAGCTAGAAAGAACTTTGGAGTAGAGCTGTTCCTGCCCCCCATTGTCAGAAAAAGACACTGAGGTCCAGAGTGGTTCCCAGGCTCATCTGAAAGGACCGAGCGCTAAGGCAGACTTATGGTGGATTGGGTTGGGATCCAGGGAATTGTTGAAATTTCAGCAAAGCGTGTTAACCAAGATGTGAGGAAAGAGGAGGAGGGAAGGGAATCCTGCCAGTGAGGGCCGTGGGCTCCGAGGCACCTGGGGGAAGGTGCAGATGGTAGCTGTGGGCCACCAGGGACCTTTACAGATCGGCACCTTGGTGGGCAGATACTGAAAGGGATAATTACTTACAGTGTTCTTGGCTGACATGGCCCTCCATGAAGCAGGATGTTTGTTAGGACTTAGTAAAATAATGCATCCTGCAGAACACATTTCATTGACTCCTGGTCTAGAAACATTTCTGGGAAGGTTGGGAGAATGCGAAGGCCCCATGAAATGGGCTAGAGCTGGGTCCATCGGGGGCTCCCGTAGGTGGGCACGGGCACAGGCAGCTGTCTTAGAGCAGTTTCTTTCCTGCCATCCCCTGGCTCCGTAATGCAAGAGCAGGGAGTGTCAGGAGCTGCCCGGTGACTCCCCTGCCCAGCGTGGGTGCAGAGCACTTGCCCATACAGGGTAGTGGATGCAGTGGATGGGGGCCATTGGCTCTGCCCCCATGCAACAAGCAGATCCTGCTATCAAGGTAGCACCATCAGGGGCTTCAGAACAAGGGGACGTGGCAAGTATGCCTCTAGTGACAGGCGTGCCCTCATCTTGGTCTTCTGCTATGTCCCCTCGCTGGACCACTCAGTTCCCCCTCTGGCCCCCCGGTCTGTTCCCCTTCACTCAAGAAATCTGACTTTTAGGCCAACTGGATTTCTTGAGAGGGCCAGCTTTCTGGCTCTCCCCATGAGCCCACTTCCCCAAGAGGCCTCCTGATGGCAAAGTCCCTTTTGGCGGCCGGAGGAGAAGTCTTTGGGCAAGGCTATCGGACTCCCATGGTGAGTTGGCTGAATTGTGTGCATATGGGGATGTGGATCTGGCAAAGCCACGGCTCCAAAAGAGAACGCAAAATGCCCTAGAACTTGGCCTCCTGCCCCCACAAACGTCGTAATTCCAAATGTCACCTTGGCATTTCCTTCTCAAATAAACTCTGTCTTGTTCCTATCACAAGAAAACTGGAAACACGGACTGCGGAACTTCTGTGTTGATTTCTCAGTTCTCTGATTGACTTGCTGTGTGACATGCTGAACTATTAAATTTCCTTTCATGGATAAATGTGGACATGGACTTTGTGATTTTTAGCTGTTGAATACCGGAGGCCTGTGGTTTATTTTGAGTCAAAGAAAAGAATTTGGACTTCCATATTGTGTGAGTGTGTGTGTGTGTGTTTATAGGAAAAGGATATAAGGTAAAGAGTAGCTAATATTAATTGATTGTGAAGAGCCACGTGGATATTTTAAAAAAAACATCACAGATGATTCAATGGTTAGGAGATATCTTGATAACATTGCCATCAGAAACTAAGGAATGGGGACGATTTGGGTAGAAGAGTTGTGCTTGATTGTTAAGTCAAGAAAGCAGAAGTAATTAACAAAGGAACACCTTGAATTTAAAGAGGTGCTTTGCCTCTCGGGAACACGTGAAAAATGTTTATGCTTCAGTTCTCTGCAAAGTTCTCGTGAAAGACACAAGGGAGATGCAGGAAAAAAACCCCACCCATTTTGAAGATGGAGAAATGAAGACACAGAAGGTACCTGACACAGTAATTCTGGGACAAAGGTGGGATTTGAATCTAGAGTTGCTTTTGTTAAGAATATAAATACTGGGATTTCCCTGGTGGCTTGGTGGTTAAGAATCCACCTGCCAATGCAGGGGACACGGGTTCGATCCCTGGTCCGGGAAGATCCCACATGCTGCCGAGCCACTAAGCCCCTGCGCCACAACTACTGAAGCCCTTGCGCCCTAGAGCCCATGTGCCACAACAAGAGAAGCCACCGCAATGAGAAGCTCACGCACAGCAATGAAGAGTAGCCCCTGCTCGCCACAACTAGAGAAAGCCCACGTGCAGCAATGAAGACCCAACACAGCCAAAAAAAAAAAAAAAAAAAAAGAATATAAATATTTTTTCCTATTTTGCTCTGTCTGAAAAGGCCTTGGAGAGAAGCTAGTGATTTCCCCGTACAGTCAACTCTTGGCATTGTGGGAAGAGAGAAGGGAGAGTACTGGGAGAGAGAGGAGGGGCCAGCGAATCAAACTCATCATCACATCGTATCATGAGGGTCTTGGTGTCCAGTGTGGTGGGGACAGGGGGAGAGAGCGCCTGTAGACACTGGACCATTGCCAAGGTACCCCTTCTAGTTTCCGAATAAACACTGGCTCTGTGCAGAGAGTGGGCTTGGGGCTTTCTGGATCAGGATCTACACACCTCCGTTTTCATGTCCACAAATGACCTCCTTGACCTACGGGGGGGCGGGGGGGGATCAGTTAAAACACGGATAGATACATTCATTTGGAATTTATTTTGGTGATTTTAGATTAGGAAGAACAGAACTTTTTCTCAGAAACAAGTATTAAAAGTGTGTTTTTGAGATTAGCTGTGTATCTTTAAATTTTTTTTTTTTTTTAAAGTTTTACTTGATTTTATTTATTTATTTATTTATTTTTGGCTGTGTTGGGTCTTCGGTTCGTGCGAGGGCTTTCTCCAGTTGCGGCAAGCGGGGGCCACTCTTCATCGCGGTGCGGGGACCGCTCTTCATCGCGGTGCGCGGGCCTTTCTCTATCGCGGCCCCTCCCGTCGCGGGGCACAGGCTCCAGACGCGCAGGCTCAGCAATTGTGGCTCACGGGCCCAGCTGCTCCGTGGCATGTGGGATCTTCCCAGACCAGGGCTCGAACCCGTGTCCCCTGCATTAGCAGGCAGATTCTCAACCACTGCGCCACCAGGGAAGCCCCTAGCTGTGTATCTTTAACGCATGCGTGTAATCAAAAAGACATTTGGAAACCACTGTGGACATTTACTTTAAACTGCAGATATTTATAGACAAGCTCAAGCAAAACACACTTCGTGCCAGAGACACAGATTGGGTGTGGGTCACTGTTTATATGGAAAGATTGGATTTTTTTGTGCTGCGTTCTAGGAAACCTCCTGTGTTCCTGGGGGCGTGGGGAACGTTTCCTAGTAGAGTTATCTGTTTGGATGGTAAGGAGTCGATAATTTCCCTTGTGGCAATATTAGGTGCCACATGGTAGAGGATGTTGGAGGGGGAAGCTGGTGAAAGTTCAGAAGGATACTGTATACTGTGTGGGGCTGCTAGATATTGAATGCACTTCAATTCCAGCCCTCAGTTCCTTATTAAAATACCTACTGAGGGATTCTACAGTTTCCTTTTAACTCACATACTTACTCTATGGAGAATACTGTACTTTTCACTCTTCTGTATCACCAGTGGAGGATATAAATTAGGATTGACTTTCTGGAGAGCAATTTGGCAACAGGGATCCAAGGCCTTATAATGTGAATACTCTGACCCAGTGATTCCACTTTTAGGAATTCATTCCAAGGACATAGAGCTTTGTACACGATGCCTGAATAAGGCTGTTCATCTGACATTGTTCACAGGAGCAGATAAGCTAAGTGTCCAATAGAATGAGGGCAGCTAAGCCACTGGTCATCACAGTGTCACACGGGCACTCCACGACCATTACTGAGTGCCTTCTACTTCTGTGTGCCAGGCACACAGAAGGTGCCGTGATGCGGTCTCAAGCCCACCCGAAGCTCAGACTTTTGTAGCAGAAACAGACTTCATACGTTGTGAAGTGGAAGAAAGCAGGGTACAAGGTATACTTACAGGATCTCATTTTCATTATATGAACAGAAACACTCTGGAAGACCGTCTGAATTAACAAAGGTGTAGAAGCTTTGGGCAATGAAGTTATAGACGAGCTTTTCCTCCCTTTTTATTTTTCTCTAGCTTCCAAGTTTTTCGCAGTGACAACTTATTATATATACTGTATATAATATATGTATATATAGTATATATATATATATATATATATATATATATATATATATATATATATATATATTTAAACGTGGCTTTGAGGAAAGAGAGAAAGAGAAGTGAGCAGAGCTGGGTTCTAGACCCAACTCTCTTTTTTAAAACTTGTGCTGAGCCCTTGAGTGAGTCCGAGAACTGTCCTGAATGTCCTCTGAACGGCTAGAGGAGAGGCCTCCTAGGGCTGCAGCTCAGGACGCAGAGATCTCAGCTCTGTCTCTTCTGAGGACACTGTGGGTTTTGCTGCAGGGCTGGCAGGGCCGGAGCTCTCCCGGGGAGCCAGGCAGCAGATGGGCGGCTGAAGCCCTGATCCCTGGGCACTATTGGTCTCCAGGGCTCTGGTCCTCTAGGAACCTGGGGCTGTGCTCAAACCGGGAAAAGAGTTTCTGTATCAGTCATATAATTAAATTAAGGAAGTGCCTCTCACCTGGTGAAAAAAAATAATAAGCTGCGGTTGACTCACACTAACTCAGCCTAATGTCCCCGCACCCCGAGCAAACAAGGATGGCAGCTCCCTGGATTGAGCCTTGCCTGGTGCCAGTTACATTGCAAAAAAGCATTTCACAGACATTTTCCTCGTTGAGGCTCATGATACACCCTGAAGTGTGGGTACTCATCGCCCGCATTTTACAGGTGGGGACCTTGAGCTCCGAAGACAGGTAACCGGAGCAGGTCATTGGAGTAGAAGAGGCTGGGATTCAAACCCCAGTCCATCTGCTTCGAAGCAACACCTTTAACGTCTGCTCTGTACTGCCTTCCACTCCAAGAGGCAAGCTCTACCATAACCATAGAAACAGATGTCTAAAGCCAGGGAAGTGTGTGAGGGATGAGGTAATCCATCAAGTGGCAGGACTCTGGGAGGCTGAGGAATGCAGAGGCTTAGAATGGGCAGAAGGTTATTTCTGATAAAAGTGTTTTTTTTTTTTTTTTTTTGGTCTTGCGGGATCTTAGTTCTCCGACGAGGGATCGAACCCAGGGCCCACGGCAGTGAAAGTGATCCTAACCCCTGGACCGACCGCCAGGGAATTCCCATTTCTGTTGAAAGTTGATGCAGAGAAAGTTACTCTTAGCTGCCTTTTCTGGAGGGTTATAAATGAGGAAATTGGGGTCTGAGTGAGTTAGAGAGAGAGAGAGAGAGAGAAATAACCACCCTCCCTTATACTCACTATAATAACCTTTCCTCCTGCTTGTGATTTGAAATCAAAGGCCAGCTATTATACCTTACATACCTATACCTCCCCAAAGAGTGATAACTTATACCAAGACCTGACCTTTGTTGTTGACTTTTTTTCTTGAAATTCTTTCCTTGCTGGGTTCTAGCTTTGCTTATTTAGTAGGTATTAAAAGATGATAAGACAGGGACTTCCCTGGCGGTCCAGTGGTTAAGACTTCGCCTTCCAATGCAGGGGGTGTAGGTTCGATCCCTGGTCAAGGAACTGAGATCCCACATGCTCACGGCCATAAAACAGAGGCAATATTGTAACAAATTCAATAAAGACTTTAAAGATGGTCCACATCAAAAAAAAAAGAACTTTATAAAAAAAAAGATGATAAGACAAATAGGAGAAACCAGGGACACACAGATAGGACAATTAAAGTTAAAATGGGGATAAGGAATTGTTTATTTTCCGCATCAAAAGAATGTTCTAATATGATAGGTACTACAGTTGACCTTTGGACAGCATGAGTTTGAACTACGTGGGTCCACTTATACGTGGACTTTTTTCAATAGTAAATACTGTAGCGCTGCATGTTCCATGGTTGGTTGACGCCACGAATGTGGAGGAACAGCAAATAGGGAGGGATCGTGTATAACTCTAACTTATACACAGAAAACAAACAGCCAATTCTTCCTGTTGTGCATTCAGAATGCACACGTTGGGGTATTAGCTAATTATTTGTCATGCATTTGCCACCCATGACTAATCCTATTTTATGAATGAAATGAAAGCAGGGAGGTGAAAATACTTGCATGACCTCTCAAAGCTGAGCCATTGGTAGAAACAGCACTTGAACCCAAGTTCCCTTCTGCTAACTCACTAGGCTACTGTTCCATTTAAACCATGAGTCATAAGCCATCAGGAACTGGTATAAATACTCTGGTGGCTTTTGTCATCCTCTCTTCTTTTCTCTAAAGGGCCAGATAGTAAATATTTTGGGCTTTGCAGGCTATACGGTTTCTGCTGGGACCGCTTCACCCTGCCCCTGTCTTGGGAAAGCAGCCATCGGTGATACACAAACGAATGGCTGGGGCTTTGTTCCAATAAAATTTTATTTACGAAACAGGTAGTGGACTTGATTGGCTGGCAGGTTGTAGTTTGCTATAGAAGGTTCCTTCTTCTTCATTCCTGATGTTGGGTGGGAAAGTCAAGTTAGCCATGAGAAATGTTCAGTTCGAACACTGAGCAGGCTTTGAAGTTGGGTAAAGGCTGATGTGTAAATTATGTCCGTGGCTGGGAAGACTGGCTGGTTAGGATAAAACTGAGAACTGTATGTTCAAGCCATAGACTGTACCTAACAAGCAGTAGACGGCCAGTCATCCCATGAACATGGGCGTGTCCTCAAGGGAGACGTTGGGGAGACTCTGGAGAATTCAGGGCACATGAACCCCTGAACTAATCAGCCTGGGGGGGGTTTCCGCTATTGAGGGGCATAGCTGCATCGTCTCCCTGCACAGCCAGAATGTTCCATCCTGCCCACAGTCTATGTCTACCATCCATTTCTCCCATCAGAATGTGGACCCCAGGAAGGGCCTAATTACCACAAATGTGTTGCAATGAGCTCCCTGTTTGCCTCATTATCCACAGCAACGAGCAGTTTTTATCAGCGGCAGAGGGCTGGGAGTGATGTGATCCATTTGCATCGAGGCAACGGTACCTCGTGCGGAAGTGTCACTAGAGATGGCTGATACCTGTCCCCTGAGAGGAACAGGTGGGTTTGCAAAGAAAATGACTTAAAAACTAGCCGTCCATGTGTTCAGCTTACCCGCAACACTCCCGCCTAGGAACATGCATTCTCCAAGGACAGTGTCCTACAAACTGGGCTGGGATTGGAGAATTTTGTCATTAAGGTCAGGAAAGTTTATTCCAGTTCTGCTGTTAAGAGAGGGAGTACTGTTTTTCTTTCAGCAGAGACAGCACGGGATCTAGGACCAAGATTAGAAAAGTTTTTCAGCAAATCTTTGGGGAGTTGTAGAAAACATTGAGAAATCCTAATTAATTCCAGGAAAGAATTTCAATGCTTTCTTGATACCTTAAACTATAAAGAGAGAAAAGAAGAAAAGACTTAATCATTCTGCTTGGGAGAAAATGTACCGGTATTAGGCACAGTTAATGTAAATAATGAGCGAATAATTCTTAAAGTTGGCTCTTAACTCTCATTCTAATTCTCTTTATATTTTACGTAGTAATAGTAAACACTTGTATAGCATTTACCCTGTGCCATGCATCCCTGTAGGTGCTTTACAAATGTGCCTTTGTTTGATCCTCCTTGCAGCCCTATGAGGGAAGTTTTATACCCCCATTTTACAGGTGAAGGCAGTAAGGCACCAAGAGGTCAAATGACTTGGCCACGCCCACAAGCTTACTAGGGCTGCATAGCCTATGTGCTTGCCCCTCCTGCCACCTGTCTTTTAAATGGATGTCGTGGCAGTAAAAAGCATGAGTGTGTACCTTCTAATGGATCCATCGCTTCCTAGAACAGATCGATCAATCCCTCATTCCATCCCTTGCTCAGCAAAGATTTCTAATGTTTACTGTCTGCTGGGCAGGACTCTGTCTACTTGGCTTCTCAGACATAATGACGGTGGGTGGTGATGGCCGACAGCAGTGTCGGGTGAGGTGAAGGAGAGCTCCAGCTGTGTGCCCTCACCTCCATGAACCGACTTCAGCCCAAGCAGCAAACCTGTCTCCCAAGGGCGCGCCTGTTCACTAAGCTCACGGGACAGGTGTGGCAAATCAGAACGCCTGTGCGTTAATTCGAAGTGAGATATATCACTGCCTAGAAGTGGTTTGGTGAGCTTGGGAATCAGGAAGGGAAGGCTTGGATGATCTCAGTGATTTGAATGAGTGAGACTGCAAGATCAATTGTTCACAGCCCGCTGTGTAGCTAGATGCCATTGTTGCCGAGGCCGCAACCTCAAGGCCAGGGTTAATGCTGCCAGCGCAGTGGGCTGGTCTTAGAAAAAGGTCCACCTCTGTGGAATCTATAAGGGCCCCCAGTACCCTGACCCTCCCACCCCACCCCCACCCCTCCCTCCCTTTCAGGAGGACACTTAGTTCTTTAGATATGTGAACGCAGCCCGCCCTGCAGACTGGGGATTGGGTGTTCTCTCCCTTTGGGACTTTGTGTATCCATATCCCATCTAGCACAGGAAAGGTTTTTCTGTTCCAGCTGGTGGGGTGTGTAGGACAGAGCTGAGACCCGGAGGGTGACTGAGAGCGCTGGAAATGAGCAGTGACACTAGGTTAAGGGCAAAATCAAAGGCCTAGCCTACTTGCACGGGTTCCATGGCCTCCTCCTGGCTCCCCAGCTCACTCCTTGGAGAAGGTAATCACACACCGCCTTGCAATGTCATCATTTTTAACATTAAATGAGTGGTACCAAGAAATAGCAGGTCGAGTCCTGTGTGCAGAGGCTTCGGCTAGCTGGGGAAGAGGCCTCAGGGGAGAGACGGGAGGGTGCAGTTATTGTTTTGAACTGAGGGGAAGGGACGGCCCAGGCTGGGCGGAGACCCTGGGCAGGGGTCTGGTTGGAGTGGAAGGAGAGCTGGAGCTTCAGCTGTGCTCTCACACTTCATTCAGGGCTGCCTTTTCTGCAGCTGGACCAGTGTCCAGTCCTCTCCCCGTCCCCTCCCTAAAGCGTTCGTCTGTCAGTATTCAGACCTCAACTAGGCTTGGACCTACTTGGACCTACACCTGGACCTACTCTCGCCATATCTGTTTTGCTGCAGCTTAATCACCATCACCTGAACCATAAATAACATCAAAGGAAAGGGCTGGTCACCGACTAAGAGGGTGTAGCTGAAAGGTGACCCGGAGTCCCACTGTTGCTCATTAACAAGGGTTGAACCCACAGCTCTGCAGGGAACTGAAACAGGGCTCTCTCTGCTGCGTGGGTCTGAGGTGCTCCCTTTCCCCCAAGCCCTACTAGGAAGCTGCTGCAGCAGCCAGAGGCCAGGAAAGCACACCTCGATCAGAGGAGGGGGTGGCCCTCTCCTTTCTTGCCTTACTGGGGGTGGGCAGGCCAAGAAGCAGACCTGGTGAGTCAGGATGGCGCCCTGGCTTGGAGCTTGCTGGATCAGACTGCTGGGTTCACTCTCGGCTCTGCCACCTCTTAGCTGAGTAACCTTTGGCAGGTCATTTTAACCAGCTTGAAGCCCAGATCTCTTGTAAAATAAAGATAATCGTACCTTCCTCAAAGAGCTGTTGGCCAACAGAGGAGATGGTCCATGAGAAGCTATGAGCCTGGCACACAGTAGGCGCACATGGGGAAGATGCGGGCTGTGTATGGCCTGAAGCCTATTCAATTTGGGGTAGGAGGGAACTCTTTAAGAATGTAAAATTACAAATATGGAACCAGGTGTAAGTAAGCATTTATTTCAAATGATAAAAGAAAACACAAAAAAGTGTATGATTAAAAAGCTGACATCCTAAACATCATGAAGTCAAAACAAAATAACATAATATTATTATTGATCAGCTGTTTAACATATGTCTATGTTACTTTTCTTCCTACAGCTTTTGGGCTGTGTACTCTTTGATCATTTCTTCATATGATAATGATTTTGGAATGCCATTTTCTCTCCAGTGAATAGCAAGATAATTCACCCATTCCTATAGCATGGTTGGTTGGGATTTGTTTTTTACAATTGATAGTTTAGAAAGAAAGTTTTTTAGCTTTACAACTGGTTGTCGGTAATGTCAGATAAATTTTTAGGATTATTGTCAAACTTGGGGAAAGCTCTTTCAAGTTTCTTTCAATGTGTGAGCTATGAGGTTTCAGGGCATTTAAAATTCTTGTATGCAGTGTCTAATCTTAAATATAAAAGATGCCTATTAGACACATTTCTGGGGTCCTTACCTGGGCCGCTGAAGGGGCCTGTGTGAGTGAGGGGTGTTGAGGTTTAAGCTTCAGTATTTCATGGTAAATTTTCCTGTGAGTACTCAATAAATGTTAACTAGATCATATTTTATCATATTTACTGACACTCATCTTTTTAATTTTATAGTTTTAGATTTACTAAAAATGAATTCTCATTGACACTAAATAGAATCTTAATTTAGTTACATTTGTGCAAGTCATTCATTCAGTATCATTTGTTGACTGTCTACTTTGATCAGCCTACTTCACGTTGATCGTTGGGAGCCTTCGATGACAAAGTGGTAACACACAGCTCAGTGTCTTCATGTAGTGACTACACAATAAACTAAGCCACTATTGTAACTGAAAGTGGGGTCCGGCTACTCGCCGCTCAAAAGCCAATAAAGAGGCCAAGTTGGTGGAAAGGAAAGTTTGCTTTATTTTGGATGCCGGCAACCGGGGGCTGGGGGCGGGAGTGGGGAGGGGGAGGGCCGACGCCTGTCCAAAGGCCAACTCCCCCTCCCTGACAATCAGGGGGCAAGAACTTTTACACACAGAGGGAGGGCGCTACATGCAGAAACAGCACAGTCAGCTCTGACTGTCATCTTGAAATTGGTCATCTGTGGTCTGACCAGCGTCATCTTGATTGTTTTAGCTACAGTTAATCTTCTGTTCCAGGGTCGGTTTGTTCCCATTTCTTTGAGGCCAGTTCTCGGAATTGTGGCAGCTGATGTCATGGCGGCAGTCTGGTCATCATGTAGGTAACTTCTTCCACCTGGTGGGGATCTCAGTATCTATACGACAGCTCACGGGATACGGCTCAGAATATGATCTAGAGCCCTCGAGGAGGAACTAAAGGTCCTTGACTATGCTTAATGACTAAACTATTATTATTTGGTCTCCTTTGACTGTTTTCCTTTGTTTCTGCATTTTCTCACTTCTCTGATTAAACTTATTCTTTGGCTAAAGTTTTTCCACAGACAAAACACAGGCAGAGGACATGGGGGGCGAGGACCACAGGGTCCTGCTCTGTTTCACTGTGACCATCACCACCTTCCTGTCAGCACCCGATCTGGAACTGGGCATTTGGGGGTATAAAGTTCAGATATTGTCCCTCAGGGAGGTTGGTATGGGCTCAGCTTAGGGTCAAACTCTTGAGACCTGAGTGGGAGTCATGGTTTGTACCAAATTCTAGGTGGAGCTGGCCTTCCCTCTAGCCATGAATTCTTTCCAGTTGATCTCCATTCATGAATTCTCCCTTCATCAGTAATGCTCTATTAATATGGCCAAATTTATACATTCAGCCATACTTTTAAAGTGCTCATCGATAATGTTTAATTTCATTTTTCTCCCAAATCTTTTTATTCCTATCAAGTCCAGCCACTAAATTTGTCAAAATACTGTTTTCTCTATTTTTTTTTTAATTGACGCATAGTTGATTTACAATGTTGTGTTAGTTTCAGATGTACAGCACAGTGACTCAGTTATACATATATATTCATAAACATACATACGTATATATATTCTTTTTCAGATTCTTTTCCCTTATAGGTTATTACCTATAAGGTATAAGTATATTGAGTATAGTTTCCTGTGCTATACAGTAGGTCCTTGTTGGTTATCTACTTTATATATAGTAGTGTGTATACGTTAATCCCGAACTCCTAATTTATCCCTCCCCTCCCTTCCTTTCCACTTTGGTAACTATGTTTGGGGGTTTTTTTTGCCTGTGGGTCTATTTCTGTTTTGTAAATAAGTTCATTTGTATTTTTTTTTTTTTTTTTTTTGGCTGCCCTCCGCAGCATGTGGAATCTTAGTTCTCTGACCAGGGATCGAACCCATGTGCCCTATATCGGAAGTGCAGAGTCTTAACCACTGGACTGCCAGGGAAGTCCCCCATTTGTATTTTTTTTTTTTTTTTAAGATTAGTTTTCTGTATTTTGTAATGTCAAAGACTTTACTCCGGCAGAGACATCCGTGGACAGGGAGTCAAGAAGTGACATCTGCCACTAACTGCATGGGGGATGTGTTGGGATGCTTTGGGTTACAAATGACAGAAAATCCAGCTCAGTGTCCAAACAAGACAGGAAATGTGTTGGCCCATCCACTGAGTCCTGGCTGGACCTGCCTGTTCTTCCCCACCAGTCCACTGCCCCTGGAGCTGATGATGGGATCAATCCTGCCCAAACCACCAGGCTGGGGAATTAGGTGCTGTTGAGAAGGGAGAGAAGAATTGACACCGGAGAGGAAACCACCAGTGTGCGTTCTGACATGTGTCCCTAAGTCACTTCACTTCTCCGGGCCTCAGTTGTCCCATTAAATTGGGGGCTTGTCCGAATCCATGAGTGAAGTCCTTCCTAAGGGTAAGCTTTATGATTTTATTTTTATTAATTGGTTTTTGTAATGAATGAACAAACCTTTTTTGGCCAGTGTTGTAGAGCTAAGAATGTAATTAGGAAACAAATAGCTCTGTTTCGATAAGTCAGGGCAGTCAGCCTTAGTAACTTTCCTCCTACCCGTGAGTTGCAGATTTTGATCTAGAAAAATGAGCAGTGGAGGATGTGAGGGAGGAGCCCCGGAAAACAGCATGGAAAGCCTGCTTTGACTTAGTAAAGCATATTTTGTTCGCAGCAAACGTAACTTGGATGTTCGTTCACAGGAGATCCGGGAAGGTCTGGGCCCGGCTTATTTTTCTTACCATAACCATTGGAGGCTCTGCTAGGAAGCTGGTATCACAAAGAAGCTGAGAGAGGTTTAATTTGGATTCAGAGGGAGCTGGTGTTGCCAGAAGCCAGAGAGTGACTCTAAATGGCAGTGGAATCAGATCCCTGTGGTTAGTTGAGGGTTTCTCAAGAATGAAACCACAGACCTCAGCTTTCTACTTCATCCACTTTTTATGGAGCCTTTGGCCAGTCTGGATATGAGATCCCAGTAGTGGCACCAGGAAAGCTTTCAAGGAAGCATATGAGGGTGGTTCCTGAGGGAATGAACTCCTGGGCCTTGGTACCAAAATCCAATTGGGAGTGCCGTGGACGTGAGGGTGGCATGGGTGCTGGAGATGGCAGTGAGCTATGGGGGCCTGTTTCCTCCATTCCCAGTGTACAGAGCTGTGTGTAGACTCTGAGGACCTGTTGGGCCCAGGGCTGCCTCAGTCGGAGAGTTTTACCCTCATGTCCAGGATCTATGGGGAAAAGTTAATCTGATTAGTAGTACAGTCAGTATATTTTTATTGTGGTTGGCTCATTTTTGAACATATGTGTAGAGTTGGCAAAGGTTGATCTGTGCCTTAACCTAATTCCCTGCAATATAGCTTTTGGAAATTCGTTCTGGTGTGGTGGTCGGTGGTGTTTCTAAACCGGCAGACAATTACCACCTAACTTTGTGTGCAAAGTGAAAGAGAAATAATTCGAAAATGGTTGCTAGTCAAATGTCTGTGCCTTGGAAGCATTAGCCTGAAGTGAAGCCATAAGATCTTTATCCCTGTGGTGGTAGGTCATTTGTTGGATTCGGGGAGGGAACGATGAGGACTGGAGAGAGAGTAGATTGTTTTATGAGTTGCCTCATGGGCACCTTCATAGCTGCTTGTTCCTTCTGCGGGTCCATCCAGGTGGGAGGTAGGGACAGGCTTGGAGTTTCAGGCCTGGCCTCTGGAGTTGTCAACTGTCATGAGGTTTTTTTTTTGTTGTTCCAAAAATCTTTGTGTTTTATAATTCAGGCAGGAGCTCAGTGCTGGTGTGTGACCATTACCCTGGGTCTTACGGCATTTTGTAGATACGTTTGTCATTCATTGAATGATGTCCATTTCTACGTGAGCATCAGGAGCTGAGCCTGCAGAAGTAGAAAGGATGTGTGATGTTTAGTGGTCCATTTGAAAGATGCTACGGAAGAACCAAATCAAAGAAACCCAAAAACCTCTGACAAAGAAGCCCAAGAGGTAGACTGCAAGCAGCAAGTTACATTCTGTGATCTTGGAAATGAGATCTTGGATAGTATAAATAGATAGAGTGCGGTGCTTAAGAGGATGGGCTCTGCAGGCCGAAGAGACTTGGGGTCTTAACTTTTCATTTCACCTCTTAGTGCCAATTATTGACCACCAGCAAACAACTTTTATTTTATTTTTGCCACGCCGCGCAGCTTGCGGGATCTCAGTTCCCCGACCAGAGATTGAAACCCGGTCGTGGCAGTGAAAGCCTGGAATCCTAACCACTAGGCCACCAGGGAACTCCCATAACTTAACTTCTTCTTTTTTTTTTTTTTTTTAAATAGCTACTTTATTTATTTATTTATTTTTTGGCTGTGTTGGGTCTTCGTTTCGTGCGAGGGCTTTCTCTAGTTGCGGCAAGCGGGGGCCACTCCTCATCGTGGTGCGGGGGCCACTCTTCATCGCGGTGCGCGGGCCTCTCACCATCGCGGCCCCTCCCGCTGCGGGGCACAGGCTCCAGACGCGCAGGCTCAGCAGTTGTGGCTCACGGGCCCAGCTGTTCCGCGGCATGTGGGATCTTCCCAGACCAGGGCTCAAACCCGTGTCCCCTGCATTAGCAGGCAGATTCTCAACCACTGCGCCACCGGGGAAGCCCCATAACTTAACTTCTTTAAGCCTCAGTGTCCTCATCTGTAAAAGAGGATGACAGCCCCTACCTGGGAAGGATAATGGAAGGATAAAATAAATAATGCAGGTAAAGCTCTTGGTGTGGTGCCTGGCACGTAGGGAACATTGGAGAGCTTTTGTTGTTTTGTATGCTGTATAATTTTTTGGATTGCAGTAATTGGGTACTTGGTGTTCATTGTTTTGGCTTTTGTTATTTAGGTGCCTTGAACAGCCTCAGGCAAAATTGACCTTCCCTTTGGTCCTCCTCAGGACAGTTAGGAGTAAGGTGGTGTTAGGGTGGTCTCTGGACAAGCCAGGTTTCCCACCAATGAAGGAAGAGGCGAACTCTGCCTGTCACACGTGGTACTAGGGAAGAGCCCCCTGTGGCTCGGTTTCAAAGCAATATTTTGTCCCCACCCTTCCACAGAGAGGTGACAGAAATCTAGTTAGTCTCCGAAGAGTGGTAGAGAAGCTGAGACTTCAACGGGATGCCATTTTAGACGTCTCAATTTCTTTGGATGGAATTGGGTTTTTACATGTTTGATTCAAACAACAACAGCAACAAATCTGCAAGAACTCTTTTGCACAGAGGACCGAAAGAACGGCTTCTTACTCGATACAGAAACTTGGGTAAAAAACATGCAAACACGTGAAGAACCACCAGATTGCTGTCGGTAGGTGGCAAAGTACTTTGCTATAAATATTGCAGGAGTCCTCTTTCTTTTAAAAGAAAAACTTGCATTGCATTTCAGACAACAGAAATGGCTGGACAAGTCTTCAGTTCATGTGCAAGAAACTGAAAACAATGTGAAAGATTTTCCTTAAATGGAGATAGAGCTTGGCCTGGTCTCACGTTGAAGTTCAAGCCCTGGTCTGAATTGGCCTTCCATGTGTTATTTCTCATACGTTATATGCAAGGTTCCCCTGCCCAAGACCGGGGAATCATTCATTTTTTTCCTGTAATCTTGAGGTGTGTACAGGGCACGACTCAGCCTCAGACCTTTCTGCTTTCACTTTTGGTTATTCAGAACCTCCATCTGGCGGTATTTGACTATGAGTGTTTTCTGTGGCTTTTCTGTGGCTCCTGTTCAAAGTATTCAAAGCAGTTTAAAAATACATAATGTTCAGCGATCTGACCAAGAACTAATGTAAGTACTTATTTGAGGACTATTTTTAACTCTTTAACTCTTACTACGTCTTGGAAATAGATACTAAGATTTAAAAAAGGTTTGAAAAACATAGGACTACTTCTCCACAGTCACAGTGCTTTCAGTGGCGACAGTAGTTGCAAACAGCACAGTTTGTAAAAACAGAAGAGCTAAAATTCTTTATTTAATATTAAACAGGAAACTGAAAGCAGTCTGCAGCAATGTGGTGGGTTTCCAACAAACCTGCGGCTGGGTTTATCTGTGCTGAACAGCCTAAATGAGACATTTCCCCTTTTATTCTGTTAAGATGGTGAGTTTTCATGAAAATCTCAACCAAAACATGACCATTGGAAGCAGGTTCTGTCTTGTTAGATGTTAAAGCAACCGGTTTCCACTAGAACCTAAGGAAATTTGGAAGCGAGTTGCAAACCTCTCAAAGAGTGGAAAATGCACTTTTGTTTCGCCTTTGTGCAGGGCTGTCACTCACCCAACATGTGCATATGAATATTATTTCCGAAGACCTGGGCTTCATTTTAAGGTCAGCCTTCAATTTCGAGAGAATATAATTTGCTGCTATTTTTAGAGCATCATGATTGCTCGTAATAACTAATGGAAAAAACTCAACAGAGAAATAAATGTCTAGCAGCTGTGTCTGCTTAAACTTGATTAAAGGCAGTAAAAAAAGTAAACAGAAGAATGAATGTGACAATGGACGGAGGGAGAGACAAGTATCCCTCATTGTGAAAAGTTTTACAGACATAACTCGTTCTACTTTGGAGGCCAGCGGTGTCTGTGTTTAAAGTTTACTTTACTGTTTGTCTTGAGTGGGATCAGTGTTGTAGTGAATAATTTATAGGCAGCATGAATGAGCTCATTAGTCACCTTTTCAGACTTTAAATGAGTTTTGTGGTTGTCATTACTCGAGCCTTCTGTTCAGCCGCGGAGCAAAATGACAGTTTGGCAGTTGGCTGCCTGTTGTCAGGCAGCCTGCTCGCCCATTTAGGTCTGCGTTGCTTTTGTGTTTCCTTGAAACCTTCTCCTTCTCCTCCTGTGCCGGCCCAGGGACTCTCACATTTCAGATGCCTTTTGCACCCCAAGTTTAAATGAGTTTTTCGGGGGTTAAAAATGATCTTTTAGTTGCGTCTGCCAGCAAGAATGAAGTAGATGGAGTGAGCTTTTTTTTCTAGCAACTCCTGTGTAGGATCCCCTTGGTGCATGGTTTGATATTCAGGTTCTTCCACAGCAGCAAGCGAGGGAGTCCTCGTTGAGCGGCTGAGCCGGGCCGTCCCATGGCGGCAGGCGTTGCAGGCAAGGAGACATCGCTGGAGTTCGGAGGGAGCCGGCTGTCCCCGAGTAGGTCTGCATGAGTTCCAGTCCTCAACATCCGTGTGGCCCGGGTGTCTGTGGATGAAGACACTTATTCCAGCAAAGCTGCCCCGCCAGATTCCCAAGGCCAAAGAGAACCACGTTTTTCCTACAAAGAGATCGACAAGACGACCTTGCAGGAGCCCAGCCAACTGGAGGGTCCACATCACTGGGAATGGCTATTACTTCTTCCCCATCTCTACGTCTTCCCAGTTCAGATCATTAAGAGAAAGCAAATGGTTGCAGCTGCCTCCTTACTGTGCCCTTGGAGACTTGCCTTGGGGGCTGGTATGAGGGGGAGATGAGCCTGGGCATGCCAATAGCAGGTGGGATTGCTTTGGAACGGATGTCATGACGCTCATCCCTCCCTTTGAACTTGGCCTGGGCAGCCTCCGGAGAGCTCTGACGTCCACTCTCTGGGACTGGACTCCATCTGGAAGTCCAGGACTCTGTGGCATGCCCACCTTGGCCCTCGGGTCGCCTCTGCTGGCGCTGCTGGTGCATGGATGCTTGCCCGGGGAGTCTCAGCCAACCGCCTGCACCCCCGTGCTGAGGTCTCTTTGACATTAGCTGTGAGCAACAGGCACTAATGGCTGCCATCACCAATGTGGGCAGCACCCCCTTCTGGGATCCATATTGTCAGACAGCTGGCCCGAGGCAAGGAGGAAAGATGCTCAGTATTCCTCTCTAGAAGAAATGCCTCCTTGTTTAGGGGCCAAATCTTTGGAGCCAGAGTCACATGTCTTTGAGTACAGAGAAATGAGGTGCTGTCGATCGCACCCACAGAAAGACAGCAATCCAGTTAGCCACTTCCTTCCCAGCCTCCACCCCTTAGTGATGGGGCACTCACAGGCACTCATGCCTCACGCTTTATGGGCACGTTTTGCTTGCATCTGAATCACAATATTGAAGGCACAAGAGATGCTATTTTTGGAAGGAGTCAGGGTTTAAAAACTGAAAGTGTTGGGTGAATTGCACTACCCAGTAGAGGAGAAGGGACTTCAGGTTTGGCTGTTGTAACAAATTAACTTGCTTATCTTCATAAAAGAACTTTGTACAGCAGGGAAATATGTGGATAATATTTTTAATCTATGTAATGTTTCCCAGAGAGTTCACCAAATTCGGAGCTTTTACTTTGTTTTAAAAAGACAATCTTAAGGAGAAGAATTGATTGTTTTCTTTCACCTCCCTCCGAAAAAGTAAAATGAGAGAAGTTATTTCTTGGCACGGTTAAGACTTTGGCAGACATAGTCACCAAGACCCATGAGACTGTGGTACTTGGTGTACTTGCTGAAGAGGGGAAAACAATAAATGCTCTTAAAAACATTGGAGGAGGAAAAGGTTGATGATGCTACTGTTCTTTCACTGATCTGTAGAGTTATTAGATACCAGTTTGAGAGAGGAATAAAAAAGAGCATTTTTTTTCCTGTTAAGTGATTGAGTTTTTTGATTACCACTAATTCCACATGCTATGAGCAGAAGAGAAGTGTAAGACGGGGTCCTTGCCTCTCAAGGCTCTTAGTCAGTTTGACACTCAGTAGCTAGTTGATTTATTTTTTATTACAAAGGTACACCATACCATGTTGATTATGAAATAGAAGCTGAACTTTGTCTTTTTGAAAGTAGTCCCTTTTCATTCAGCTTAAAAGTCCCTTTTTTCCTTCTACCTCCTGGTCACAATTTTTCCTTTCTTGACCCCCACTGCTTCTGGCCTTTTACATCCTTGACCTCTAAGAGGTTCTTTAAGACAAAACCAAATGCTCTGGATTGATCTGAAGCTTCCCTTGGTAGGAACACGGCTCTAAACTCTGGAGCCAAACTGTGTGGGTTCAAATCCCAGCCCCATCACTTACCAGCTGTGTGACCTTGGGCAGTTGGCTAAACCTCTCTGTGCCTCAGGCTCCTCATGTATAAGATGGCCATAATAACAGTATCTACCTCACATGGTTAATGTGAGGCTGAAACAGTGAATATTTGCAAAGTCTTAGAACACTCACTGGCACTGAATAAGTGGCCAATTGAATACAATCGATTTCATTCTTCACGGGTTCCATATTTGCAAATTCTCCTACTTGCTAAAATTTATTTGTAATCATAAAATCAATACTTGTGGTGCTTTCATGGTCATTCGTGGACATGTGCAGAGTGGCAACAAATATGAGTAATCCAACACACACATTCCCAGCTGAGACAAAGCAACTCTCCGCCTTTTTGTTTCAGCTTTCATACTGTAAACAAGCGTCCTTTTAAATGTCTCTTTAGTGTCACTTTTTTGGTGTGCTTTTTGTTGGTGATTTTGCTGTTTAAAATGGCACCCAATCACAAGTGCTGAAGTGCTATCTTGTGTTCCTAAGTGCCAGAAGATTGTGATTGCCGTGTGGAGAAAAGACAAGCTTTTCCTGTGTTCGATAAGCTTTGTTCAGACATGAGTTGTAGTGCTGGTGGCCATGAGTTCAATGTTAATGAATCAACAATATATATTAAATCAGGTATCTTTAAACGGAATCGGAGAAAATAAGGTAATGTATTGATCAGTTAATGAAAATGTCGTGACCAGTGGCTCACAGGAACCTAACCCTAGATTTCCTCTAGGAGGAGTGGTTCAATATTTGCTAATTCGGTGTTTGACTGAATAATAAGAATTGACTGCAGATAAATGGAATCCAAGTACTCAGAGGGGCAGCTTCCTTTAGGACAAGCTTTTGACTGTAGGGAGTATCCCTGGGAGGGCAGGAGAAGCAGGAGTAGTTCTGGCCATGCAGAGTGTGCCTCAGCTGGGCACAGATTTTTCTGTCAGATTTAAAAAAACAACCACCAAAAAGATGCAACCACATTTGGTCCCTTAGAAGCATAAGGTGTCATAGAAGATCCATCTGGAAACGGAGAGTAAATGTTACCCCTTCCCCACAAATTCTTAATTCAAGAGTATTTTCCCTCATCTTTGAACCTACATAAGAGTTTGTAGAAAACGTTTGATACTCAAAACCAATAAGTTGAAAGCTTTCCCACAACCAGGCAATAGACCCCATTATGCAGGGTATAACGTTTGTTATACTTAGCAATTCTCTTGTTTGCTCCGAGCACCAGCCTTTTCAGAAAGGGATCATTTTGTCCCTTCTGATTGAAAAGATCACAAAATGCTTCAATTTGGTGAGAAGTTTTGCCAACATATCTATTTTCCCCCAAACTCTTACTTTATGAAATGTTTGCAAATTGTTTCACACATACAGTATATGAGAATGTGAAAGTGATTCAGAAAAGGGAAAGCTTCACTTAAAACGACTGGAAAATGTAAGTAGAAGGGAACAAAGGGAACATGGGTGACTGTGGCCCATATAATTTAATAACATGCCTCTAGCCTCTTATTTTGGCAGTTTCCAAGGTACCACGATTTTAAAAAACAATGTCCCAACAAACATCCACCTGAAAACACTGTTGCATATTTCAGTGCTTTCACTCAGTATGTATTGACTGAGTGTCTTCTGTGTGTGTCAGACACTGGAGTAACTTTGCTTGTGTACACTGCTGAATAAAATAGGTATGGATCCTGGTTATATGGGGCTTATTATCTCATGGGGGTAGGCATTCTGGTGGGGAAGTTTACTGTCTTGCTTTGGCATCTCCTTAGGATAAATTCCTAGAAGCTGGAAATTTAGAGTCAATGACCAGGCTCGCTTAAGTTTTAATTCAGTTCACCAGACTGCCCTCTTAAATAGTTATACCAAGTCACGTTCCTCCGATACCCACACCAATATTGGTGTGGTTATTCTTTTTAAGTCTGTGCCAATCTGATGGATGAAATGAGATAATCACAATTGTTTGAATTGGCATTTCTGGGATTTCTTTGCTTTTTTTTTTTTTTACTGAGGTTGAGCATCTTTTCATGGGTATATTGCCATTTGTGTTTCTCCTCTTGTGAATTTGCCCCATTTCTCATTAGGGTGATAATTTTCTCATTGAGTTGTAAGAGTTATAGATTTAAAATATTAACCCTTTTTCATATGTATGACAAATACATCCTTGTTTTTTTTTTTTTGTCTTTGAACTTGATTTATGACCTCTGGTCTTACACACAAAGTTTAAATTGTTTTGTAGTCAAATATGTCATTATTTTCCTTATGATTTATTTACTTAACAAAAATAGCTCTAAGTGCCAGGGCACTGTTACATGTGTTTTACGGATATTCATTCATTTAATCTTTATCACAACCCTACGAAGTGGGTCTTGCTGTATCCTCCATCTTTCCCCCGTTTTTTTTAAGATGAGGAAACTAGGGGTTTCCCTGGTGGCGCAGTGGCTGAGAATCTGCCTGCCAATGCAGGGGACACGGGTTCGAGCCCTGGCCTGGGAAGATCCCACATGCCGTGGAGCAACTAAGCCCGTGCGCCACAACTACTGAGCCTGCGCTCTAGAGCCCGCGAGCCACAAGTGTTGAAGCCCGTGCACCTAGAGCCCGTGCACAGCAACAAGAAAAGCCACCGCAATGAGAAGCCCGCGCACCACAACAAAGAGTAGCTCCCGCTGGCAGCAACTAGAGAAAGCCCGTGACCCAACGCAGCCAAAAACAAACAAATAAATAAATAAATAAATAAATAAATTTATTAAAAAAAAATAAAGATAAGGAAACTAGGTAGAGAGAAAGAAGCTAAGTACCTTGATTAAGATTACCCAGTTAGTATGTGGTGAAGTGGGAATACGAACGTAGTCCCAGGCCACTAAGCTATATCAGCTCTGGTCTTGGTATTAGGCTCTCTGTGTGCGTTTAATTGTGGTTGCTTCATAAATGCTCACTGAATCTTCCACATCCTTGAGGGCAAGTGCCACATCTTTTATTTCTCCCAGTTCCTTCCCAGTGCCCTCCACACAGTACTGGGCATGGTATAGCTATATGCTTAATAAGTACTTTTTGACTGAATGAATTGACTAAATCTGGATTCTGGATCATCAGCTCACACTTTTGTTTATGCTCAAAGAGGAGTTGACAGGTTCTATATTTTCCATTTTGCTTCCAGCAGGCGACTTGATAGGCTCGGCTTTGGCTAGGGCACCTGAGCTAATGAATGTCCCTCCACGGGTTCAGCTGTACTTTCCCCTTACTCCACAGCCTTCCTTCCCTCTTCATATAAGCCTCCTGGCTCTAATCCCTGCTGGAGAAATTCTAATAAGCCTTTTCCCAGGCACCACCCTTCAGAACCTGTCAGGTAAACACCAAGGACGCACAAGAGGAAAACCCCAAGAGGGCATGACTGGAAAGCCCAAAGGATGCTTGAACGAGCCTTTGAAACTCACCAAGAGATGGAGGGTCTTCCAGCTGTGGTCCTGGGTGTCTCTTCCTTCTGCAAAGGAGGGAAGGAAGTGAGGAATTATTTGGCTACTATGAACAGCATTCTCACATGTTATCTCAAAGAGACTTAGTCAACCAACAATTAAGGAGTTATCTTTGAACATAATCTCTTGTCTTCTCATATTCAGTCATTGGATAGATTCTCTTGGTTCTTCCTTTGCAGCCTCTCACGCATTCATTTTTTCGAGTCTCACTGACTACTTTCTAATTTAGTGGGTCCCAAAATGTGGTCCCTGGACCAGCAGCAGCATCACCTAAGAGCTTCTTAGAGACGCAAACTCTCAGGCCCCAGCTCAGACCTACGGAATCAGACACTCTGGGGGTGGCGGCCAGCAAGCTGAGTTTGCATAAGCCCTGCGGGTGATTCTGATGCACATTCGGGTATGAGAACCGCTGCTCTAATGGAACCCCCCTTTTATTTTATTTTATTTATTTATTTTTTTTAATAAATTTATTTATTTATTTTTGGCTGTGTTGGGTCTTCGTTTCTGTGTGAGGGCTTCCTCCAGTTGCGGCGAGCAGGATCCACTCTTCATCGCGGTGCGCGGGCCTCTCACTGTTGCGGCCTCTCCCGTTGCGGAGCACAGGCTCCAGACGCGCATGCTCAGTAGTTGTGGCTCACGGGCTTAGTTGCTCCGCGGCATGTGGGATCCTCCCAGAGCAGGGCTCGAACGCATGTCTCCTGCATTGGCAGGCAGATTCCCAACCACTGCGCCACCAGGGAAGCCCCCCCCTTTTATTATTCAAACATTATAAATGTGTTGGGTGCTCATTGTAGAAAATTTGGAAAATACAGACAAGTATGAGAGAAGCAGGCAAAAAAATTACCCCATAACTCTACCCCGCAGAGGGAAACACTATTTTACTATTGTAACATTTTTTCTTATTAAAAGATATGTTAAAAATATGATAAAATATGATAATATGATAAATGATATGATTTTATCATATATGATTATCATATATGATAAATATGATAATCTTTGTTTCTTTTTGTATGGATTACTGCGGTGTTTTCTGATGGGTTCTGTCTACTTTTGGTCTTCAATTTCCTTCTTTCTGCTCCTAAAACTCATCTTGGATCCATGATCCCATTCTTCTTCTTTTTTAAAATTGAGATATATTTGACATATAACACTGTGTGAGTTTAAGGTGTACAGCATACTGATTTGATACATTGATACTGAAATATTATCGCCACTATAGCATTAGCTAATACCTCTATTGTGTCACATAATTATCATTTCTTCTAGTATTGGGAATAATCAAGATCTAGTCACTTAGCAAGTTTAATGCTTATAATACAGTTTTGTTGTCTATAATCACTGTACTGTGTATTAGGGCTCTAGGACTTATCTACTAGAGGCAAGCTATTCTTTTTTTTAAAGCATATTTCTGATAGAACAACTTCTGGATCCAAAAATACTCAATGAGTTCCTCTTCCCCTCTGATTACTGTACATAAACTGTTTACCTTAGCATTCAGGAAGTTTTGTGATAGGATGTTTCCTCGCTTATCCACTAATATGTATGCTCCATAAGGAACAAAAACTTTGTATCCCTGGAACCTAATAACGTCATGTACTTGGTGGGCCTCAGTATACTTGTTCAAGGAATGAATGCATCTTCTTTTTTTTAAATTAATTAATTAATTTTTGGCTGCCTTGGGTCTTCATTGCTGCACGTGCAGGCTTTCTCTAGTTGCGGCGAGCGGAGGCTACTACTCTTCGTTGCGGTGCGTGGGCTTCTCATTGTGGTGGCTTCTCTCTGCGGAGCATGTGCTCTAGGCGCACGGGCTTCAGTAGTTGTGGTGCACGGGCTCAACAGTTGTGGCTCGTGGGCTCTAGAGCGCAGGCTCAGTAGTTGTGGTGCACGGGCTTCGTTGCTCCGCGGCATGTGGGATCCTCCCGGACCAGGGCTCGAACCCGTGTCCCCTGCATTGGCAGGCAGATTCTCAACCACTGTGCCACCAGGGAAGTCCTGAATGCATCTTCTAATACAGTCAAGTCATAGTTGATAAATCTGTATGCGCCATTCATGTGTCCTGCCTGGAAAAGCAGTTTGTGCTGTGGCGCTTTCTCAAAGTGCATATGCCTGGGACCTGTCCTAGGAGATTCTGATCTATTAGGTGTGGCTTCCCAGGTATCCCCAGTTGAGAAGCTCAGGTCTAGAATGTCCCTTCCCCGTTTCTATGGATCTATATTTATTATTCTCCTTCCAAAGTCACCTCCCTTCCCCTCCCCAGTCCTGTTGTACCAGATGGTTCTACTATGCCTCCTGCTGTTAGGAGGGGAGAAGGGAAAAGTTATCTGAATTAGGCCAAGCCAATCAGATTATTTCCCTGGGAATCTGAACTGTGTAGCAGAAGGCTGAGGCAGTCTGAAGGTGGTGGGTGCTGGCAATCAGAAGGTCCTTTGCTGCTGGCAGCCATGTGTTGTGATATATGAGTAGAGGAAGCCAGCCTTCAGGGAGGAGAGTGGACAGACATATAGAGGGAGGTAGGAAAGACAACTTGGTCTCAGAAGGAAAGAGATGGATGGAGAGGAAAACCGCCTCATGACGCCCCAGTTCCACGCAGTCCAGCTGTGCTTCGTGTCCCAGGCTTGACCCAAGTTCCCACTTGGGTGTCCTTTTCCCTGGAGTCAATGTGAAGGATCCTGTTCAGAAGCCCGTCTTTCCAGGCCTGCCTCAGATTCCTCCTCGTATTTGAAAGTCCCTCAGGTCTTCTCACCTGCAGCCCTCTCTCACTGCCATCACTGGCCTCGAGAGGGGTCGCGGGGCTTTACATTGAACTGTTCATAAATAATCATGTTGGCTAAATAACCAGTGGTGGGGGAGGGGCTTTAACGTTCCAGGGCAGAGAAGCATGTTGGAGAAGAAAGCACAAAACACCATGGCGAGGGCCAGTCCTCTCCACAGAGGAGGAACCTGGGCTCCCATGCTGACTGCAGACTGACTGGGCTAGAATCTGGGTCCTCCTGCTCCCAGATACAAGTACTCTCAGCCCAGGCCCAGATAGGGCTGCGGAAAGGTCCCATCAAGTCCCCAGTCAGGAAATAGGTGTTGCCCAAAGTGAGTTCTAGAGCACACCTAGGATTCTGCTATCAAACGTGTTTGTAAAACAATGATTTAAACAGTTCCACTTGTTTCTTTGAGGCTTCTCCGGCTCTAAGGCACAAGGAAGGGTACTTCCTGAAAGTTCAAGAGGGGAATTGAGAATGAGTCTGTTGCTAAGCGAATTTGGCTCCTGCCCCCCTTTGTCAGGGAGCAGGTCCCAGAGACGAAGTCTATGGAATTATGAGGTGGAAAGGCCACTCTAAGCCTTCTTTTGGCTTTTAGCAAAGGTCTGGATTCCCCATTTCAGACAGACAGGCAACCACGTGTACCCTGCTCTCCACATCAGGCAGGGCTGGTCCACCACTTCCTCTTCAGGCTGATGATACTTTCTCACAACTCTTGCTGCATTGGTAACGGGAGAGAGAAATTAAGAAATATGTATGAGAATGGAAGAAACCAAAAGCCACAGAGGGAAAGAGAGGTGAGCTCATGAAAGGCAGCTTACCTCACCTTACTCCACCCTCTGCTTAGGGGCTGCTTCCGGCCCAAAGCTTGCTGCGTCTTTAAGTTTCTGTTCACATAGGATGGCTGCTTCAGACACAGTCCTTGTACAGTAATCACGTGCTTACATCCCGTCCTTTTGAGCTCTGAGGAAGAAGGAAAGGACAAGGGGTCAACATACCTGCCACCTCTACTTAACATAGATATTTCCACCTACGGTGTGAGTGTGGTCGGGTGGGGAGGCTTGGGACCTGGCAGTTGAAGGGGAGGACGGAAGAGGACTATTTCTTCCTCCCCAAGCCAGCAAAGGTCTCTGGCCTTGGTTCCTTTGATGAGAGATTCACCAGCCTCATCTGATAGGCAGATGGAGGTATCTGCATTAGGCTGAGCTCCTGTCCTGGCTTTGTTACCACCTCTGACCTTTAGAAACTCCAACTCAGGACTTCAGATATATCTCATTTGTCCCTCTTGCTTCACGCTTTTTGCTTAGCGACTTGGGGTAGGTCAAGTGTTCAGTAATTAAAGGGGTGGGGCTGGATGACCTCAGGCTGCCCCTGGGCCTTCACCTCTGAATCATCTCCCAGGTGGGTGGGATTTGCCTTGGCACTGGTAAGTAATAAGGCCTGTGGTGAGTGCCCTGCTGAAAACTTACCACCCACCATCTTGGAGCTTTGTGAAGTGGAACGACTCTCAGATTGATTGGGGTTTCCTTATTTTTGGAAATTAAAAAAACTCAGAAACCCGGTGGGATTTTTTTCCCCCTTTGGCTAGGTTACAAGGTACTGCAACCTGGAGCAGTTTCTGAGGGAGATCACTCCGGGCCTTCTCACTGGTTTCCCTGCGGTTTTCAGAGAGCTCAAAAGGGCCGGTCCTCTGGCTCAGGTGGTGGCCGGCAGAATGACCTGGGATTCTCTTCTGTGCAGGAACCCACTGATTTGGTTATCTGGGCGTGGTGTGCAATCATATTTTTATTTATGTCACCACCAGGGTGTCCTGTTGGACTCTCCTTTCATCCTCTCCAAAGGCTGCTGCTTGGTGTGGCTTCAGCAGCGGGTGGCCCATCTTTGGAGGCGCCTAAAGACTTGGAGTGGTGGCCCTGCGAGTTGTCGGTGGGGTTCTTGAAAGCTCTAAATATGAAAGACACGAGGCTTGTTTTCGCTGGAGGCTTAGAGGTCGGCTGGGGCGTTGAGCACAACCCACTGGAGGCCCCACGGTTTGGCCTTCAGGACGGGCCTCTTGCTCTGTAATCTGTAATGGCCACCCTCCCTCCCCGGCAGACACGCGCCGGCGGACAGACGAGAGGCGCAGCCACCTGGGCGGGAGGCTGCGGTGCCTTTGTGCCTTTCCTCCCAGGGCACGAGGTGGCAGCTGGAGGAGGGCTGGGGATGGCCCCGGGAGTCCCGCCAGGACGCCGTAGTTGGGGAGAAGTGGAATCTCTTCTCCCCCTCGCAAGCCTCGCCCGCATCGTAATTCTTTTTATTTTTACTTTCGAGCCATGTAAGGCATGTGGATGGGTAGGAGCGTTCCGGCGACACGTTGCCAGAGGCGCAGCGCCCGCCGGCCCGCGTGGCCAGAGCCCGGGGAAGGGACAGGCCGCGCGCCGCCCGCCCCACCAGACCCGCCGATCACGGTCGCGGCTGCCCGGGGTCGCAGAGCCCGCGCCGGCCACCCCCGCTCCGCGAGGCCGCGGGAAGCGAGTCCGCGCGGCCCAGCCGGGTCTCGGCTCCGGCTGCGCCTCGGGAGCGCCCGGGCGCGGGTAGCAGGGCCGATCGTGGCGCGGGGAGCTCCGGCAAGGGCCGCCCCGGCGGGTCCGCGCCCCGCGCCCCAGGCCGCTGTCGGCCCGGCCCACGTTTTCCCTCTCTCCCTCTCCCTCCGCCCCCTCCGCTCCGTCCCTCCCCTCCGCTCCCCTCCCTCCCCGCGCTTCCCCTCCTCCTGCCTGGTCATGTGTCGCCTTTTTTTGTTTGCAGTGGAAACAATTTCTCGCCGCTCGGCGCGCCCCGGCCCGACGCGCCGCGGCGGAGGCGAGCGGGAGGCGGGACGGGGCGGGGAGAGCGGCGGGGCCGGCGGGAGGACGCGCGGCGCGCCCGGCGGACGCCGCAGGTCCCATGCCGCGCCGCGACCCCCGCGCCCCTGCCGCCCGCCGCCCCGGGCTCGCCGCGCCGCGTCCGCGCGTCCTTAGCCGGGCCACCAAGCGATGCCCGCTGGGCGCCTGCGAAAGTTTGTCGGCTCCCGCTGAAGGGCAGCGGCGCCCCCGCGTCCCCGCGCCCCGCTCCGGCCAGGTGAGTTTGCTCCCCGCTCCCGCCCGCGCCCGAATGGGATTGGGGTGACTCGGGGCGGGGGCAGTCGTTCGAGGCTGTCCAGGAGGCGACCTCGCCGCTCTCGACAGACCGGGGAGTCCGCAGTTCCTGGGTGAGCGGGCCCGGGATTGGGGGGCCTGGCCGGGCGGGGAGACGGGAGCCCCCGAGCGGGGAAGTTGCCCAGTCCGAAGAGTTTCCTGCCCCGACGTGCGGGCTGTTTCCCGGTGCCTCGATTTCCGAAAAGCCGCCCTAAAGGAACAGAGTTAGTATTGTCCGCGAAGGACTGGATCCCCGCCGTTCCGGGCCGGGGCAGGGGGTGCCGATCAAGGGGAGACCCCAAGACGACAGACAGCCTCCTAACAAAGATTCCCGCCCCCCCTCCCCAAACTGTGCAGGCTTGGCACCGGCAGAGAGAGTCTCCGGAGACTCTAGAGGCTTGACTCCTCCTCACCCCGGCCCTCTTTGAAACCCTCCTTGGGTCCTGGAGAAGTTGGGGGACGGCGGGCTTTTATTGATGTGTTTTTAAGGCTCGCCGCGGTGCGGCCAATAAAAGGTTTATGACATCTGACCGGCAGTGAAGGTATGCGAGCTCCCAATTGCCCTGTATAAGGGGAGAAGAGCAGTTTCCCCGTTGCCTGGCAACGCCGCTGATTGACGCGGGACGCAGCCAATCGCCGCTCCCGCAGGTCCCCTTGAAATGTTTTTGACAAGTACAGTAGACGGGAGTGGAGCGCGTGCGTGCGTGCGCGCGCGCAGAGGGGGGGTTGCCCCCCCCCCCCCAACTCGCAACTGCCCTGCTCGGCTTGGAGAGGATTTCTCAACTTTTTAAAGTTCACATTGAACATCTGTTCAGAGCTGGGCCAGTAATGTCTTTGTCAGTTATTTGGAGCCCTCTGGTAGTGGGCAAGAAACTAGCTTTCCTGCTGCATTTTCTCCGTTAAAAAAGAAAAAAAGATAAGAAAACACAGCAAGTCATAAAAAAACAAGAAGAGGGTGTGCGTGTGGGGAACGTAACCAATAGCAAACCGAAAAATTGTTAAGGAGGTCACTAGTGAATAACTATTTGCGGATCCGGTGGAGCAACCTTATTGGCAGCAGATTAAAAATGTTTGCTTAACTGCAGACTCACATGATCCGGATTCTTTTTTTTCCCCCCCTCTAAAATAGGAGGAAAAAAAGATTTGGTGAATTATGTAGTTAGAGTACAATAAGGAAAACTCCTCAGCTGTGGTTTCTGGGAACTGTTTTTTAAAATGGAACTGTAGTGATCAGCAGCTCTTGATACCGTTGCTATAAAATGCGGGATTTATAGGGATGCAGTTAACAGTTGGAGAACATGGGGGGCACAGAAACACAAAGCAGACAAATGATCCAAGGGTGCTGGGCCCCGGTAACCCTCTTTTCTTGACAGTGCTGTTTTTCTAATAAAACCATATTGCTGGCAATGTTTGTTTAAAACAAAAGAAAACGTGGAGAATAGCGTGTTGGTTCCTTTGGGAAGCTACTGACAAATAAGCAAATTAAAAAGAAAGAGAGCAGCATGTTGTCATAGCAACAGTGCAATTAAATTACTTTACTGTCAGCCATGATATAATTTTCCTGTTTGGAAGCTCAGGAGACATAAAACTTTCCTCTGGAGCTGAAGTTGACTTCAGTGGCTGGGTCGTTGTTCTCTTTTGTACTCGACCATGTGGATATTCTTGGTTATCAGAAAATTAGGTTTTTTGATGGGGGTACGTGGAAGCTTTGGGAGAGACAAGCCTAATTTTGATTTGTTTGTAAAGAAGGTAAAAGGAGAATCAGGCTGGTCTCTGTCTTACCCCCAAATTTAAGATACTAGATTATTCTTTAAAATGTGTCCTGTACTACTCAGGTTAGCCTCCTTTTTTGATGAAAAAATATTCCCTGTGGATGAACCCGAGGTAGGTATCTGAACTGCCCTGCTTCCGTGGGACTTTGGTCTCTGTGGATGTTTTATCTCCTTAGCGCTGGACATCTACCAGCAGCTCCAGAGAGCTCCCCCCACCCCCCCCCCGGGCCTTTGGTCTGTAGGTTCTGTTTGTCCACTTTTGGGGAGGGGGTCTGCTACCATTCTCAGGCACCTTTGACTAGCTGTTTAGTGCCCTACATTATGCTTTCTAGAATCTCATTCTAGAGCTTCCCTAGCTGAAGTGGCAGTTATTTTAGGCATGTTATCAGTGGGCATTTCGAGCCTTAGAATGATCATGTCTTTGCTCTTGATGTGTTCATTCTTTTTTCTAGATAGACTGCTTGATCTTCTTACTCAGGGGTGGGGTGGAGGATAAAACAGACCCCAAGCGCATTGTCTGAGCACTGTAGACGGAGAGTGGGAGACCTCTTTCATTATCTGACTGTTCTTTCCATCTCACATTGCGTGCTCAAGGGTTGAATGTGCCTTGTATCTGTCGGGGTCATTCTGTTTGTGGACTTGTCACCTCCCCCATTGTCTTTCCTCATCAGATATTTTACTCCCTGTTCTAGGTCATTGATAACAATGGGGGAGGGGTAGAGTAGAATTCTGTAGCAGTTTTTGTGGGATTTGCCTTCCTGTCTTGAAGCTCTTGGTTGCTCTCCTGACTTTTTTCACCGATTTTAACTTCAGTTAATAGCTTATCTTCACATTCCCATGTATTTGTGTGGTGTCTGACGTTACTCACTTTTTTGTTCAGATTGTAGTGTCCCAAAGAGATTAAATGTACTTCCTCCTCCAGTTTGAATCCACAGAATTCCTTGGCATCACTCTTTAGACTTGCCAAGTGTTGTTAAAGTTGCAGTTTTAGGTCATGACTTGTGGTGAAAGAAAGAAAAAAAAAATCAAATAAAACACTACCAAATTGATGCCCATCATAGCCATAGTTTTGATTCCTAGTCAGTTGCAGCGGTCTTTGTATGGAAAGAGCTGAACTTAATCTGAACCAACTGGCCTTAAACTTATAGGTATGTCCTTTTTTTTTTTTGAGAAAGATAAACAGTGAGACCTGTCACCCAAAGTGACATGGGCTGTGGTTGCACTTATTTTGTGGTGTTTATTGTGCGGCTCAAAATAATTTTGTACATATTCATGTATAATAGGTAAACTGAGGCAGCAGGAAATAACTGATTTTTCCAGGGTCACAGTGGGAGTCTTCATAGATCAGGAAGAAGGCATTGTGGGGTTTCCCATTCTTTTTTTTTTTTTGATTGAAGTATAGTTGATTTACAATGTTGTGTTAGTTTCTGGTGTACAGCAAAGTGATTTTATACGTATATATATTCTTTTTTGTATTCTTTTCCATTGCGGTTTATCATAAGATGTTGAATACAGTTCCCTGTGCTATACAGTAGGCTTATCCAGTCTATATATCATAGTTTGCATCTGCTAATCCCAAACTCCCAATCCACCCCTCCCCCTCCCATTCTTTTCTTGGCATGTGCACATTAAAGGTGCTGTGAACATTTCCTGGCTTGTACTTAAGGGGTAACAGGTCATTGCACCATGTGCGTGGTAGACCGAATTTACTGCTGTTAATCGGGCATCTCTGTGTGGTGGAATGTGGGTTAACGTCGCTCAGTGTGGGAGCCGTGAGGGGATGTTCGTAAGTGGTAGGGGGTCCACAGAGGTGGCAGGGGTGGGAGGGGGGCATAATCATTAGGGAGGGTATGGCTGCCTCTCTGTTTTGGGTTTCACCGCCTCGTCTTCTCTCTGTCATGTGTTTCCCAGGAGCCTTCACGTAAATGGGTCCAGTCATGCCTCCCAGTAAGAAGCCAGAAAGCTCAGGAATTAGTGTCTCCAGTGGGCTGAGTCAGTGTTACCGGGGCAGCGGTTTCTCCAAGGCCCTTCAGGAAGACGATGACCTCGACTTTTCTCTGCCTGACATCCGATTAGAAGAGGGGGCCATGGAAGATGAAGAGCTGACCAACCTGAACTGGCTGCACGAGAGCAAGAACCTGCTGAAGAGCTTCGGGGACTCGGTCCTGCGGAGCGTCAGCCCCGTCCAGGACCTGGACGATGACACGCCCCCATCCCCTGCCCACTCTGACATGCCCTACGATGCCAGGCAGAACCCCAACTGCAAACCCCCCTACTCCTTCAGCTGCCTCATATTTATGGCCATCGAGGACTCGCCAACCAAGCGCCTGCCGGTAAAGGATATCTACAACTGGATCTTGGAACATTTTCCGTATTTTGCAAACGCACCTACTGGGTGGAAAAACTCAGTGCGACATAATTTGTCCTTGAATAAGTGTTTTAAGAAAGTGGACAAAGAGAGGAGTCAGGTAAGCCTCTGGGTCTGGAACTCAAGTTTTTCTTTTTGAAATTAAACATGTTTCTCCATGAATAAAAAATGTTCAGGAATGTAAATTCACCACACGGAAGTAGCAGTTATAAAACGGGTAATTCTATGTCATTTCATTCATTTAGATAATTGTCAAGAACTTCCTTTTCCTGTGTTTGGTGTTTCTAAAGCCAGATTGAGGGTTTCCCACTGGGGAACGTGGTTACAAAGCAGTGGTTTACATACTTGATTGGTTCTGAGTATCATCGTCCTTCAGAGTCGGTGGGTGGGTCCCCCTTTGGCTTTGGAGACCAAACAAAGGTCTGTATTCTGAGGGCAGCCATGAACCATGAGGTCTGTGTGTATACATACGTATATATATATATGTGTGTGTGTGTGTGTCTGTGTGTTGTGTGCATATTTGAGGAAAGTTGCCACCGAGGGCTAGAAAAAAATGGCATCTATTTTCGTTCTGAACATTAACTTGGAGAAAGGCAGCTGGTCCAGGATTCTGGAATAAATGGACAGTGGTGGACATTGCGGGGGGGCGACTTGAGCATCCTTATATACTCCAAGACCAAAGACGCGAATTGCCCAGGTGACTCTCTTGAAATCGGGTGTCTACAAAGTGTCTGGCAACTTTGAAACTCCCTCTGAGTATGGAAGGTGGACTGAGGGTAAGGTTCCCATTCAAGACTGACTTTCAGAAGGTGGAATTTTGACTTTAAAGCCTTCAAAGCTCGAGCTTCGTTGTTCGCTAAAGGAAGACAGTTTTAATAATTTGCCTTATTTTTCTGGTAAGGAACGCAATAGGTACGGTAGAAATAGGATTGGCTGTCGGAGCTGGAAATCAAAATTGTGGCCTAGCGCTTGGGGTTCTGAAAAGTAATGTAGCCACGGTTAAAATAACTTGCCAGAAAACGTACTCTCCACGAAGTTTTCGTGTTGCCCTATTCTCACGGTTTTGGTTTCCGTGTTAGTGGTGCTGTGGTGTGGAGCTGGCGGTCTGCTTTCCATCCTTTTTAAAGTTCAGGTTCGGGCTCAGGACCACTCTGGAGTGGGCTCAGCAGCTGTGCAGGGTCGGGGCCTTTCATTTCTTTCTCTCCAGGAACAGGTATGTGCTTCCAGTTGAATCTTGAGCCTGAGAAGATTCTACTTGTCCTTGGCCTGGAAGACTACGACTGTGGCAGTGGTGAAACCCTATTTTTCCTTGCTGCCACTGGGCACGTTTGTCTGCAGTTGCTGTTCACCCCGAGTTTATGTTAAGATGGAGCGTGGGCGTGCAGGGTTTCAGGAGGGTGTTGCCCAGGAAGAGGAAAGATGTGGAGACTGAGGAGCTTTGCCGCTGATCGTGGGTGCAGGTGGCGCCTGGATCCAGCGTGCAAGTGTGAACACTCCTGAGTGCTCTGGGCCCTGCCTTCCCAGTTACGTACTTATTTTTATGTAACTGTAACAATCGGGGGGCACTGCCGTTGTCCCCAGGTGTCCATCACTTGTCCTCCTCCCCTCCGCATCCCAGAATGGGCATCCGAAGACTGACTTCCGGACTTGGCTCTGCTGAGTGTTTTAAGATCATTCCTTGAACTTAGAGAAAATTCGCCGCTCCCCTGTAAAGAACCAAGTCTGTGGTCTTAAAAACTTCCATATAGGTGGGTCCTTAAGAAAGGGAAAATCTGGGGAAGCAATTCCAGGGTTAGAAGGTAGAGAAGAAAGGGCTCTCAGGTCCGCCAGAGCAGCACATCCCTGATGAAGCAATGATCAGGGCTTTAAGTTGGTGTGAAATGATTCTGCAAGTTACCACATGCCTGGGTCGGCGTGTTTGTCATCACGCCGGGGCACATAATAGTAATTTAGCAAATGCACACTCTGAAATGTTAAACAAGACCAGCTCCAAAGTATGCAGAGAGACCCGGGAGTATTATTCATCAGCCTGGGGAGTGAGAAGCGGGCGTTGGATGGCACCCCGGCAGGAGCGCCATCTCCCCCTTGCACCCCCCTGCCCCGCCCTGGGAGTCGTGTTTTCCTGGGGCGATGGTTGTCATTCCGCAGATAGCACCTGTAGAAGGGGAATGGTTTTAAGGGCTTGAGTTTGTTCATCTTGTGAAATGTTGAGCTCTGGCTTCCTGGGTGCACCGACCTGTATTAACATGCTTCAGATCAGATGCCAGTCACTTTTGCGGCTGGGAGTTTGTTCCCAGGGTTTGTGATGCTGTGAGAACAAAGCAAGGTGTGTGAACTCCCCACTTTACTCCTCTTTCCTCGGATAACCCTGGGGCCAGCTGCTGGCTGCCCTGAGAGGGGCCGACTCCCGGGTACCCTCAGGCACTGGTCTCGACCCATTCATTTGTGGTTTTCTCCGGTGGCCAGCTGAGTAAGGGAAAGGCATTTCCCTCACACTCTGCCCAGGGGAAGCTCCTCGGGCTCTCAGGTAAGCTCATGTTTTCCCAGAGGATTTTACTTGGCTGTAGCTCCCGTGCTGAGGTTTCTGCTGCAACACAGAGACTAAATGTGCCCGAATGTTGGTGAGAAAGATGCCAGGGGAAGGGGAGGATGGAAGCCTTGCGAGCTGTGTTTCCAGAGTTAGCCATTCCGCTTTTTGTTTTCTTTTTAAAAGTGTGGGACACGGTTTTTTTTTTTTAAACATCTTTATTGGAGTATAATTGCTTTACAATGGTGTGTTAGTTTCTGCTTTATAACAAAGTGAATCAGTTATACATATACATATGTCCCCATAGCTCTTCCCTCTTGCGTTTCCCTCCCTCCCACCCTCCCTATCCCACCCCTCTAGGCGGTCACAAAGCACCGAGCTGATCTCCCTGTGCTGTGCGGCTGCTTCCCACTAGCTATCTATTTTACATTTGGTAGTGTATATATGTGGGACACGGTTTTAAACTTGGCATAAGCATGAGAATGCAGAATGTGGTGTGATCCTTGTCCCTGGGGCCTTGGGGCAGGCCCCTGCCGCACAGCTGCTTGGCTGGGGTGCTGGAGAAGGGAGCACCCTGGGTGGCACCAGAATCACCTGCGGCACTTACACACAACCGCCACTTCTCGGCCCCTTCCTGGAGACGCTGACTCAGTGGGTTTGAGGTGGGCTGGGGAAAACCGAAATTCTGATAAGCTTCGTACGTATTTCTGATTTACAGCCAGATTTGGGAATCCTTGAACTAGATCCCCTTTTGGGTTCTTTCCAGTGCTGAGATTTCATCAAGGACATATTCTCATGAATGGGTAAGTTAGGTGAGAATAGAGGTTTTTTTTTTTTTTTCTTCCTGTTTTATCTCTAACAGGACTTTGAAAGATAGAGGGTTTTTTGTTTGTTTTGTTTTTTTTTTTCCCCAATCATGGAAAATTTCAAACATATACAGTAGAGAGTATCAGTCACTGTACAGTAGTGACTGCATACAGTAGTACAGTGACTCTGTATAACCACCATCACTGCCCACACCACCAGATTTAGTAGTTAACAAGGGCTTGCCTCTCTTACTTCGTTCTTTTTTTTTTTTTTTTTTTGCTGTTGCTTAAGTATTTTGAAGCAAATCCTAGCCCTCATGTCATTTTATCCCAACATATTTTAGTGTGCGTAAGAACAGTTTCCATAACCACAATGCCAGTGTTGCCTCTGATAAAGTGAACAGGTCTTTGGCCTCACCTAAAGCCAGATCTGTGTTCAGATATCCTGGATGGTTTACAAAATGTTTGTTTGAATAAGGATCTAAACATTGCTTACACGTTGCATTTGGCTTTGTTTCTTCAGCCTGTTTCCATCCACGGCGGACCCCTGCCCCTTCCTTGTCAGATAGACCCCTCCACGTAATATGTCTGCTTCATTGGGGTTTCATTAAGCTTGTTCCTCTGTCCCCTTGTACATACATTCTGTGAAATGGAAGTAAGTGCTAAAAGGCTAGGTCACATTCCGGCTTGTTTTCCCTCAGGAATACTTTATAGACGAGTCTCGTGCCTCCTCACATCAGGAAGGCTGGTTGACCCACTCCTGGGGACGCTGCGCTTGTGCTGTGGGTTCATGTAGAGTCGGCTGTTCCCTCCCTCCTCTGCAAAGTCCCCATCAGCCTCTCATCTCACGGTTTCATCTATGGATGCCCTTTGCCCACATCAATCAAGATTGAGGTCCAAAGTCTGGGATTAAGTTTTGTTATTTCCTAAATACAGTTCTTAGTTGGAACCATAAGCTTAGCATGTACCAACCTCTCTGAGTATTTGTAAATGAGAAGTAAAGTGTACTTTTTATTGTTTTATAAACTGGATTATAATGGCTCAGGGGTGTGTGTTGCTATTTCTGTGCTTTTTCTTTACTTCCCCTCTTGACACTTTAACAAAACACATTGTTGTCATAACAGGGTTTATAAAGGAAACAGTGTGCAGAAATATGTTTATTATATCCAGGGCTGAGTGCTTTAAGTACAGATTTAGCTTGTAAATATAAGCAGCTTGTCTTGGTTGAAAGAGGCCTGGATTGGAGGCCAAGATACCTGGTTCTAGTTTTGATGCTGGAGATACATGGCTGTCTTGGGCCTCAGTTTTCTCAGCTATAGAAGCAAGAGTTTATTGTTACTTGAAGCTTCTTAATTTGGGGGTCTATGAATGTGAGAGGCTTTGCAAACAGCCTGAAATTATTGATAACATGTCATGTGACTATGCATTTTCCTAGAGGATCTCAAGATTTTGTTTGATCAGTTTTTAGGTTCTTAATGGGACCTCTGACCCTGGAAAGGTGCAGAACCTCTGGTGTTTTATAATAACAATAGTGGACTTAATATGGAACACTTGCTTTGTGCTTTCCCAATATATCATTTCTTTCTCACTACAACCCTATAAGGTAGGCCCTAGTTTCATTCTTAAAATAGATGATGAGTTAAGCTCAGAGTGGTTAAGCAACTTGCTGGAGGTCACGCAGCTAGTAAGTAGCACAATAGGAATTCACCTGAATTCCCTGCAAATCTAAAGGGCATGTGCTGAAATTAACTCTGGTGCCTGAGCACACTTTCTCAGTGTAGACGCTGCTGTAGATGATCTCTATGTACTTCCTCAAAGTAGCCTATGAACATGAGTTACAGGGGAATTAAAATAACCCAGATAAACTCAGAATTTACTCTGCGGGTACAGGATAGAGAAAGGTAAATATAGAGAATATTTTTGTGCTGTCAGGATGGGGCCAAGCTCTGTCCTTGTCAAGCAACTGGAAGGGTGTCGGCGTTTGCACGAAGCCTATCATGGCCCTCCAGCTCCCTGTTTCCAGGCTCTTCCCAGGCCCTCTGCCTCCCAGATCGCCTCCACTGAGGTCTGGCCCAAGTTCAAAGCCCCTTCTCCCTGCATAGACACTGTTTATACAAGTTCTCCCTCCAATTCCCAGCCCCCTTGATGTTCGCTTTTCCATCCTGGTGGATGAAATTCTTTTTCAAAGGCAGTTTTGAAAATGTAGCACCTCTTATATGGCAACACCCCCATACCACAGTTGCTCTCATTCCTTCCTCTTGGGGGTGCAACCACAGAATCAAGAGCATTTCCCTTTCCCGTGTAATAGCCACCATACCTGTGATGGTCACTTTAGGAAGAAGAAAGCCCTTAACTACTACTGTTATTATTTTTGGGGGGATGGGGATAAATGATGCTCTTTGAAAAACTGTGCAGTTCTGTCCTGATGAGTAAATTACTAAAAATCAGGGTAACGTGGGATGGGAGGACATGCAAAAATGAGATGAAGTGTATAAGATTCTTCCATGGCCTCTGGGGCAAGTGACGGTCCTGTTTGTCCCTGAGCTGGCACTGCCCTGGGCAGCAGTAGGAACACAGCCTCTTTCTCACCAGCGCCCACTGCCTGGCAGGCTGCTTTCTATTGTCTATGCTATAGGCTGTGTAGCCTTGGAAGGTTGAGACCTTACCAACCTTTCAGGCCGTCTCTGGGGGCCCTGAAATAAACATACCCCCACGTCACAGGCCCTGGAATCGGAAGCACTTCGTACCAGCATCCTCCAGGAGGCCAGAAAAATCTATGTACTGCCTTCGGCCACGCTGCCCCACCGACCTTGCCCATTTGTTCCTTCCAGACACTGTTCTTTCTTGATTCTTCCAGGCATAGATGCTTTGGCTGGGGGGACATTTCTGTTGTCTTGCTCTTGCCAGCTGTTCATTGCTCGTTCATTCATTCGACAAACTTTTTAAAGCACCTGTTGTGCTCAGTACGTACTATACTTCACTATACTAAGTGCTAAAAGGGTACAAGATTGAATGTGAATGTGGCCACGGCCTAGAAAGACTTCGTGGTCCAGTGAGCCCCACCTGCAGAAATTCCTTCTAGCTAATGGAATTCACCAGCAGAAGCCCTTCTTTCAGTGCTCTCTCCCCCGTTCTACTTATCTGTTTCTGGTTTCTCACATCATTGCTTTTCTGGCCCTTCCATTTCAGGGATACCCTGCTTTTCTAGCCCCCACAGTGACTCCCCTGCTATTGACCTTGATGAGGGTCTATACACGTGTTCTGGAAAGCTTGGTTCTTTGGGATCACAGGGCCCCATTAATGTATCTGTCCAGTATCACTTTGCAAGGTAGGGCTTGGTAGTCCCTAGGCAGGTCTATGAGATGCTTCTTCATCGATGTACTGGCTGGATATGCAACCAGCAAGAAATTATTCTCAGAACGTCCCCTGTTGAGCTGAAGAGGCTCTAGGATTTCCCTTTGAAATCACTTTAGCTGCAGGATAATTCTCTGTGCTAAATAATATAGGAAGTTGGCACACCGATCTCCTATGTGAAAGTCATGTGTTTCGGTTCTTTCACAAATAGTGATGGGTTGTTGGGATTAATCAGTATCCTCTCATGGAGCCCTTGGCCATCTTAATGCTCTTAAGCTTTAGCAATATGATGGCAGATTGTAGATTTTTTAGAAAATTCTGTCTCCTTCCCAGTGGACATTTTTGCACTTGAAACAGATGATGATATATTTAAAAGCTAACGTAATGTTCGTTTCGATGATACTGTGTTTATTAGGCTGGTCTTTTGTTTGCAGATTTGGGATTCGTGGACCCCTTAAAGTGTTTAATTCTTGTTCTCCACCCGTGTCGCTTTTAACTTTTTTGCTGCTTCTCTCAATGAATACCTCCAACCAGCCCTGTAAGATTTTGTCTTGGCTGCATTTGCTTCAACACTGGCTTAAAGTTTTCAGACAGTAGGAATTCCATCCCGCCGCTCCTGTGGCATGCCTCCCTGTTAGTAGGACATCAGTATCTTATTGCCTGTGATTTCAGGGGCTTCGAACACCTTCTGCTTATTAGTTACTTTATTGAATAGAATTATTTGGTGATATCAAAGGTTAAAATTAAAAACGAGATTTGGTTCTTGCCTTTTAGGAGTTTACATTCCAGTGAAATAGGAGACACTATAAAAATATAAATAAAGAAGAGTAAACCGTCACAGATATGAGAAGTGTGCCAGATCAGTAAGTGATTAGTGTCATTGAGGTCACTCAAGGAGGCTTCCCCTCCCCAACGAGGGGCACTTGGAGCTGAGATAAAAGACAGTAATGGACAAGTTTTGAATATTCCTTACGGGGGGCGGGGCGGGAGCGCACTTGATAAATTGTTAGCAAAGCATGAATGAACATGAGACCTCCAAGAATGGAGTAGTTAGGATGAGGTTTGACTGTTTCTATTATAAATAGAAACTCCAAATAACAGTGAATTAAGCTAGAAGTGCATTGCTTTGTCACATAAAGTAAGTCTTGAGGAATTGGACAGAGATCAACATTCCGTTTATCTTTCTGCTCTACTGTTCTTAGTACACTGCTGGTTTCCATTCTCAAAGTCGTCTTATGGTCCAAGATGGCATCTGCTACCTTGTTCTCATTTTAGGAAGCAGAAAGGGGTATGCAGGGAAGGACAAAAGGGGGTTCCATGAGTTACCAATTTTAAGGAGCTTTTCCAGAAACACCCCCTCTCCCCCCTCCCCCCCCACTCTGCTTTCATCTTATTGGCTAGCACCTGGCCACATGACCCCTCTTGGCAGCAAAGAAGGCTGGGGAGTGTAGTCTTTTAGCTGAGCCCATTGCAGTCCCAAATAAAATGCTGGTTCTCTTACTAAGCAAGCATGAGATTTTCTGTCACAGAGATCTAGGCGGTCTAGGAGATGCATGTTGCTGGACCCAAGGGATGTGTTGGAACAGTATCAGAGAAAAGGAGAGAGAGAAATGGGTGGTCGGGGAGGTTATGTAAATGAGTATGAAGAATTGGTGGGGAGCTAGGATGCTAAAGGGGGAAATTTAAATTGCTCTTGTAACTTAAAGCAGAGATGATGACCCGTTTTTCAAATATTCCAGTTAATCAGCGTTTTGCTTCCAGATATTCTGGTTAAATTGCATTTAATATCTTCAAAAGCAATAGCTTGATAGAGGTGAAGATGTAGTCTGTGGCAGGTGTGATAAGAAGAAAAGCAAGGGAAATATATGGTTGAAGATAGGGAGGAACGTAAAGTAGTTCTTTTAATAATAACTTGATGGTTTGCTGTGCGAGGTTACTGACAGTTCCAAGAAGAGAATGAAGTCTTTGATTTACGTGTGTGTGTGTGTGTGCATGCGTGCTGTTTGAGTACCTTGGCTTGTGAACTCAGCAGGAGACCAGTAAATACTGGCAGAGTGACTCTGCTGCCTCTCAGGGGAACAGGGTCTCCAATTACCCTTCCTTCTCTTCCTTTTGTCCCCACAGGGTTTGTAGGGGGTCCCCTCTGGGCCCATTGGGGTCAAGGTCAGTGTTGCCTTCCACTTATTGGAACTCTGTGAAGAGCCTCATAGAAAGCGGTGACTGTCATCCTTGAGGGACAGGACCCATAAATGATTTAACTGATGTCATTAGATAGAAAACAGTCAGCTAGCAGAACACTTGTACATACGTACTTTGTTTTTAGAAGAAAAGGCCAAGTCATGTGAGCACAGACTCCAATCATGGCTGTCGTGGAAGGAGAAAAAAATCCAGTCTCCTGGCACCAGAGGACAGGCAGTGTGGCACAGAGCTGGAGTGCAGAGTCACGCTAAGTACTCCCGGAATACTTCACGGAATGCTGAGTTCCTTCTAGAATCTTCCCTAGATGCAGTCATGTAAAGTGAGAACCCGCATTCGCAGCCACAGTTCTGAGACCCTACGGAAGCCTTACTTTGCAAAGTAAAAATTAGACGCCTCACTTACAAAAACAAGTAGAAGTACTTCTTCTTCTTAGTAGAAGTACTTCTACTTCATTGTAGAAGTACTTCTACTTCTTAGTAGAAGTACTTCTACTTCATTGTAGAAGTATTTTCAGCAGTGGTTCATCTGTGCCACATGTGTTTGTGGAGGGCCAGGCACTGTTCTGGGTGCTGGGGATACAGTGGTGACCTGTGATGGTCCCTCACATTTCTCCTGGACCATCCATGGGGTGGGGGCAGGGAGGGTGACAGGGAGGCACGTGTTAAACAGTAGATCCATACATGGACACATAGGTGCTGTATCAGATGATGATACATGCAATGAAGACAGTAAAACGGGATAATGTGCCAGGGAGGGGTGGGGAGGAGAGAGGCAGGCTTCCTGGAGGAGCTGACTGGGCCATGCCTTGAATGGCAAGAGGGATGCAGCCAAGCAAAAACTTGGGACAGCGAGAACAGCATGTGCAAAGGCCCTGAGGTGGCAGTGGCTTGAAATGGACAAGGAATAGAAAGAAGGCCTGTAGGAAGTATGTCAGTGAGGGGAGAATGAGGTGTTTAAAGGGACTGGAGGGGGAACATCTGTTTGGGGCTTGTTCCTGTGGTACAGGTTAGAGATGATAGAAATGATGCTGGCTTAGACCAGGATTGGGATTTGCAGATGAAGGTGTATGTGCAAACGTGGGTTGGGAAGTGAGATGGGGGTTAGAGCAAAAAATACTATTTTGACCATGTTAAATTTGAGGTGACTTTTGAACATCTAGGTGGGGCTATCAAGTTGGAAGTTTGATACGTGAGTTTCAAGCTCACTAGAAAAGTCGGAGTAGAGGTATAAATCTGGGACGCATTAGCGCTTATCTGGTGGAAACTAAAGAGGATTTCTGGATTACCTCTCCATCAGAGAGGAGCTGAAACCAAACCTCTATTTTAGTTCTGTAGGAAATTATATTTCCATTAGTGTTTGACTAGAAAATTCGTTTGGGGGTATATTCAGCATGGCGAATAAAAACAAAAGAGGTTTATATTTAGAGGGAGAAACTCCGAATTATTTCAAAAATAACTTATTTGTAGTTATGGTAGTTACTGCTTGTAGTTTTGTAGGCAGAAGAGAACAATTTTTGCTCCTTGTAACGAGGGTGTAACTTCTAAATGTGTTCAGGGCCGGTGGCATCTCTGATATGACGAGAAAAATGCACTCCACTAAACATCCCATTTAGTAGAGCCCCCTAACCCATGGCTTTGGCGAGTTCCCTGCCATCTGGTCTCTGGCTGGAGAGAGGAATTTTTCTTGTATACGTGTCTCCATAGCAACGAGTTTGCATTTGCTATGGTAAGTAAGCAGTTGCCTTAGCAACGGAGTTGCTGATGTGGTGGCTCCCCTGCTTTCCGGGAATGGATAAGCTGACCAAACTAGTTTCGATGTATCGTGTAGGGTGCTGTATTGTAGGGCTGCACACGCTGGCCCTGCTAGTGTAAAATCAGTCCTGCTTTAAAAGAGATCGCTGCCCCTCCCGCTTCCAGAAGGAAGGGCTTACCCAGGTAATAAATCAGACAAAAGTAGTTGCTGTCAGTTGAAATAGATTCTAAGAGGGATCTCCTGGTGGAATTTATTTAGTTTCATTTAAGGAGAATGTCCTCGTCAGGGTGCATTTGGTTGCAAGGAAAACAAAGTCACTCAAGTTGCCTTAAGTAGAAGAGTAGTCCTCCCAAGGACATAATAGTCCCATGGACCAGTGGTGACAAGTGGTAAAGCACGTCTGGGGTCCATGGCGATTGGAACTGCTCCCTCTGTCCCTCTGTGGCCACACGGCTGCTCATCCCTGCCTTTCTCTGGGGATCCGTTCCAGTCTCCTCGTAGTAGCCTGGCTTCCCCCGTGTGGCTCTTGATTTCCGCTTCCTCACACCACTGGCTTGATGAGGTGGCGTGTTGACGCCAACCCTTGGGATGTGATGGCCCCAGTGCCCGTCATCTCTGTGCAGTGTCCTTGTCAGCGTTTCAGAGTCACAGACTTGTCCTCCCTGAATCAGGTGTTCAGCCCTGGTCACAACAGGGGCAGGGTCCCCTGGATCAAGGCAGCTGCTGGGACCATCGCTTCATCTGGGGTGGGGACTGGGCTTGGGCTTGGGCTTGAAACATGCCTGCAACAAAAACTTTTCTGGAAAGCCTTTGGCCTTTGGAAACATTTTAATAATGCAAAGAAAAATAATAAATAACACTGAAGTATTTTGTGATTTCTGCTTCCCTTTGTGTCCCCTCAGCATCTCTCCAACAGATAACAGAGATTTTCACACCAGAGAATTCGGGGACTGTCTTGAGCCTCCCTTCATTAATGGTCTCTGTGATGACTTCATCTTTCTTGCATTTCATTTCCGTAGATTTGGGGCTGGTGGTTCTCAAACTAGCAAAGTTTTTCTTTGGTGACTACTTTTTCCTGCCAGCTGCCCTCAAATTGCCTGTAATCACAGGGTTGATTGATTACCAAAAATGATGAACTGTAGCCCCCTGTTCCAGACAGGAGTAAATGTCATCTATCCAACACAAGTTGTCCTGCTTTTCAAGAACAAGAGATTGGGTAATGGTTCTTGCTAATAATAATAACCATTGTGTACCAGCCCCTGTCATCACATTGAGATGTTCAAAATGGGGGAAAAATGTAATTATTTCATGCCAGGGACTGGAGATACAAAGAGATTATGAAACTCTGGTGGAGTAGACTGAGCAAAGATAAAAAGAGACCAGGAAAGTATCATTTGCTAATTGCCAAGGGATTGATTGTCCAATGGCCAGAATTACATGGTTTGGGAATCCAAAGGAGAAAATGATCCCTGAGGGTTAGCAGAGCCATGGGAGAAATCCCAGAGAGGAGATGGGATTTCATTAGCTGGGTGGCCAGGACTGGGGCTGGTGACAGGGAGATAGGAGGTCACTGGGGTCATTAGGGTTAGGTTGGACACGGGGGTGGGAATGCATTTGGGGAAGACTGGAACTGAAAACGGGAACTGACATTTTCACAGGTCTTGTTGGGGGCTGTTTGTAATTGTGTGAGGCATTTGTATCCATGATCTTGTAGCTTTCCAACAACTGTAAAAGTAGATACTATGTTCTATTTATAAGTGGGGAAACTGAGGCTCAAAGAAATTCATTGGCTTGCCAGTGAAGTGACCCAGCCAGATGTTGAACCAAGATCTGGGACTTTTGCTTTTGCTTGAAGCAGAGGGCTCCTGTGGGATAGAGAGGGACATAGATTTGGAAAGGTCAGTTGAGCTGGACTTTGGGGGTCTTGAGTGCCACGCCAAGGAGTCTAGACTTTGCTCCTAAGGCAGGGGGGAGCCCTTAGACATTTCTGAGCAAACCCAGGGCATATACAAAGATGCAAAGCTGGAGGCAAGTGATTCTTGCTTATGTCTTCAAGGTTTTGGCAGCAGCCCTGTCCTCTGCTGCAGAACTTCCTGCTGCCCAGAAATTTATGGAGAAAAAGACCATGGCCAGCTCTGACTAATTTTCAATAGATGTAACTAACTTGGGCCAGATTTATAAACAATAAACACTCTGCAGCTTAGTTTTCATTTTAAGTGTTTTGCTCTTATTTTTATTTAATGCATTGTTTTCACTGATCATTGCTTTTGTTTGTTGGTGCCACCACTTCCTATGAATGACCTGACCATTCTGGAATTCCTAGAGTGTATAGAGGAATGAAATGAGCGACGCACCCACTCACTCGGCACTGCCCTGTGGATTTAATCATTTTTTGGTGTCCGGGTGGATCTTTCCCTCTTCTGGTTTCAGGCGGTAACATCTTTTCCCCTTTGGCATTGTAGGTAAACACAGTAGTATTAACCCTTTAGTTCTATGGGAAACAGGGTCAAATAGATGATTTCTTTCATTCCTTTGTTCGTTCAACTACCTTGAGTTCTTGGAATGTGGAGGGCATTGCGCTAGATGCTGTGGGGGACACAGAGGTATAAGACGGGGTCCTTGGGGACACTTCGGGGTCATCCCTGATGCTTCCCTCTTTTTCACCTCCATACCCAGTCAGTTACAAATGTCCCTTGATTCTTCCTCCTTCATGTCTCTCTGGCCATCCCTTCCTCTCTAACCCTACTGCTGCTGATCTTCATTGTTTGCTGGGTGGTGCAGGAGCCTCCTAATCCCTTCTCCACCTCCCCTTCACTTTACTGTGTCCCCTCAAGTCCGTCTAAAGAGGGCTGCCAGAGGGCTTATTTAATTCACAGCCCTATAGTGGCTCCTGTTACCTGGAGTGGTTGATCTCAGAGTGTGGCTCTGACCACCAACCTAGAATGATCTAGAGTGTTTATTAGAAATGCAGATTTCTGAGCCTTAGCCCAGACTTCCTGAGAACTTCTGGTGGTATCTGGGCATCTGCATTAAAGCACACTCTCCCAATGATTCTTTTTTACACTGAAATTTTCAGAAGCAGCGCTTAGAGGACCAAGATCAGACTCTTCAGCTGGGCTTATAAAGTCTGCCTTCCTTATACTTTGTATTGTGGAAGATGTTAATACTGCAGTATAATGGACTTCAGTGTACCATGTAACCGTCATGGGAGTCCACACACCATATGTGTCATTAACATGTGACCAATCTTGTTTCATCCGACCTCCCCCTGACCCTTCTCACGCCACCCCCCCCACCATTATTTAAAGCAAATCCCAGGCAGTGTATCGTTGTATCTACAGATATTTCAGAATGTATCTCTAATACATAAGAACTCTCAAACACACACAAACACACCCCCGCACCACGAAACCGTTATCACTCCTAAACCTAATTAACCATGATTCTTTACTATGTCTAAAATCCAGTCCGTTTTAGAATCTATCTGATTGCCTGTTTAAAAAAAAAAAATAGCAGTGTTTTTTTCAAATTAGAATCCAAAGAAGGTCCACATGTGACATTTGGTTGACGTACAGGGTTTCCCCCCACTGTCTGAAAATAGAGCATTCCTATGAAACCTCTCGTAGGACACGTCTTGCTAACGGATGCACAGAATAAATCAGGGTAAAGCACAGACACTCACAGACACGGTTCAGAGCTGTGGCGGTTTGATGCTGAGATACTCAGTGTGGTTCTTGGGGAAGGAGCTTGGTGGGGGCCCCCCCCTTGCTGCTGGGGTATTTGCTGCAAAAAACTGAACGCTATTGTCGCTTTTTGCCTTTTCTCCTAAAAGCGAAGAGCTTCGGATTTCTTTCTGTTAGTGAAACAAGTACTAAAATAGGTCTTTTGTAAAAGGGAAGTAGCATGAAGCAAACTTTCGCAAAGCAGGAGATACCTGTATCTCTTCAAATCTCTTCAATCTCTTTTTAATCTCTGCTCCTTCCTCTTTTTTTCCCCTCATCATTTAAAGGAAGCCGTCTTCCCATTTCATCCTCTTCTCCTGTCATTAGTCTGATATTCCACTCCTTCTGCTGCATCTCTGGGCTCTGTTCCTGCAAAAGGCCACGTGCTCTAATGCCGACTTTGAGACTTTGACTTGCGTACGCTGTTCCCTCTGCCTGGATTGTTGCTCCTCTTTTCTCTTCTGGACGCTGCATTCTCCCCTTGGAAGACCCAGCTGACCTGCACCCCTCAAAACCTTCTCCAAGCCATCCCTGCCCATTTTAGTTTTTGTTGCCCACTTTGCCCATTATTTTTCAGCACTTATTTTGCAGTGTAATTATCCCCTTAGTATCTGTCCCTGTGGTGTTCTCGCTTCACTCCTCTCCCCGCACTGAGGCCGAGGGCAGGGACCATGTGGAATCTACTTTTGCACACCCTGGAATCAGGGGGTGCCTGGTATATGGTGGGTAATCTTTTTTTTTTTTTTTCATTTCAAAATATTTTGTCTAGTTCCTCTTTTTTTTTAAATTGAAATATAGTTGATTATATATATATTTCAGATTATTTTCCATTATAGGTTATTACAAGATATTGAATATAGTTCCCTGTGCTATACAGTAGGACCTTGTTGTTTATCTATTTTATATGTAATAGTGTGTATTTGCTAATCCCAAACTCCTGATTTATCCCTCCCCACCGTCCTTTCCCCTTTGGTAACCATAAGTTTGTTTTCTATGTCTGTGAGTCCGTTTCTGTTTTGTAAATAAATTCATTTGTATTCTTTTTAGATTCCACATATAAGTGATCTCAAAATATCTGTCTTTCCCTGTCTGGCTTACTTCACTTAGTATGGTTCTTCTCTAGGTCCATCCATGCTGCTGCAAATGGCAATATTTCACTCTTTTTCATGGCTTTTATATATATTATATATATATGCACATATAATATATGTTATATAGCACGTCTTTTTTATCCATTCATCTGTTAACGGACACTTAGGTTGCTTCCATGTCTTGGCTATTATAAATAGTGCTGCTATGGACATTGGGGTGCATGTGTCTTTTCAAATTAGAGTTTTCATCTTTTCTGGATATATGCCCAGAAGTGGGATTGCTGGTAGCTCTATTTTTAGCTTTTTAAGGAGCCTCCATACTGTGTTCCATAGTTCATGGTAGGTATTCTTGAAGTACCTTATAAGAGAATGGACAAGCCGTAAGCCACCAATTCAAGTGTTTTAAGATAACCTGAGGTTTAGGTTTTTTGAACACTCGAATATTTACTGTTAATAAGGTTTGTATACCCTGTATGAGTAGCTTTCTTTAATTAGGAAGAACACTGCTTCCAATTTTTTTTTTCAGTCCACTGTAAGACGGTGGGCTTGCCCAGATAACGGCCTCTGTCTACCTTCAGTGGCCAAGAGCCGCCACCCTTTTGTCAAGAATTAACAAAAGGGAAAGACTCTTAGCACCGAATGTGCTGACCAAGGAGTGTTTTACAGTTGGTAGCTAAAGAGGTGGTGCAGGCGATACGGGAGAATTGACCCCTTGCCCTGGGAAATTGCTGAATTGTGGATGGCACCCAAGAGTCTGTCCCTTTTGTTAAAGCACAGCAGATTTTCTTCGCTCTTGCTGTTCCCTAAATTCTTTGATAGAGATCTCTTTACTGGGATTCTAGAAGATGATGGGCGTTTGTAGAAGAACCTGAGGTCCAAACAGTGCAAGTGACTTGCTAGAAACTCATGTATCTGGGCGCAGAGCCCAGGTCTGCTGCTTTTTCCTCTGCACCATCTCCTTGCTTCACTCCTTCCTCAAGACTCTGATTAATTGGAAATGGACACGAACTTGTGCCATTTACATGGGATTTATTTCCCTTCATGTGCCTTATTTTGAGTTACTGAATGTAGTAAATTTTTTTTATTAAAAAAATCATTTCTGTTTGTGACCTTTGAAAATATGCTCAAGCCTATCACATTTTTGTTTCATAAATTACTCAGAATGTCCTTGAATTTTAGTCTTATAATAAGTCTTACAGGCACTATTTTGAGTTACCTGCTCATTAGTATTATAGCCATCGATGAAATCCACCCAGATCTTGCCTGGTGAGCATAAGACCTGTTTGTTGATAACATATATTATGCGTAGAGAATGCAGAATGCCCAGAAGCAGTGACAAATGGAATCAGAGGCTAGTTGGAGGATTTTTTTACTTAAGTGTCTGTCTTGATTAACTCTACAATCATTATCTCTGGTTCTTTAACGTATTTGAAAAGTTTTTCCTTCTTCCTTAGAGACCAGTTTATATTGAGGGAGTTGTTTCTCTGAAATAATATTAATACGTTACCACTCCTGTCTGGTGCCTGAAACTTTTTGATAACTCATTCATTCATTCAGCAAGTGTGCATTTCGTGCTTACAAACAGGCTTTGCGCTAGGCATCAGGAAAACAAGGATGATTCCAGTCTTGTGGGGGAGATGAGCGTATAAAGAAATTCATGCCCAACTTGGTGTGTGACCTCCATACAAGGTGCTGTGGAAGAGCAAGGAGGGGTGACTGCAGCTTGGCTTTTATACGTGTTGATGAACAGGGTATCTGTGGCACAGAGAGGGTTAATAGAAAGCTTGGATGGCGCACAGAGCACTGAGGTAGATGTTTAGGGTCTCTGGGTTCTAGAGCTAACGGGGTCACTGACCAGCTCTGTGACCTAGGCAAGTGCCTGCATCTCTCTGAACCTGAGATTTCTCCATTCGATTCAATGATCCTTCTCTTGTGGTCCCACTGTGTTCATTCAGTGTGTTGTAATTCATCTGTAAGCCGAGTTGGCCTAGATCCATGGTTCCCAAACCACTTGCCCTGGGGGACAGTTTCTCCTCCCTACTCCATGCTTTTGTTAGACATACAGCATGACCCCCAGTCACAGGTTCTGATCTGTGTCAGATCACCAGTGTCCACTCGGTGTGCCTAGAAAGAACACTTCTGCCCAGAGCACAGGAGCCGGATGTGGCAGCTTTCACAGCAGTGCTGTACTTAAGTGTGTGATTTCCAAAGGGCTTGAGGAAGCGTTGGGAAGAAGCCCTGCCCTCACGGTGCTAGTTCTGTGGAAGACCCTTCCCACGTGGGAACAGCGGGACTGGGGTGTGTGTCATCTGCAAGCCCTTTCTCGTGCCAAACTCAAAACTGTATCGGGACGTCCCTGGCGGTCCAGTGGTTAAGACTCCGTACTTCCACGGCAGGGGGCACAGGTTCCATCCGTGGTCGGGGAACTAAGATCCCACATGCTGCGTGGTGCGGCCAAAAAGGAAAAGAAAAAAACCCAAAAAACTGTATGAAGCCGCGTAGATGGGGACTCACTAGCTGTGCTTGAGTTGCCCCCTGGGTCTCTCATTCCCGCCAGTATCTCACAGTCGGCTGTTAGGACCCAGCGCTTCTAAACCTTCCCCCAGTGCTCCTGGGAGCCCAGAATAGAGAACAGCAGCTCCCAGTATTCTATTCCTGCGGAAACGGGGTTCTAGGTGTGTGCGTGGCTGTGTGGGCACCCTTGGCACACCTGTGTGCCCGATCAGATCTCTTAGTCCAAGCGGGTGTATGTGGGCTGTTGGTTTCTTTCTTTCTGTGCATTTCTCTTGATGATTATGTCTCCTTTATCAAAAAGCATTTCATAAACTCCCAGCGATGTCAGGGGCAGTGATGGGCACTTGCGTTCATCCCCATCTTTCCTCCCCAACTTCCTGCTCTGGACAAGCCACACCTCTGGGCTCTCGCTTCACTTTTGCCCCTCTATCACCATCATTGCGTCTGTCCTGCCTCCCTCTGGACAAGCCTGCTGTCTGTGCAGGCGTAATTTATGGCCAGATGGTTATTTTCTTAGCAGTGGTTGAGTTTTCTGAAATGTACTCCCAGTTGGTCTTTTTTTTTTTTGCCCCGTGCAGAGTGTTTGGTGTACACAGTCTGAGCCATCTGTTTGCCCCGGTGCTGAGGTATGGGGTCTGGTGAGGAGCCCTGCTTATGGCTGTCACCTGGCCGTGGCTGATCGAGGGCCATTCGGAGATGGCCATGAAGGTTTTCAGATCTATTCAGAAATGGCAGCTTATTCACACGGTGTCATTTTTGGATTTCTCATGGTGCCCTTCATTTGCCTGTCTAAGCAAGCATTGTGCGTTGAATTGTGTCCCCCCAAAAGACGTGTTGAATCCCTAACCCTCGGTACCTGTGAGTGTGACCTTATTTGGAAATAGGGTCTTTGCAGATGGAATCAAGTTAAGACGAGGACAGACAGGATTAGGGTGGGCCTTAATCCCGTATAACTGGTGTCCGTATAAGAAGAGGAGAGATACACACACAGGGAAGGACGCCGTGTGAAGACAGAGGCAGAGGTTGGAGTGATGTGTGTCTACAAGTCAAGAAACTCAAGGATTGCCGGCAACACCAGGAGTTAGGAGAGAGGCATGGAGCACATTTTCTTTCAGAACTTCCAGAAAGAACCAACCTTGCTGATGCCTGGATTTTGGACTTCAAGCCAGAACTACAAGAGAATAAATTTCTCTTATTTTTAAGGTACCCAGTTTGTGGCACCTTTTTACAGCAGCCATGGGAAACTAACACAGCGGCAAAAAGAAGTAGCGATGAGTTTCTGCTTACACTAATGACGTTAAGAGTGAAACCTAGCCAAACGTAATTAGGAATCATACAGCGGGACTGTCTCCTTTCACAGAGGAGGGAACTGAGGTTGGAGAGGTGCTTGCAGACCCACAGCGGGGGCTGGTGATGGATTCGGATCCGGAACCCACATCTCCAGAGCTTAGAGCTTCTCCCACTCCTAACACTACCTATTCGAAACCTGACCTCATTCACATTAAAGAAAAAGAAGCCAAGTTAGGAGATAAATCGTTTGTTTTCCTCTTCGGGTTTTGATGGTGAATGAGGAGACCACGGGTCTTGACGACCAAGTGGGGGGAATTTACAGGGTTCTGGGCATATTTGCTCCACAGACTGCCAGCGGACAGCTTGGGACACAAACTGATGGGATTCGTTCTTCTGGGACCATTGCTTGTCGGTCGTGCACTTGAACTTTCTCTTCTTTATCAGTAATGGATTGTAATGAGTGCCCACGTGCTCCTTTTTTGTTTTTCCTCCTTTCTCTCACCTTCCCTCTTTTCTCTAAATGGAAGCATTTTCTAAAAGGCTTTTCTCGGTGTTTCTATTAGGTGAAGGTGGTATGGGGTGATGGAGCAGGAAGTGGGCTTAACTTTTTAACTTTACACTTGAAAATCTTAAAGATGTCAGCCTGTTTTCAACTCATGTCACTCATCTCATCCTCTTCAGAAGGTACCTTGTTAGAGCAGAGGCTTTGCAGGCTCATCTCTGCCTCCTTTGAGGTGATTGTGGGCCTGGCTCAGTCCTCCCCCAAGCCCTCCAGTGTTCCCCGCCCCATCCTGGGCTGTCTCCTGCACCGGGCGTCTGTCTCCTGCACCGGGCGTCTGTCTCCTGCACCGGGTGTCTGTCTCCTGCACCGGCGTCTGTCTCCTGCACCGGGCGTCTGTCTCCGGGACCCACTCACATGCCCCTGTGCCCATGGCAGGGTCTTAGGTGCATTGAACCCATAGGATGGTCCTTGCTGCCTGTCAGTCATCTTGAATTGGTTTAACTAGGTGCCATACCTGCCTGACATTTCTTAGGATCTGTCTAAACCTTGAACTTGGAAGGAGCGACTCTTGTTTGGAGTACCGTGTTCTTCAGCAGAAAAATCCCTTTGACTGAGACATGAAATCACGAGACTCAGTTTGCACAACCCCCAGTGGTCACGTCAGATGGGTTCTTGGTACGGAGGGCCTGGCTGCATCCCCTTAGAATTATTAATGTATTGGCTACTTTGTTCCCGATGACTCAGTGTTTGCATGACCTCAGTTCTACTAAGCATCCGAAGGCACTTTTGTCGAGTGTCTTCAGTTTGCCCAGTGTAACAACATTTTGTTTCTGAGCAACGGTTGTGCCCTTGAACCCGGGCTGCTTTGCGAGGAGGAGGACTCGCTGGCCGTCCTTGAGAGCCGAGGTCAGTCTGGGACCGGCCATGGGCAGTCGGGCTGCTCCTTGGGTTCAAGGTGATTCTCTTTCCTAAAGTTTTCACTGTCCCCAGGGGACCAGACATAAGTAAACAGAGTTACCTGTACAGATGCCAGTGCTCTTCACCTCTGGTTTGTGGTGGGCTGGACCCACTGTTAAGCTTAGCATCTGGAAAGAGAACTTTCTGGAGATAACTACCTCCTAAGTGCTAAGGGCAGGAACTCTTGAGAGGATCTGGACTCCTCCTGAGAGGGTCTCCCCTCCCATATGTGAGGACGGAAGTGACAGCCCCTCTCATGGCATCACCAGGGAACAGCAAGGACTTCAGAAGGGTTGCTGGAGATTTGGGTCATACGAGTGGATTCAATTACTTTGGTGCATCCTTGTGCCGTTTTTATTTTCTTCAATACCTTGTATTTTATTCCTGCTAGGCTAACCGCCCCCCCCCCCCGCCCCCAGAATAAAAGCACATTCAATAAGAAGAATTCTCTAGTATCTAATACAGAATGATACTGCTTGTCAGTTGGAAGAAAAAGCAAATTGTCTGCTCTGTGGGTTGGGAGTTCCTCTTTAAAAAAAAAAAAAAAAAAGCAGCTTAGAGAAAATCCCTGAACATAGTCTCCTGATTGAAAATATATTAGTGGATTTCATGGCTTTATCATTTTCTTAAAGTAACAGTTTTCCTTACTTTTCAAACATATACCACATATACATATATATATATATATATATATATATATATATATATATATATATATATATAGTGCTATTGAAACATATGGCTGAAAACATTCCCAGTGCAGAATTTTTTATGGTTTACAAAACAGGAAAAAAAAGCCATAATTTTATAAAATTGGGTGGTTGGAAAGACCCTTCTTATTCCTTATCCATCCCTCTTTGGTGGTGGGCCAAAGGGCAGTGTCCCCTCTGTGACCCTGACCAGATGGATCATTTCTGTGCTACCTCCATGGTGGGCTTACTAATATCATGCATCGACACCTCCAGACTGCCCTTTGTACACCGAATTTGGCTTCCTATACATCATCAACAAGCGAATGCCTCTAGCCATCCTACCACCCCCGCCAGCCAACACATCGTCAGTTTCAACAGCTTTCCATCCTTGTCTTCACAACACTGTTTTTTTGTGCAATCATTTGGATTGCTTGTGTACTTTGCCCTTGTATAAAAATTAAAAATTAAAAAATTTAATAATAAGAGTTATGAAGAGCGTAATTCTCCTAAACACACCCATTGAGAAGGAGCTGGAAATCCTTGCGTGTGAATCTCGGGTCTTGATTGGGGAACTGTGGGAGTCCTCGGCTGGGAAGGGAAAGGAGAAAATTACAGTGTGTGTGAAATGCTGCGAGTCTGGAAGGTTGGACGTATTTAGGGACTTCATAATTGTTCTTTTCTTGGTTTTTGCTTTAAGCACTCTGAGAAGGAACACGCTTTTATGCTGGTGAGGTGGGCGTGGTAACAGAAGTTTTTTGACTTCACTGCGTTTTACTTTCGAACCCATTTCAGGAAAGCATCCCAGATGGGACAAAAAAGATTGCCCTGAAAACCCAAACAGAGCTCCTGTAAGCTGCCCCTCAAGCTGCAGCTGCCCACTGGAGCCTCCCAGGATGAATGTTTCCTTTCTTAGTGGTAAGACGTATTACGGTGTTTCCCGAGTCATCCTAGTTCCCCCTCCCCAGTGCTTCAGATGTCCAGTTTCCCGGGACTTTCTCTTTCTGAATCACCTGACTTTGGATCCTCCGATTTTTCCCGGGATCCCTTTTTGGATGCCACCTGGCATCACAGAGCAATCCGGGACCGGTAGTCTGCTAGCACTGGTGAGCCAGCCACCGGCAGAGCTGTGTTCCCTGATGTCTGGGATCCATCCTGTCTCACCATGTCTTCCCCCATCAAAGGCTTTGCTGTCAGCCTCTTGGGCATCTCATTTTTAAATTTTGGTGCTCTTCCCCCAACCTGACACCTTCTTAACTCTCAGGTTCTAGCTTTCATGACACCTCTTCCTAGAGGTCCTGCTTAAGCCCTCCCACTGGGCTCCACCAGGACTTTTCCTCCAGGGAGCACTTTGCTGCAGGTGTATTTAAACACTTACATGTTACTTGTTCACCATCTCTCTCCTCCTCCAAGTGGAGCACAGCGCCTTACACAGGGGGCTCCAGAAGTTCTGCTGAACGAGTAACTGGCACCCCATTCTCCTGGTCCCCTTGGTGCTAGACCTGCTGTTGTCTTTGATTCCTCCTCTCCTTGGGCCTCTGGAAGACACCTTGCTTGTGGCCCCACCCCCTTTATCCCTGAGTGGCAGGTACAGCCTTTCCCATCTCCCAGCTCTGTCCCCTGTAGTTTGAATACTGTCACCACTGTATCCTCTGCTCAGGTGTCTTCGTTGGTTGCTGCCACCCATGGAAGTAAGTTCTCATCTCCTCCCTGACTTTATAGACCCTTCGGAGTCTTCACCCATTTAGCTGTCTTCATCTCGTTGCTTCTCTGCACGTGCCCACCGCTGGGGACAGGTGGGTCCCCTGCCTGCTCTACAGAGCCCACCAGGCATGGTCCACTACTTGTGCTGTCTTTCCCTGGCCTTCCTTTTCTTTCTCCCTTCTGTACAGCCCAACCAAGCTCTTTCCTAAGAGCTCAGTTTAAACCCATCTCCTTAATGGAATCTACTCCTGATCTTATTACACTCTGTCTCTGGCCCTTGGCACTTATAGTCTGTGCAGCTTATAATAAACTTTATAACAAAGTCTGCTCTCTAATGAAATAAGGAGCAGTGCAGATGATTTTTAGGAGCTTGGAGGTTGGAATCAGAGAGACCTGGGTATGAATCTTTGTTTTGCCATCTGCCAGATGTGTGTCCTTCAGCAAGTTAATTACTGTTAATGAGTTTCATGTCCTCATCTGTGATGAGGAGAAGAATAATGCCTTTTTTACATGGTTGCTTGAAGATTAAATGATATAATGATGGTACAACTCCTGGAATATACTAGGTACTCAATAAATATTATACTGATGGTCATTTCTCCTGTGCTGGTGCTGTGGACTGAATTGTATCCTCCCTAAATTCATATCCCCAATGTGACTCTCTTTGGACATAGAGCTTTTAGGAGGTAATTAAGGTTAAATGAGGTCATAAGGCTGCAGTCCTAATCTGATAGGATTGGTGGCTTTATAAGAAGAGGAAGAGAGAGCAAGCTCTCTCTCCACGCTCACATACCAGGGAAAGGCCATGTGAAGACACAGTGCATAGGTGGCCCTCTGTAAGCCAGGAAGGGAGTCCTTACCAGGAACTGAATCAGGCAGCACCTTGATCTTGGACTTAGAGCCTCCAGAACTGTGAGAAATAAATTCCTGTTGTTTAAGCCTCCCAGGCAGTGGTATTTTGTGAAGGCAGCCCAAGCAGTCTAATACAGTTGACTTTCTCTCTAATTAGATAACAATTTGTCTAGTTGATGTTAATTGAGCACTTATTATGTGTCAGACACTTTCTCATTTAACCTTACATGTCTAATCTCTCAATTCTCATAACCACCTCAGGAGACTGGTTATGTAACTTGCTGAGGTTCCTATAGCCCAGCAGTGCCAGGTTTAGAACAGCAACTTCACATTGTAGCCTTTGTGCAGCGGCACCTCCGGGAGTTGTGCAGTGTGCACCAGTGACCTCACATGACCCTGACGGGAGGCCATGGGTCTCTGAGTCCAGATGATGAGTTCCTTGGTGTCAGGGGCGGTGCCTTGTATTTTCTCTCCGGTGGCACTTAGCAAGTGCTATGTGCACAGGAAGCAATTAAAAAATAATTTTTGGTTGGCTAATTTTCTCCAGACTGTTAGATCGCCTACATCTGGGCAAAGAGTGGAATTTTCCACCCTCCGCCATTCCCCAGTGTGCGTCTCCTGAGCTGTTTGCTGTCAGTGAGGGCATTTGGTTGAGGTGCAGAGCTGAAGAAAGTAAAGGAGGATCACGTCTTCAATGGATGGATGGATATTAAACCTTTGTAAGTCTCAACCTTCAGTTCTTTTATTCTCTCAGTGAGTGGAAGTGACTGTTTGTGAGGATGGCCCTTATGGAGGTGTCTTTACACGTTGGTAATATAAGTAGTTCTTGTCTTGTTCTTTTTCTCCTTTGCTTTCTTCTACCTCTCTCGTGTGAGTTAAATTTAAGAGACCAGAGAGAACATTAAACAACTCTTTTTTTTTTTTTTTTTTCCTTCCCCTGCCTCAGCCTTTGTGATTCAAAGAGAAATTTGCTTCACTCTCCTCAGGACCCAGATGGCTTTGTTAGTAATTAATTAGCCCCTTTCCTCTCAGAAGTTGATGGGTTTGGGCTTCTGAAAAAAATTAGCCATGTGGAATCTAACTTAGGTTCGAGGTGAGGAGGCTCTAGCTTTTAGATTTCCAGGGTCATGTTCACAGACAACGGGCATATGTACCTTATCAGCACGATTCTTATTTATACCCCACTTCCTTGGAATAGAGATTACTGTAAGACATAGAAGACATGTTACAATAAGGCTGTGAAAGTGAAAATCAAAAATAGACACACCCTGTAGAGAGAGGGGGAAAAGCACATATTCCAAATCCTTAAGCTGATATATTTATTTCAATTGAGTACCCTGACAGCCAAGGCAAAAATGGAAACTCAGCAGGTTACATAATTCTGCTTCGCTGGTAAGATGACAACTCAGGAGAGAGTCGTAATCCTCAGGTGCCAGTTTGTAGAAAGAATACACTGTGGGGCTCTTCCTCCAAGGAATATAAAACCACATAATTTACAACACGTTAGCAACCCTAGCTATAGTTCAAGAAGTGATCAAGATTTTTGCTCATGCTGTTATGGCCTTATCCTTATCTGCCCCTGGATAACTCCTGTTTATCCTTTAGTCTTTGACAGGGGTCACCTCCTCCAAGAAGTTTTCCGTGATGCTCTCTGCCTAGTCCAGGCTGACTCCCTCTCCTCAGTGGAACCATAATACTGTGGGCATATCTTTATTTCTGCCCCTCCGTGTTGCATTATGTTGTCTCTTATAACTAGCCCAGGTGTTCCTAGGACTCATTCCTAGTACTGTGGTAGGTGTGTGGCCAGTGTTTGTTGAAGGAAAGAAGTTTATTGATCTAGGTTAGAAAGTTTTCTAAGTGGACAAAACCAATTTCTGGCAGTGAAAACCATTGGCTGATTTTTGGTGTCTGCCTGTAGTAGGTAGTTTGTCTGTGACACAGGAAGGTTGTCCATCTCATTGAAGCTGTTGGAAGTGGTGGTTGTCAGGTGACCTGGGTTCTAGTCCTGACGCTTCTACCAAGTAGAGGTGCAACTTGTACATTTCACAGGCTTGGCTTCTGCGCCTGCAAAGTGAGCATGTTGCATCAGGCCAGGGAGCGCAGAGATGTGGAGTCCATCTCCAGCCCCGCATCCCATGCCCAGGGTGGGCAGCCCTCATTGGCCACAGCTCTCACCTGTGTGCAGATGCAGGCTCCGTCTCCGTCTCCGAGAGTCGCTCCTGGAAGCCACCGCCAGTCCACTGGGGTTGGTGTCAGAGAAGAAACCTATTTAACATCCATGGTTATATTTGAAGTTCTTTTTTGCCCTAATGATTCTAGAAAATTCCTTGATTTTCCTCGATCATCACTGTAATGGGTTGGAGTATCCCCCCCCAAATTCATGTCCACCTGGAAGCTCAGAATGTGATCTCATTTGGAAATAAGTCTTTTGCAGGTGTAAGTAGTTAAGATGCGGTCATACTGGATTTGGGTGGACCCTAAATCCAGTGACTCGTGTCCCTGTAAGAAGAGAGGACACAGACACACTGGGAAGAGCGCTGTGTGATAAGGAAGGCAAAGGTTGGAGGGATGCGGCTGCAAGCCAAGGAATGCTGAGGATGGCTGGGAGCCACCAGGCCTGGGAGGAGGCGAGGAGGGATGTTATTCCCTGGAGCCTTCAGGGGAGTGTGGTTCTGTCAGCTTCTTGGTTTCAGACTTCGGGCCTGTGACTTAATATTTCTTTTGTTTTAATTCACCAAGTTTGTTGTAACTTATTATGACAGCTCTAGGAGACCAGCACACTCACACTTGTCTCATCAGGGAGGAGACGGTGGATTTGGGGGGCTGTGGGGAAGCTGATGGGTCCTGGCTGGGCCATGGCGGACTCCAGGCACCCAAGGGTCATCTGGAGAGGATGGCCGGTAGACAGCCAATGTGTGGGCAGTGGGTGGGCCAGGTGAAGCTCTGGAGAGAGTTGAGAGGGTCAAGCCAAGGGCCTGGGGCCAGCTTTACCTTCATTTAAGCAAAATGAAGTGAGCTTGCTGGTACTTTTATTTAAAAACCATCCATTGTGTTTGCTCTCTCTAATGCTGGTATGCCATCCTCATGTCTGTCTAGAGAAGGCTGACCTGTTGGAAGATGTCTTCTTGCCAGGTGGTGTGTGTGATGGAAAGAACCAGACCTTTCTCTGACTGGTCCTAAAAGTTTAGACATTGATTAAAAGCCCCTTTTCCCAATTAATAGATGAAAGCATACGAATTAATTTATATTTTTGTGGGACATATGTTTAGTTCAGGCTCCCTGAGGTCTTATTCAAATTATCGAAAACCTGGCCTCTGCAGTGTAATTCACAGATGGTACTGGCTGCAGCCAAAAACGAAGAAGCAACCATGTGCAGAACACAAAACAACTCAAGCATTCTGAGCACTTGGGTTTGGGGGGAACAGTGTTGCACTGGGCCTGCCCCCCCTGACTCGGGACCCAGCAGGACACCCTCCCATTAGATGGGGGTGCATTTCATTGTCATTTACCTGTCTTGTTCAGTGTGACCTGTAAGCTCTTGTCCACATTTACCTTGCCTCAGATACTACCCTTTCTTTATCTAATGTTCTCCTGTTATTTAATGATCTCAGCATGCTACGAAGTGGGGGATTGTTGTCCCATTTTATAGATGAGGAAACCGAGGCTCCAAAGAACAATGAGGTAACCTGTCACGGGTCACACAGCTGGTAAGCAGCAGAGCAGAATCTGAGATGGGGTCTGTTTGACTCTGATACCCATGTCCTCCCAACCCACCTCACAGGGCATCTGTGGGAGGGGTAGTAGTGTAGCTTGAGCAAACTTGGAATGGACACAGATGAGTTGGAGAGGGAGCTGGTGGAAAAGGGGGTGAGGGAACAGGGAAGGGGATGGCACAGGAGAAGGTCAGGAAGCTAGGAAGGTGCAGACTGTGAGGCCTGGAAGGTGGGATGTTTTCTGTCTACACTGGGAGCTGTCAAAGGCTTGGCCATGGGGAATAGTGGTGATTGGAGTAGTTACACCTGGCAGGAGGGAGCAGCGTGGTGGATTAGGGGCCAGGGGTTTGGCCGGGGCAGTGAGGGGTTGACTAGGTTGGTAGCTGTAGGAAAGGGGTAGGTGATGCCAGAGCCACTCTCCTGGAGGTAGAGTGTGAGGCTGTGATGACAGCTGGGGGCAGCGGGGTGGGCAGACATGGAAGGGGAGCAAAGAGTCGAGGCTTACAGCTGCTTAGAGGAGAGGGTGGTGACATCGGGCACCGTGACAGGCATCAAGGAGGAGATGGTGGATTCTGGGGGGCCGTGGGGAAGCTGATGGGTCGTGGTCTGGCCATGGCGGACTCTGGGCACCCAAGGGTCATCTGGAGAGCGTGGCCGGTAGACAGCCAATGTGTGGGCAGTGGGCGGGCCAGGTGAAGCTTTGGAGAGAGTTGAGAGGGTCAAGCAAAGGGCCTGGGGCCAGCTTTACCTTCATTTAGGCAAACGTGGTGAAGCCCCTCCCGGACTGTGAGTGCTGGGGCCACACAGACTTGGCAGCGTGCTCTCCAGGGCTGGGACGTCGGGGCGTGTAGGATTAGTTGGGCTGTTATGGTCATGCCGCCAGATGTTGTGGGAAGGCTTTATAAAATTAAGAGCAAACCTATAATCCGTGTGGTTTTGTAGGTTGAGGCCTTGGTCCATAATCCTCTTAGTCGCTTCAGGAATACTGGGAGTAAATAGTCTACAGTGGAGGATCATTATTGGTATTTATCAATAATATTTGCAGATGACAGTTCAGTTACCTTGCTGGTGTCTTTGTGATGATTTTCTGAGAACAGGGCTTTTCTCCTGCAGTTGCTGAGCTTGATTTCAGAGTTACATACAGAGCTTTAGGCACCTCAGGGCTCGTTTTGCCTCTGGTCCACGTGGCTGAGCACCTTCACAGGTGATTCTGAAAGTGATTCCCAGGACTGCCCGTGGTCCGTGGGGCCCGTGAGGTCATGGCCATGGCGTTTTATAGGAAGGGGGGCCGGGGCATCTGGCATGTGGCCTGGGCGCTGAGTGAGAAGCAGCCCTGCTCGTGGGTAGCGCTGTTACGGGACGTGGTTCGAGGGGCCCGCGCTCTGGGCGCATTAGGAAGGGCAGGGGCGAGGACTGGGGGTGCAGCTCTGTCAATGCAGAGCTCATTCTGAGATGTTCTTCTTGGAAAGCTGACTGCATTTTGATGTTAACTTGGAAAAGGAGGTGAAGCTTGACTGAAGTCCTTCAGTGTCCCGGGAAAATAGGACCTTAACAGGAAGGAATGAGGCTGGGAAGAGAGGGCCTCAGCCTCCCCCCGCGGGGAGGTCAGTGATGTGGGAAAAGGCGCTGCCCTGCGTTCTGGGCTCAGGGAGTCCTCTTCCTGCCGGAACTTAGTAGTTTATTATGCTCTGGAGCAACAGCTCTTAATGGAGGTGGTTTTGTCCCATCAGGGGCCGCTTGGCAATATCTGGAGACTGGTTGTCACAACTTGGGGGAGGAGTCCTGCTGACATCTAGTGGGTAGAGACCAGAGATGTTGCTGAACTTCCTGTAACACACAGGACAGCCCCACAACAAAGAATTAACCTGCCCCTGATGCCAGTAGGGCTGAGGTTGAGAAGCCATGGGCTACGGTTCCAGCAAAATCTTCCCATCCTCACCGCTGTCTGCCGGGGAGGACTCAGGGCTCTCACCACAGCCAAAGGAGGGTCCCAGAGTGAAGGTCTGTTTGAGAGAAGCCTGCGTGGCTACAGCCAGGAGACTGAGGCCAGGCCACCAGCGGTGTGTTTTGCTCATCAGAGTTTGGGTCCCTTAAATGGCAAATGAGGAGGGCCAACCAGGAGATCTCTGAGACCCTTTCCAGCTCTCACATCCCGAGATTCTAGAACTGACCCTCTATCCTCATAACCTGAGCAGGATTCGAATAATTTGCGGAAAAAAATTTGATGAGACGCTATTTTCTTAGTCTTTCTTACCAGTTTTTACTTGCTTTTTTGTTTGTTTCTGAAAAGGTAAAAATTGTGTAATAAGTACATATTTAAAGTGTCTCCTCTTTTTAATAAAGAAGAACTGTGCTGATAAACATGAGAATGTTTGTTTTATTTCGAGGAGAAATGATTTTAATATATTTGAAACATTTCTGCTCGGTGATGAAAATTCCACGTGTGATCACTTACAGCAGACAGATACGTGCGTTTTAAGTGTCTCTCCTGGGATACACCCCGGCTGCGGGGACCTCCCCAGACATGTCTGGCTCTGAGAGGAGTCAGGGAGTGTGCAAGGGCCTGTGATTCCAGGGTGTCTGGGTGTCCCCAGCTGATGCAGCAGACGTGAAGTCATCCTGGATAGCTGTCTCAACTCCCACCGCCCGACACACACACACGCTCAAACACACAGTATCCTGGGAGCTCTTGATTTTCTCTATCAGCGAATGGCTAATGTGCACACGGTGGCAAAAGCTGTTCCTCCATTTGAATTAGAGGAATAGTCTTCCTCCTTCTCCTGGAAATCTTTCCTGTTAGTTTGCGAGATGTGCCACAATCAGTGCCGCGGGCGGGGCGGCTTGAACAACAGAGATTTATTTTCTCACCATTCTGGAGGCTGGAAGTCTGAGATCAAGGTATTGGCAGGGTTGGTGTCTCCTGAGGCCTCTCTCCTTGGCTTGTAGATGGTTGTCTTCTCCCTGTGTCTTCACATGGTCATCCTTCTGTGCGTGTCTGTGTCCAAATTTCCTCTTCTTACAAGGATACCAGTCGTATATTGGATTAGCACCCACCCTGATGACCTCATTTTAGCTTAACTGCCTCTTTGAAGACCCTGTCTCCAAATACAGTCACATTCTGAGATACTAGGGGTTTGGACATCAACATGTGAATTTGTGGGGTTAGGGTCACAATTCAGCGCAGCTCACTTATGGAGATGTATAGTGTACCTGTAGATGTATAGGTTCTGTCTGGGACCAAACTTTACAGATCGTGATGAGATTTACACCTCTGCAAAAATACTACAGTGACCTATTACCCTACTACCTAGACTCCGTAATTGTTACCTGTTATATTTGCTTCATCTTTATGTATAGATTATATGACCCAATTAGAAGAAAGTTGTAGGCATCAAAACGTCAGCATGAATCTCTTAGGAATAAAGATGTTCTCCTGGGTAACCACAACACTATCTGTGTTTTTCGCTTTGCAATTAGCCCGTACTCTATGGGGAGATAATTTGGCACTGTGTGTGTATCCATTGATGATCCTTGACTGAATTCTTTCACTGGGGAGTTGCAAAATGGTGATTTTTCTAATTCTATCATTAGTTGGCATTAAAGTTCCAAAAAGGAACTGTAATGACCGATGTGTAGAAAAAGGGATTGGTGTAACAGTCACCTCTAATGGTAGCAAAATAAATTTCTTTCTGTGAATATTGCTATGGCCTCATAGGTTTTTATTTAAATCAATGCTTTATAATCAATTGCAGATTTTTTTTATACATCTTTATTGGAGTATAATAATTGCTTTACAGTGTTGTGTTAGTTTCTGCTGTACAACAAAGTGAATCAGCTATATGCATACATATATCCCCATATCCCCTCCCTCTTGAGCCTCCTTCCCACCCTCCCTATCCCACCCCTCTAGGTGGTCACAAAGCACCGAGCTGAGCTCCCTGTGCTATGCAGCAGCTTCCCACTAGCTATCTGTTTTACATGTGGTAGTGTATATATGTCAGTGCTACTGTCTCACCACGTCCCAGCCTCCCCTTCCCCGGCTGTGTCCTCAGGTCCGTTCTCAACGTCTGCATCTTTATTCCTGCCCTACCACTAGGTTCATCAGTACCATTTTTCTAGATTCCATACATATGCATTAGCATACGGTATTTGTTTTTCTCCTTCTGACTTACTTCACTCTGTATGACAGACTCTAGGTCCATCCACCTCACTACAAATAACTCGGTTTTGTTCCTTTTTATGGCTGAGTAATATTCCATTGTATATATGTGCCACATCTTCTTTATCCATATGTCTGTCGATGGACATTTAGGTTGTTTCCATATCCTGGCTATTGTAAATAGTGCTGCAATGAACATTGTGGTACATGACTCTTTTTGAATTATGGTTTTCTCAGGGTATATGCCCAGTAGTGGGATTGCTGGGTCATATGGTAGTTCTATTTTTAGTTTTTTGAGGAACCTCCATACTGTTCTCCACAGTGGCTGTATCAATTTACATTCCCACCAACGGTGCAGGAGGGTTCCCTTTTCTCCACACCCTCTCTAGCATTTATTGTGTCTAGATTTTTCGATGATGGCCATTCTCACCCGTGTGAGGTGATACCTCATTGTGGTTTTGATTTGCATTTCTCTAATGATTAACAATGTTGAGCATCTTTTCATACGTTTGTTGGCCATCTGTATGTCATCTTTGGAGAAATGTCTATTTAGGTCTTCCACCCATTTTTGGATTGGGTTGTTCGTGGTTTTTTTTTTTTTTGATATTGATCTGCATGAGCTGCTTGTATATTTTGGAGATTAATCCACTCTATGACATAAATCACAGCAAGATCATTTTTGACCCACCTCCTAGAGTAATGGGTATAAGAACAAAACTAAACAAACGGGACCTAATGAAACGTAAAAGCTTTTGCACAGCCAAGGAAACCATAAACAAGACGAAGAGACAACCCTCAGAATGGGAGAAAATATTTGCAAGCGAAGCAACAGATGTTGTTTTGATGCTCAAATTATCCCAAACTTGGCCAGTAGGGCCTTTCAAGCTGCTTTTTTCTGTCTTTTGAACAAGCCTCTTTTAGTCTTTGAGTACTACCTTGCTTTCTTGCACGGAAATGCCTTAGGCTCCTCTTATACTTTCCATTTCCAGGCATGGGATCATCCATTTCTCCAAAAAAGCTCCGATTCCATTTAGTGGAGAATGGTATTTAGAAACCGAATCTGTATGCTAGGGGTGTTCACTACGGCTGGGGTGTTGTTATTTTCAGTGGACAGAACTAAGGAAAAATAGAATCATGCGTTTATTGATAGTTGCAAATCACTTTAAACATTAGTGGGTTTAAGTCTTTGATTTTGTATTCATAGCTTTTTGCTTGGCTCCTAATACTGTTAATGCTGTTAACACATGCACTTTTTGCTGAACTCTACGAGATATATAAAATAGTTTCAAAATCATATGGTCTGTTACTATTAATAATGTAATTCTGATGGAAACATAGTATTTCTTTGCAGTTCATTTTGTCCTTAATATACATTCCACTAGAATGCACAGCCAGTATTGAATTCAAAAGTCACGTGAACGAACTCTTTTCCTTGTCAGGTTATATTGCCAACTTGATCCTCTAGTTAGGTTATTTCGTTTGCTTTTTAAATTTTGTTTTAAAATTATGGTTTGTTCTTTTTTTTTTTAAATCAACTTTACTGAGGCAAAATTTAATAAATTCATAATAAAATGCACCGATTGAAAGTATTTTGACTAATATGTGTACGCCTGTGTAACCAGCTGTTATGGTGGAGAGCAGAACTTTTTCATCAGCATGAAATGCTTCCTTCTCCTTTGAGTCAGTTTCCTCTCCCTCTACCCAGACCCTTGGGCACCCACTGTTGTACTTTCTTTTTCAGTAGATTAGTTTTACTTTTTCTAGAATTTCATATTAATGAAATCATAAATTGTATATTTTATTTCTGGCTTCTCTTACTCAGCATGTTTTTGAGAATCACAAATGTTGTGTGTATCAGTAATACATTCCTTTTTATTGCTGAGTAGTATTCCATTTTATGGAGATACAGAATTTATTTATCTAGTCACCAGCTGATGGATTTGGGATTGTTTGCAGTTTTTAGGAATTATGAATAAAGCTGCTCTGAACATTCTTGTACAAGTCTGTGTGTGGATAGGTGCATTCATTTCAGTTGGGTAAATATCTAGGACTGGGTTTGCTGGGTCCCATGTAAATGTATGTTTAATTTTATAAGAAAATGCTAAACTGTTTTCCAAAGCAGTTGTGCTGGTTTACATTCCGCCCAACAATTTGTGAGTATTTCAGTAGCTTCGCATCCTGACCGCATTTAGTATTGTCAGTGTTCTTTTTTTTTTTTTTTATAAATTTTATTTATTTATGTATATATGTGTGTATGTATGTATTGGCTGCGTTGGGTCTTCCTTGCTGCGCGCGGGCTTTCTCTAGTTGCGGCAAGCGGGGGCTACTCTTCGTTGTGGTGCGCGGGCTTCTCGTTGCAGTGGCTTATTTTGTTGCGGAGCATGCGCTCTAGGCGTGCAGGCTTCAGTAGTTGTGGCGCTCGGGCTCAGTAGTTGTGGCTCGTGGGCTCTAGAGCACAGGCTCAGTAGTTGTGGCTCACGGGCTTAGTTGCTCCGTGGCATGTGGGATCTTCCCGGACCAGGGCTCGAATCCGTGTCTCCTGCATTGGCAGGCGGATTCTTAACCACTGCGCCATCAGGGAAGCCCAGTGTTCTTAATTTTAGCAATTCCCATGGGCATATTGTCATATCTTACCATTTTAATTTGCATTGTTCTCCTTTTGATTGAACTTCTATTTTGAATAGTAAAGTATTTCTTAGTTCCAACATTAGAATTCTATGGAAAAGTATATTTAGTGAAGTCTCAAACTTATTTTTTCTCAATCCTACTGTGGAAGGTGTGGCTTAAACGATTGGAGAATCTGTTGAGCACTTGTATCTGTGTTGGCACTGGGTCTTGAGTAGAAATGGAAATAGACCCTACCTTCAGAGAGTTTACATATTAGTGAGGGGACATAGGCATTGATCACACAGCCTCACAAATAAATGTAAGATCGTAACTTTGCTATGTGCTTTGTAGGACAGATATAAGGAGAGGGCTAAGGCTGTGGTGTCTGGATTTCATCATGGTTTCCCAAGAAAAAGACGTTTACACGCTCCCTCCCTTAATACCTGTTGCAAAATTTCTAACCTGCTGTGACTCTGGGATCTGTAGCAACAGGTTCAACCCTTGGAAAATAACCAACACCCCACTATCGGAACCCAGGTCTGTGGAAGAACCATGATAAGCCTTCACTTAACTATTTGGTTTTAGATGAAGTTGTATGGGCTTGTTCCTTACAGAGTCCTGGTTGAGACAGACTTTCAGTGTTTTTACAAAAAATACATTGCTAACACCTGGTTTACATGTAATTTCTTAAAAGCCCTTTTTAGTTTTGTTTTTAACATTGTAGATACTGGCACTGGATTTGAACCATTTCTCAGCCATTAAAGAATGTCAGTGTTATGTTATCAATGGTTGTTTTTTTTTCCATTAGTAGGTTTGTCAGATATCCCCACCCAACCCAACCCCATCCCAAAACAGCTCATAGTTTTTAGATTTGAAACTTTGGTTTATGTTTTGATTTCCTGTAGGTCACCCTGACCTAGTATAGAACACCAGGGGTCTTCAGGGTGAGGTTGACTGTTAGGTCTTAAATTCTTAGAAATTTTGATTTTATGTTATTGTTGTTATAATCATTGAATTCATACCATAGAGCTATTATCTACTCTATAAAAGGTTTTAGATAAGATGTAGTTTCAATCTGCTGTTCTAAAACTGGAACTTCCCAGCAAATGCTGTCCTATTTGCAATTTTTACACATGGTTAAAGTGACTCTGAAACATAGTAGAAATCATTGATGATGCACTTGTAAAGGAATTCTACAGAGAATATTTTTAGGAAACAACATACTTTTCTAATCCTGTAATTGAGATTTCATGTTTGAAAGCTTACTTCACTTTTTAAGAAGATGAATTCTGCTCTTTCAAGGTACCCAGTAGAGTAAATTATGATGGAAGTATTGGTGGCATTTTTTCCCCCCTGCCTGATCGCTCTCCTCTCTGACTTGCAGAAATTGCAAGGGAATTAGTATGCACATATTGTGGCACGTAGATTCCAAGAGTGAAATTCTAGAGTGATCAGTTTGGTTTTTATTTTTGCCAGTCACTGCCCCGGCAGGAGACAGATGGCACACTCAAGCTGAAGTAACCAAGGAGTGTTTAATAACAGACTAGCTGGCAGCAGTGGGCAGGGATAGAAGAAGCCAGCAAGGGTGGTGCACTACCCCCGGAGGACGGGGGGGTGGCTGGCTACACCGGGGAACTTTCCTCACCTCTGGGTCCAGGGGCGAAGGAAGGGAGCAAGAGCTGGAACCTGGGGGAGAAAGTAGCTGAGGTTGTGGACCCTCAGTAGGGGCAGGGCCTTTGGCCGCGGGACGCAGCTCACTTCTTGGAGAGAGCCAGGAGTATAAATACCCTGCCCTCATTCTCCTCCCACCCTAACTCCTCTCACCGGTACCTCCCATTGGAGGACCCAGACTGGAGGTCAGTGGGCCCGGGAGACTGTCCATGTGTCTACACATGACAGCCTCCGAGGGTTGTAAGCAGAGCAGAGGAGGGTAGAGTGGCCTGCGGGGCGGAGGGAGTCTATCCAGCACACTGGTAAGATATAGAATGGGGGGGGACTAAGAACCTTTGCGTTGGTCCTCACGTGCGCTGAATATCTAGTGCATGCGTGTGCTTAGCCCCGGCAGAGGCCAGAGAGGAATGGGGCTCCCGGTGGTCGGGTGGATCACAATGGGAGGTTTGTAAAAAATATCTAAAGGTCTTTCCTTAATTTAAAATACCTAAACAGGGACTTACCTGGCGGTCCAGTGGTTAAGACTCTGCACTTCCACTGCAGGGGGTGCGGGTTGAATCCCTAGTTGGGGAACTCAGATCCTGCATGCCACAGGTGTGGCCAAAAGTAAAACAACAACAAACCACACTAAACAGAACCCCCAACTCTTTTCAGCTAAGTTGTAATAGTCTTCGTTTTCAAGTGTTTGATACTTACTTTCCCATCACTGGAGGATGGTACAAAATCTGGGGAGATCTCTCCCAAAGGAGAGCTTCCCTTCCTCCAGGGCTACCTTTGGGGATGCAGAAGACAGAGCTGGCCTTTTGAGCAGGACGCATCCCCACAAGCTCTTCTTGTGTGTATGGAGAGTCTCTCTGAGCTGGGACTCCTGGGACCCACCGCACAGGTTCACCACAGCTTAAATGCTCAGAGCACGCTTTCCATTCAAGAGCTCCTGCAAGCTGTAAGTTGTCCTCAGGGCTGCCACATGGGGGAAGGAAGTGCTGCTGGAATAGATGCTGTCTTTTGTTGTTTTTGTTTTGGGGAACAGCTGCATCGTTGAAACACCCGAAGTACAACATTTCTTTCTGTTGTCTTAAAAGATTGATAACAATGCCTTATAGATGCACTTATAAGTACTCATTATGTACTTATAAGGACATAACTTATCAGAAATGTAAACCACTTCCTCCCTGTGGTGTGTGGACCCCACAGGCCGTATAGACCTTACCCCAGCAGTTGAGTGTAATTTAAGGCTGTGTTTATGTTGCCAAACAAATCCAGTGTAGATGATTCCAGCAGAAGGATGTTGGAGTTTAGCTTTTTCTCACCCATTTTTGAACATGTCCATCAAACCAAAGCCCTTTCTCTCCTGATTCCCTTGGAGAATTTCTTTAAAGTAGCACACGATTTTAAGAATCTCCTTCCTGCCAGGTGAATTCAGAGACGTGGGGTCCCACCTGGAGTGGAGAGGATGTAAAAAACATTGGGACAAACATACACAAGTTGCCCCAGTTTGTGGGATTCTGTTTATCTTGGTACAGCCCTTTCTGTAGATTGTTGGAACCCTCTGAACGCTAAAGATTTGAAAACACTTCCAGGAGGCTGGATTTTCTCAGGGAAGCAACATGATTTGGTGGAAAGATGGGGGCAACTCAGAAGACTCTGCTGGCTCTGCTTCTTGCTGATTAGGATCTAGGGAAGCCCCTATCTTTTCGGAGCCTGTCTTTCTTGGCTATAAACAACCTGAATCTTCTCAGATTCCTTCATCGAGTTGTTTAGGGCCACCTGAGATATTTGATTGCCCTTCGAAATTTGCTTTACAAACAGAAAGGTGATGTTTTGTCTGCAGAGGGTCATGTGCCAGCAATGCAAATATAAAGTCATCAAAATAACAATAGTAACTTTTGGACTGTTTTTCATCTGACATGAATGATTAAAGAAAATGTGCGTGTGAATGAGTGTATGTGTATCAGAAGGCATTTGTATGCACACTCCCATTTAAGAACGCACATCACTTCGTACAGTAGATCATCCCCAAATTATTCGTGATTTGACTCGGAAATGTGTGATAGGTTTTCTTGCATCTGGCTACCTACCTACTAATGTTGGTCACAGGACTCTTATTTTGGTGGTGCATGCATGGGTTCCTGCACCACCAAAATAAGTTCCTGCACCACCACCCGACATGCACGGGTTCCTGAGTCAAACTTAGGCAAGTTAGTTAACTTGTTTGAACCTTAACTTCCTTATCGGTAGGGCCATCCTACTACCCACCTTCTAGGTTTGTTGGGCGAATTAAACGAAATAATGCACATGAAATGCTAGGTTGGTGCCTGGCACGTGGTCAGTTCTTGGTCAGTGTTCACGGTCATTGCCGTTACTACCACCGCTACTCACGTGTGTGTAGCCTGAGTTCCGAGTTGGTCTGACATTTAGGCCAGGTGACTCAGCAAGATCCTGAGTGAGTTAAAACTTCTTGTGTATAAAATTTCCATGGATAATCAAGGGCTGGCTGTTTTGGGAAACCTTAATTAATCATTGTGGCATGGTCTGAGTGCAGTTAGTAGGGATCCCCGGGTGTCCCTGGGCAACGCACCTAGCGTCCCTGTTTCTCCCCTCCCACGTGGGGGGATCAGATGCCGGCCGCAGGAGTCCTTCCTGAGATCCAGTTCAGGACTGAGGAAACGGTGGTCAGAGAGGACTTTTACACCGTGAGATGAAACGCGCTCTGTAGTAAGCCGGAGATACCCACCCCCGCCCAGGCATTGTAATCAGGTAACTCAGAACCCTTGGCAGACTTTCTCCAAAGGTCCTGTGCTTGGCTATCAGGTCGCCTTGTGTAATTGTCAGTTATTAGGTACACTCATGAGCTTCTGGTTGACTCTCTAGAGGGCTGTTCTCTGTGTTCTGCCCCTCAGGTTGCAGTGAGTTCTCAGGTGAGCTGAGAAGCATCCAGAAGCAGGTGTGCTGTCCCAGGTTGCTTCTGTGGCCCTGTATGAATCTTCTAGGTCACTGTGCTTGTGGCCCAGGTGAATCCCCAGAGTGACCAGTGCTCAGTTTTGACACTGGCCTTTCCGGGTGACACATATCACATTATCACCCAAATCAGCAGTTTGTGGGAGAGACATGCAGTTACTGAGGTATCTGCCCTTTTGCAGGACCTCCCAGGAACACAGTTTGTGAGGATGATATGATGATGAGGTAAAGGTAGTAATTTGCTTTTTAAATACAGTTGACCCTTGAACAACAGGGGTTTGAACTGCTCGGGTCTACTTTTGTGCAGGTTTTTTTCAGTAAATATAGTGGAAAAAATTTTGGAGATTTGTGACCATTTGAAAAAACTTGCAGGCGAACTGTGTAGCCTAGGGATATCGAAAAAAATGAAGAAACATACAAAATATGTGTTAATTGTGTATGTTATTGGTAAGGCTTCTGGTCAACAGTAGGCTCTTAGTAGTTGAGTTTTGGGGGAGTCAAGAGTTATACAAAGATTTTTGACTGTGCGTGGGGGCCTGGGGGTCCTTGCCCCCCCCCAACCCCTGCATTGTTCAAGGGTCAGTCGTACTCAGAAATGGGCCTCAGGGAGACTCAGTGTGAGGCCAAGAGAGGATATTTAGACACCAGGAAGCTCAGGCCTCACCAAGGTTTTCATGTGGTTCCTAGGGTCCAGGTCGGCGAGTCTTTTTGGGGGGCTCTGTTCACTTATATTTTTCTTCATCATTAATTGCAGGATCAGATCATCCTCTGACTCTGTCTCCCCTCCCCTCTCTGCCTAGCGCTCTATCAGGCATGTGTTCCTTTGGCGTTCTGGACCAGCCACCTCTTACCTGCAATTGTCCTGGATACCCTCTCCCTGTCCCGCAACAAATTCGGCCACTCCCTTTGCTCCCAGGGCCCCGTGGATTCTGTCTGACTAGCACCCCCAGTAATATCAAAGGAATCTTACAGGGTCCTTTGATCATTATTGCTTCCCCCACCTGGGTCAGGGATGGTTTCAGATGTATCCTCGTAGCGGATGCTACAACATCAGGGGCCCAGGCTGTGCTCGGATACCATTTGTTGAAAGTGTCTCCTTTGCTGTTGGGATGCTTGTGCTAGAAATTAGAGGCACTGTAAAGGTAATTTCTCCCTCAAAGCGGGCCGAGTTGCTTATAGCAAAATACTGTGGCGAGAAGCTGGATTCCCAGCCTAGGAACTGCCAGCAAAGACCCCATGGGGACGGACCATCAGGGAGAGTGGGTGACTCGTTGGTCCCATGGCCAGTGGTCTACGCTTTAAAAAACCAACCAACCAACCAACCAACCACCAACCCAGCATGCGTGTTCTACTGAGAGGGTCTTTCTGATTATTTAAAAAAAAATAAAAGGCCGTAATCGTTAAGCTCCAGCCCAGTAGACACACAGCCTGTAACTGTAACTCTTACCTGGCCAGGCACATTTAACAACTCTTAGTTATGGAAATAAGGTGATCAAATTATATGTGCCAATTAGATAAGATCATATTGGAACATTTAAAAATAGATGAGTAACTATGGACAACCAGAAGATAAAGTGGCACTAGTGGGCCAGTTGTAATCCAACCACGGGTGTCTCTGTCAGACCCACGTGGGCCTTTGTCACCCTCCATAAAATGCTATTGCGGTAATTCTCATTTGCCGCATTTGAATCACTTTTTAAAAAGTAGAGGTACCAGAAGGAGTGTAAGTTCGGTCCAGAGCTGGAGCTGGCTGTCATCTTCTCACCTCTCCATAGTGTGTTTATAAAAATCCTTTCCTGGGTCTTGAACTTTTAAAATAACTGAGTTCTTATTTCTGTCAATGTATCGAATGGTGAGTTTTACCTCCCCTCCTATCTACTAGCTTTAAGTCAGTTTGCTTTTTAAATTGGAAAAAAAAAAGGCCTGAAAAAGACAAGTTAATATACGTCTTTTATTCTCCCATGTAGCCTCTTTGCAATTTGCTTATGCAGTTCTAACTTTAAGGTTGTAGATGTGATGCAAACAACTGTTATTTATAAATTTTAAAACGGAATATATCCACATTCCAAACAACTTTATCACGTACCATCCTGTTTTATATATTTATATATAACCTGTTTTATATCCGGTGACAAATAAAACCTTGTAAATTTGCTCATCTTTGTTTCTGTAATAAAGTTATTAGCAGTTAAGTGGTCATGTAGAATTTATTTATCTATCCATATATCCTCTGTGTATGTGTATGAGAGAGAGAGAGAGAGAGAGGGAGGACTGTTTGATGCCACAATATCTTGATTTCATTTGAGTAGTAATTTCACTCTTTGAAGTGGCTTAGCACGGCTGGTATTACAAGTATATAAAACCACCAGCTTTTTATATTTCCTGTGTGTTTTGGGAGTGTATGAAGTTTTTGTAAACTTCTCTGTGTCTGTATTTCTTCTCAGCTTGCCTAGGCTAATACTGTGAGGTTTCAGAAAGGGAAGAATAGTTGACTCTTATTTGCTAAAGGGCCCCAAAGGACAGATTGGTGAAACTAATTGGGAGAATCCCAAGATTTAGTTGGATAAAAGCAGTGATTTTAAAGACGCCAATTCTTTGACTTTCTGACTTGGAGTATCAGGGTGCGTGTGTGCGTGCCTGTGTGTGTGTGTGTGTTCCCTTTTCTTTATTAGAACTTACCAGCGTAGAGTTTGACAGTATTTTTTTTTAAATTTTTATTTTATTTTATCTATTTTATTTTTGCTTGTGTTGGGTCTTCGTTTCTGTGCGAGGGCTTTCTCTAGTTGCGGCGAGCGGGGGCCACTCTTCATCGCGGTGCGCGGGCCTCTCACTATCGCGGCCTCTCTTGTTGCGGAGCACAGGCTCCAGACGCGCAGGCTCAGTAGCTGTGGGTCGCTGGCCCAGTTGCTCCGCGGCATGTGGGATCTTCCCAGACCAGGGCTCGAACCCGTGTCCCCTGCATTAGCAGGCAGATTCTCAACCACTGCGCCACCAGGGAAGCCCAAGTTTGACAGTATTTTTAAGTAAATGTCTTTTAGGTGTTTTGGTGATCATTTTATTATTGATTGTTGTTAGTGCACTAGCTCTTGACTGCCTGTGGTAGTTGGAAAACAGTAGTCTAGAGAGTACCAAAAATAACTAATTTCAACCCAAACAAACACTTGCTGGCTTTGCCAGCCTCCATGAGTTGATGTGCTTCAGTTTCCCTCCCTTTGGCCTCTCCTAACCCCCGGTGGAAATTAGAGTGATGGGAGGGGTGGAGGTCAGCATCACAGTGAGTGAGAGAGGAGAGATTCCTGTAGAGCAAGAGCCATTGGTTGTAAACTCCAATCAACTGGTGTCCTTCTGCCATTCCCACCCCGACCCAGCTTCACCTGCCAGGTTTGTCCTAGAGATCAATTTGGTTTTAGGCAGATCTTGGGGCTATTTTGGTTTTATTTAGGTGTTAATGCAAGGAAATGATTGACTTTTCCTGCACGGATTAAACACACACACAATCTGTCCAGCTTCTCCACTGGAGGTGAAGCATTTTCCTCGTGCCTAAAAAGTTCCTTCCCCACCTGTGCCACCTGCATTCCCTCGTCCCCATCTCCATGGATGCTTGGTGAAGGGAGGGAGGCTTTCAGAGACAGCCGAGGCACGCTTGTGAAAAGCCTCATTATAGAGCTCATGTGTCTGAATATTGTACAAGTGACACGTTGATCTTGATTTCCATCTTCCTAGTTTTTAGAATACATTTGTAAAATAATAGCAAGATGATTGCGGGATTGGAGGAGATTTGTGTATCTGATATTCAGAAGATGCAATGTTAGTGAGTTCGAAATAGTCAGAGGCTGTGAATCTCAAGGGCTCTGTGTCCAGCTCCCGATGCCCACAAGCTGGGCTGGTCCTCCAGGCGGTGGGGCTGCCCTCCCCGCCTGCAGGGCCGCTCCCCGGAATGAAGCTAGACTGAGGCCCACCAGGCCAGGGTCTTGAGAGAGGGATTCCTGTCTGGACCAGGTATGTAATTTCTCTCTTCCATTCCTCCTTCTGCTTTTGGAAAACAAACAAGCAAAAAAACTATTTAGAAAGCAAAGTGGGACATTTAAAACACTGCAAACAATTTGGGAAATCCAAGTGTCTGATGTGATTTCTTTTTAAAAATATCTTTCTTCTGGAGTAGTTGTCTATTTTGTTATGATGTATCTAGAAAAAAATTATTTGTGATCAGTTTTGTTCTTTTTCCCTCTCTCTTCCTCTGTTTCATGTATTTGGCTGATTTTTCAGATCCTTTTCTTTTCTTTACTTTCTTTTCTCTTTTTTTTGGCTGTACCCACTTGCGGGATCTTAGTTCCCTGACCAGGGATCGAACCCATGCCCCCTGCATTGGAAGTGTGGATTCCTAACCACTGGACCGCGAGGGAATTCCCCAGATCCTTTTCTTAACAGTTTTAAAATTTAAAAATCCTCCTTGATGTTTTTAGATTATAAATTATAGAATTTTAGGACAAAAAGGGCCTTTAGGAATCACTCACTTGCTAAGCATCTTGTTGTGGTATGACGTTACTGGCACTTGTTAGAATAACTTTTCTCTGTTTTATTTGTTTTTTCCAGTTTCACCCAACTTCTCCTGTGACTTCCTTTGACAGGAAGTAGAATTAAATTGAGTGTCTTTTTCACGCTGGGTATGGTGTTAGGCACATTCTATATGTTATCACCTTTAAGCCCAACAAGACTGGGAGAAGCCTGTTTTACCTCTAGTATGTAGGTGAAGAAACTGGCAGTCAGAGAGGACAAGAGGTTTATTCCTGGTAACACCACAGTAGGGTAGTGGTGTAGACAAGATCCACACAGGCAGATCCCTTTGTTGCTTGGGAGCCATGTGCGGGGTTGCATTCTGGAATTCTCCCTGGGAAGCCCTGACATTGCCTCTTGCCCCCTCACTGGTCAGAGTCAGTGAGGAGTGTTTGCCTCTCACCCACTGCCTGTCACTGTTGACAGTCCCAGGGGCATGAACCTCAGAAAGCCAGACTCTGTCCTGGGGCTTTGATGGGAAAGTAAGAGGAGGGATGGGGAGAGCACGGTCTCCAAGGGGCTGCAGTTTCTAGCGGGGGCAGCCTGGGGTAGGGGGGTAGCTGGGCATTGGGTGGGTCCGTAGGAGGAGCTGGCCTGACAGAATATGTGTGTGTGTGTGTGTGTTGTGTGCTTGTGTGTGTGTATGTGCACAAGTGCGAGGTTTCAGCACCTTTCTCCCCCGCAAGACTCATCCTTTCCCTCCTCTGCCAACCTACACTGCACTGGCTGGCTTGTGCAGTCCTTTATAGTTGTGTATTGTTTGTCTTCCTCTGGAGGTTCTGCACCCTAAAAAATGGACCCTGCCTTGCATCATGGTTACAGGTGTTGTTAAATGGCCTGCTTCAAAATGAGGCACAACAGCGTTATTCCCTAAGTCAGCTGTCTCCCCACCCTGCGCCAGGGCAGCGTGGAGGGTAGGGCCTCTCCACTCAGGAGGTGGCAGGTTTAAGGTCTGAAGGGTAGGGACCTCCCTTGGGAAGTACTGGGTTGCCACGGGGTCCTGGCACCCAGGGGCCTCGATGCACAAAGAAGCGGCTGAAAGCAAGGCGCGTCCTCAGAGTCTCGTATCCCTCCTGGCATCACTCCAGTGCCCACGTCTTTGCTTTGTTCTGTTTTGATCCTTTCATTTCTACCTTAGTACGTCTGATATAAAATGCTTCCTTCGGACCAAGGAAAGTACCATCAGACAGTGGAAAACAAATAGCCATGTGTGATTTTTTTATTTTTAAGATGAAATTTGCATTATTTCACAATTTGGCAAGTATTCCCCCTCACAGGGCAGGGCCTGCATGTTTTGGAGCTTGATGTCAAGGAAAGCTGGCTATTTAATATTTTACCATCATGATCAGGAGAGCAATGTTTGTGGAGCTTTTATTATGTGCCACGCGTAGGATTATCTCATTTAATCCTTGCAACAGTCCTGTGAATCAGGTATTATTATATCACTCCCATTTTATAGATGAGGAAGTTGAAGCTCAGAGGAGTTAAGTAACTTGCCCAAAGCGCCCAGAACAGAAAAATGGCAGTGTTGGGAAGCTAGGAAGGGGATGGGGAATTGAAGGTACGTGTATACTAAGTAATCTGTAGTAACACATTCTCAAAGCATAGAGTTAGGAGCCCGTGGGATGATTTAGTCTGACCACCTAATTTATAGATGAGAAACTGAGACCCAGAGAGGGAAGGTGGGCTGGACATACACATTGACTTTCAGAAGCAGTGGTGTTAGGTGCAGCCCAACAAATACTAATACGTGTACTCATCACTGATGGGCATACTTACTCCAGTGAGTGTCCGTACCTCTTCCCTCCCGCATCCCCGCAGATGGGCCCCTTTCCTGCCTTGGAGCACTTGACTTAGATCATCATTGGCATCCCCTCCTCAATCCCACAGGACCCAGCCCAACTCTCTTAGCGCCTGAAGACTCCCCTTACCTGGTTTTAGGTTCCCAAACTACAGGAGCTCTGAGTCTGAACCCTGGGTTCAAGTGCAGAAGCTGTAGAGAGGGACCAGCCAACGGTGGCCTGTGTTTTTGTAAATAAAATATCATGGAAGCACAGCCGTGTCTGTTCATTTACATCTGTGGTTGCTTTTGTTCTGCAGTGGCAGAGGTGAATAGTTGCAACAGGGACCGTGTGGCCTACAAAGACTAAAAAAAAATTTTTTTTTTTGGCTGCGTCGTGTGGCTTGTGGGATCTTAGTTCCCTGACCAGGAATTGAACCCGTGCCCCCTGCTGTGGAAGTGCCAACTCCTAACCACCGGACCGCCAGGGAATTCCCAACAAAGACGAAAATATTTACTCTGATCCTTTAAGAAAATGTTTACCAGTGCCTGCTGTAGAAGAATCAGTTAAACCTCTAAAGCCAGACCACCTCAGATCTACCTTTCTGTGTTCGTAAGCTTTTGCTACAAAGTTTGGGGTCAGTGAGGGGACAGCAGAGGGAAGGGAGTGGCATATGTCCAGCAAGTTCCTTCAAGTACCTTAATCAGTAGCTCTTAATACAAAGACTCAAAGGTTGTATGTTCACCTGAGCACTGGATTTCCCCCCGCCTCCCTATCTTTGACCTAGTTACTCAAATCAAACCATTATTCTTCTCTTTTCTTTACCTGCCACTTCTAATCCATCGCCAGGTCCCATTGCTTCTCCAGATTACATCGCGAAGCTGCCGTCCCTTCTACGTCACTGCTGCCACCTGATCACTTCGGGCCTGGGCTGTGGCATCAGCTCTTCACAGATCCCGGCAGGTCCTCTTCCGCTCCCAACCCTTTTATTTTTCACACAGCAGCAAGTTCCTGTCTTCCAACTCACCACTCTCTTTATTTCCTTCACAGCAGGCAGTACAGTCTGTCATGATCTTGCTTATTTATTTCTTGACTGACTTACCGTCTTCTTCCCCCTCCAGAATCCAAGCTTCAAGAGAGCAGTTGCCTTATTGTATTGTTTTGTATTCACTAATGTACCCCCATGGTGCCTGGCATGCAGTGGGTACCATATGGGTGAGGGAATGGAAGAGGGTGGGTGGTGTTGGAAACATCCGTGGAAATGGCATATCAGAAACATCAAAAGGGATTGTTTGGAACTGACGTGTACACACTGCTATATTTAAAATGGATAACAAACAAGGACCTAGTGTAGGCACAGGGAACTTTGCTCAATATTATGTAACAACCTAAATGGAAAAAGAATTTGAAAAAGAATAGATACATGTATATGTAGAACTGAATCACTTTGCCTACACCTGAAACTAACGCAGCATTGTTAATCATTATACTCCAGTACAAAATGAAGAGTTAAAGAAAGGGGGGGGGCATTGTTTCAGAGTCACCACAAACATGTATCCGGCTCCCTGCTCCATTTTGCCACGAGTCCTGCCTCATTAATCCCCCTCCCCAAGCATGGTCCCTCCCCTGCGAATTGGGGGTCACACTGAGGGAGTCCTCCGTTACAGCTGGGAAAGGGCTTTATCCCTCGGAAGTGACGAGAAGGAAGAAAATGGAAACCATTGCTCTAGAACAGTGTTTACCACCCTTTTGGGACCCAGATCCCCAGTAAGAAGTGTATGTTACTTTGTGATCCACTGTACGCCAACACGCAGGTGTACTCACACACACATTTCACAAAATATTACTTTAGTACAGATGCTTTCTAAGCTGTTCTCTTTGGTTCTAGTCTGTTCCATGAAGGCAGTGCTGGTTGTGACCCATTACATTGACTGCATGCCCCATTAATGTATCATGGCCCACATTCTGTAAACAATGTTTTAAAATACGGTTTATCCTCAAGGACAACCTAGTAAAGAGACCCGCAGTGAAGGCCCGATGTTCGGCAGACTGACCAGTGCTACCTTGCGGGTCTGCAGAGCTCTGGGAACAGGGAGAAATTCATGGGCTGCCAGGGATGCCCCTGGATCCAGACCTCTCAGGGAAAAACAAGTTATCCTTAGAAGTTAGATTTAAGATTTAATTTAGTTGTTATTCTTATCTCTCTCTTTCTTTAAAACCCTTCTCACTAATCAGTTCTTCCTACAATATAGGTTCTCCTGGTCTCTTTTTCCTGCTATGTACTGATGTTTTTATTGCTAACAAGGAATTGTCTATTATTCTCCAGGTGCTTTTTAATTAAAACAACAACAACTTGGCTTCATCCGTATGTTTTTACTCCTTTTTCCTTTTCACATTAGTTTTCTCAAACTCTGTGTGTGTGTGTGCGCACGCGCCCGTGTTCATGTAAGAAAGATCTTCCTTCACCTCTCCCTTCCTACACAGACATGTTTTTGTCTTAAATATATATATGTATAAATATAGAAAATATGTATATTTATATATTTTATAAAAATATTTTACCTATATATATATATTTTTCAAAGATGAAAATGTGTCTATGAATAGAAATCTTTCTTCCCTTATTAGTTTGAATTCCCTAACATTTAATGGTGCATGATCCTCACAGTTATTATGGTTAAAAAAAAGAAATCCATATTCTTTAGATGAGATGCAGATAATTCTAGAAGCTCTGACCCTCAAACTTATTACACGACTCTAATCAAATTACACCCTTTTCTCCCCTGTTATGGGCGTTACATGTAATTTTTCCTGGCCGAATAAACTTGAGCATTCTCTACTCCACATAGTTCCATTTCAAAAGTTTTCAAGTCAACCTTTTTACTATTCTGAACTGTTGCACGAGACCAAGGAGAATGCTTGCAAATAAGATGCGGTGCCAGCCTCTTTCATGCTCCTTCCAGGCTCTGCCTAGAGCTCCCCACTGGAAAATCACTGGAGGGATTTGAGGGATCTACAGTGTCCCCATAGGTGTGGCCTGAAGATGCTTTTTTGGCTTATTTTTTTCTCTCTGGAAATTCTGAGTGTGAGATACTGAAATTAGTGTTTGGTCTGTGAAAATCTATCACAGTCCAGACCACGCTCACCGTAAAATGCAGAACTGATCAAGGTAGGAACCGTGATGATCCCAAGCTCAGGCACATGCCTGCAGTGAACAGATACTGTGAACGTGTGCTGACCAAGTTTGGAATTAAACCTTAGCTTGGTGATCATTTTGCGAAGACCCGGGCAAAGGAACACTCCTAGTAGGGAAGTCAGAATTGGCTTCCTGAGCAAGGGAGAAGTAACATGGAGTGAGGGGTTCATAGAAGGGTGATGGGGGGGTGGGGTGGAAATAAAGTGGGGCGTCTTAGAAAGTAGGAAAGCTCTCCAGAGCGCACTTGCTGAGCCGGGACCAATGGCACTCCAGTAGATTATTTCTTAGTCCTCACGTGGAAGGTCCGCTTGCTGAGGCCCCACCCACTGCCTCTGTTGGAATTTGGCGATTCTTTCATGATGGGAAAATCAGACACGGAAAACATGGTACAGCCAGCTTTGCCTTCTTTCTTCTGTCCAAAAGGAGCTGTTCGCGATCCCCTCCGCCCTCCGCCATTTATCGGATGCCTGTACGTTCTCCACTGTTCTAGGTGTTTCCTCTCATGCTGGACCGCACACCCGTCTCTAAGGGGGTCTTTATTTTGCCGCTGAGGAAGCCTGGACTTTCTACGGGACCCTGATTTGCCCAAGGCCACGCAGGAAACATCTGTCTGGCTTTAGAAGTCCCGTTCTTACTATAGCTCGGCCTGCCTCTTGTACCTGGATCACTTACCTTGTGATCCTCCCTGCACCCCAATCCTGCGGGGTCTTCCCCTTTTTCTTTTGGTAAATAGTGTAGTATAATAAACAAGATGCTAAGGATTAGGAGAAACCGCCTTCTTGGCTTATTGTTATCTCCCTTCATTTGTTTGTCATATTTTTATTCCCTGTAAGATTAAATGGCCCCACCCTGAAAGCCACCTTGATGGAAACAGAAGCCCCGTGTGGTTCCCAGAACCAGGGTAATCTCATTGCAGAAACGTTTGGGTTGCACGTGGGCCCTGGCCCTCCAGCTAGCTAGTTGGGAGCCTCGTGTTCAAGGGGGTTAGAAAGGGAGTCCCCCTGGCACAGGGCTCGACAGGGAGCCTTTGATGGACTCAGGCCAGGACCCCTGCTGCCGAGGAGATGACTGGCTTTTGCGGTTTGCTTTATGTTATCCAGATTTGGTAGTTACTGGTCTTCCCCCACGCCTCTCAGCATCTTGGCTTTTGCTTTCTTCTAAAAAGTGTGCTGCACAGCTTTTCTCCAAAGGACAGAATGGAAGGTCCAGGGCTGATCATTGGTGGCCTGCCTGCTTTAACCGGAAAGTGTCATTAGTCCCCCTTCCGGGCTTGAAAATGTACGCATGGAAGGAAAGACCACGTAAGGGCGTTGAATTTTCCAAAGTTGAAATCTTTCATTTCTTTAAACATCCGGGTGGTTAAACTGGGAGCTTTGGTGTTTAGCCCAGGCAGGTTGGCCTGACGGGGACTGTGTTTGGGGGTCAGGCCTGCACTTGGGGGGCGGGTGGGGGGAGCAGTGGGGGAGGGGGAGCAGAGGCTCCAGCCCCGGCCCTTGGCTTTGAGCAATTCCCTGTGCTGAGTGCACGGTGGTGTTGATAGTAAAGAATTTTAAGGGGTTCTGTGAATAAGTTTGTAAGTAAACTATCTGGTAAGCTGATGACTGAAATACAAATTTTTAAAACTTTAAAGATTTTAGGAATAATTTATTTTTAGTTCTCCTTCTAAGGGATTTTCTTGGACTTTGCCCCCCGCATAATAGTTAAATGATTTTCTTGTTTGCTTTCTAAATCTTCCTGTAGTATAATAGTTGTGAAAATTAGAGAGTCGCTGGCTGGAAGCATGGGGTGGGTGTGGGTTTATATAATTTGACTTTTTTTCTCTCCAAATCAGTAAATGTTTACAAATGACCTTATCAAACAGCTTGGGTACATTCGGTCACTTGAAAGCGAGCAGTCAGAACTGACTGCCCATCAGCCTGCCGCCAGATCCAGCGGGCCTCAGGGGCAGGTCTTACAATTTGTTTTATAAAATGCTGCGTGCCCAGAACGAAAGCGTCCAACTGAAAGTGGGCCTCCGAGCAAGTCTCCCTCTTTCCATGGAACCAGTTTGATAAAATTTGTATTTTAAAGTTTCTGACCTCTGAAGATTCAGGTCTGGAGCAAAATCCAGAATGGAGGATATCAAAAAATAAGTACTGGATTCTGGCTAAGGTTTACCACTGCTGCCTGAGTTCTTTTGTTTCTTGGGGAAGGTCATTACAGAATTCCATTTGAAGCTTAAATGTCATTCTTTTGTTAAGCAGGAAAAAACAAGTGGATTACTTTTCTGTTTTTGTAAAGTGGCACCGATGTAATATGGTTTGAAAGCATAACCCTCGAATTTTTAAAGTAGAGAGACAGAGTTTTGAGGGTGTCTCTGCCCTCTTTTTCTCTCAACCCTTGATACCTGACAAATTTAAAACTCACTTTTTAAAGGGAATACCTATGTTTTTCAAAGTTGACACTGAAAAATAATAAGGGAACTGAGGGTTTTGGTCAGTAGGGTATGAAAATTACAATATTATTGTAGCAACATCCCCTGGAAATAACATATTCATTTTGTTAAACTTAATGTGAATACACAGAAGCACATTGCCTGGTGTCCTGTTGTCAGAGGACAATAGTACAGTAGTTAAGGCTGGCAGACAGTTAACAAAGAAGTGAGAGGCTTTTCAAAATAAGTAACTATGATGAGAGTTATACGTCTACTTACTGCACAGTAGGTACTGTCTCTATATTAATCACTTTTGTATTTTATTGTTCTTTGCAGAGTATCGGGAAAGGGTCATTGTGGTGCATAGACCCAGAGTATAGACAAAATCTAATTCAGGCTTTGAAAAAGACACCTTATCACCCACACTCGAATGTGTTCAATACACCTCCCGCCTCTCCTCAGGCATATCAAAGGTAAGCCATTCAGACTTTTTTTGTTTTGGGGTTTGTTTTGTTTGTTGTCTACTGAAGTTGCATTATGTTGGCAGAGACAGGCACTGAAACTAATTTAATAGGCTGTGTGATTATAAAAATAACTGTAGATAAATGAGAAAGAAGTTAAGTATTCTTGGAGGCATATCCAATTGTTTTTTTCTGCAAACCTTACCGCTTCTGCTGCTTGGGACGAATGTGTCTCCTTCCAGAAGGCTTCGTGGTGGGTGAAAGAATGTCTTCCTGGGTAGAAACATTTACAAAGGAAAGTTGACAGCTTTAACATCTCAGAGTGTGGCCGTTTGCAGGGATGAGAGTCCAGGAATGAGTCAGGTAAGCGATTCCAACTTCCCATCCTCCAAGCCAGAGTGTCTCCAGGTGTTTCACTGAAGGATGCACAGAGTTGTTGCCATTCCCCGTCTCCATGTAGACGGTGCTCCAGAGTGATCGTTTTGTTGTGGTTACTTGGTGTTTGCCTCTTCAAGGAAAACAACAAAGAACGGTAGAGACTAGGATTGCCCCTCACACGCCCATTTGTTTTGAGACAGTGAGGTCACGGGTGCCATTTTTACAGAGATAGAATTGGAGGGGAGGATATGTAACCTGTCACTTAAAAAAAAATAGGTTACTGTTAGAGTCTAAAAAAATAGCCATATAAAACAGAACCAATTTTTAAAATTGATTTTCTCTTGCATAGTGTTTTGGTTTGAAATCTATCCCTCAACTCTACAAAAAAAATTTTTTTTTCTTTAATGCACAGAAATGTTTCTATTGTCACCACTCAGTTAAGAGAATGATCCTTGGACTACAAGTTTATGTCAATGAGGAAAGGCGTGAATTCATAGATGTCGGTAGTTTCACAGTCTGTGTCGTTGCAGATTCTTTCCCTAGTCTGGTGTTTGTTCTGCAGAAGGGAGCACAAAGTGAGCCTCTGAAACAGCATTAATGAAGTTCTTGTGCATCTCAGTTGAGAAGCATTCCATCACAGGCCTTAGACAATCAGTCTTCAGCAAGAGACGGGGAGGAACAGCTGGGCTCTCTGAGAAGACTGCTGTATGTCTGCCTTCGCTAGGCGATTAGCGTGATGGTAGCCATAGCAACTGCAGCATCTCCATAGTAACACGTAGCCGAGACAGGTGCAGTTGCATCACAAGGCTGTTTGTTGCCTGGCAAAAGGACAGGCCATTAGTACTTAGATATGGGCTGTTGCCTTAGAAACAAATAACCCTACATAGCAACTACAGTTGGTTTGAAAGATTTGGGGGCAAAAAAGGTGGTAGCAGCTTTTGTCTATGTTCATAAAAATCAGTGGAAGCATACTTTATTGGAAATGACAACTTGAGGTCATATAGCTGTAGGAGATAAAATGGGATTTTCCAAAGCAGCCCAGCCAGCACTGTAGAAATGTCCAGAAGGGCAGAGCCATATGCTTGGTTTTCTCCTTGTGGCCGTAACCACTCCTGAAATGGGAGAAAACTGGGTTTGGAGTGGAGACTTACTGATATACAGGGTTGATGGGGGAGGGGATGACCCTCATTATTGGAATAATTCCCAGATTCTCATGTTCCTTTGTCATTCTGCTCCCCTCACCCTCCACACCCCACAGAAAACCCTTCACTCTCCTCCCAGTTTGTACCTCGGAAGTATTTCGTATCCATTTGCTTCTAAGAAGTTAAGAACATAAGTGTTATTCACTGGGTCGTATCACTGGTTCATTTAGACCAGTATTTTGTTGCCAAACGCGACCCCAAGGGAAACACAGTAATTATTTAATAATTTGAAGGATTATAGTAGAGCTCTAGAGGTTGCAAGAGGAATGCATACTCCGGCGAGAGGCTTTCTGAGCTGGCCTAAGCCTAATGACTTCATTTGATTTGTTAATATCGGAATAAAAATGCAGATGAACTGGAACTTTTGTAATGAAAATAATTTCCAGACGAAAACTTCAGATCTCAGTCTGTCACATCCAGTTCCTCTTCTCCCAGGTGACTGAGGGGAAAAAAAAAGTTTCTGCCTCTACCCATGCGGGAGCTCAGATTTCACCTCGGTAAAGGTTACTGGATGTGGAGTGAGAAGACAGACCAGATTTTAGCCTGCCTCTTCCATGTCTTAACTCTAAGAACAAGTCACTTTCTCTTTCCCGGGGACTATAGTTCCTTCATCTGAAAGCTTAGAGTTTGCTTCAGTATCCTCTAGTGTGTAAAATTGTACTAAGGGTCCTAAATGCTGGATGATTGTATAATATTCATGTAGCTGACAGTGATGTAGTCAGTTCCGTTCTAAGCCATCGGGCCACTTGTGGACGTGACTTAGGGAAGGTGGAAGTGGGACAAAGCAAGTCATTAAACAGGGACCACCCACAAATGATGACCTGACACGATCTGGCTGGGTCCTCTGTGATGCAGGGTATCACCTGTCTGCCCCACCTGTCTGCCCCGCAGGATTGCTGTGAGGGGCACCTGGGAAGTGCTTGGATTTCACAGAGCTGGTACTTAGCATGCTGAAGATGGTGATTATACTAGATGGTGGTTATTGCTAGTACTTGCAGGTGTGCTTGGCAAGTAGTGCTCTGAGCCAAGCTGCAGGTGGCTGGAAACTCTGCAGGGAAAATGAAGCATCTGAAAACACTGACCCCCAAACCTTGTTCACGTCCAAATATGATGCTCAGTACTGCCACACGGAGACTTGTGCCTCTGTTTTCCAGTATACCCTTTTGAATATTTGTTACACGCATCACTGTGATCTCTGCCGTCATCTTCACTGTGTGCTGCACTTTGTTCTTCCTGTGTGCCGTGTCCAAATTTCCCTTTTTTATAAGGACATCGGTTATACTGGATTAGGGGACTACCCTATTCAGTATGATCTAATCTTAACTAATTACATCTCCAATGACTCTATTCCCAAATAACATCACATTCTGAGGTACTGGTAAGCAGGACTTTAATGTGAATTTTTTTTTGTATGTTGGAGGGGGAACACAAAATTCATCCCATCACCACCCTTTTCTTAAGTAAGGCATTTCACTAATAAAAATATGGAGAAGCAGAAAGTAAGGTAGTGTTCAGAAAACAAGGATGTAAAAAGCGTACCAGAGCCAACCTGAATTTGCTCCCAGTGGCCAAAGCTGGGACAATATGAACAACAAATAAATAACATAGCATTGGGATATAACCCCAAATATAAAATACATGTCTGCGAATCCATACTGATATAAATAAATGCTCAAATAAATAAATGAGAGTAGAGACAAATTTCCCATACGGAAGAATTCTGAATAATTTATGTAGGTATTCATCCATTCATGGAATGGGAGTTTAACTCCCCACCCCTTGAGTGGCTGCACTTAATGACTTACTTCCAAAGAGCAGAGTGTGGTAAGGGGGTGGAAAAGAAAGTTTATGGTGGAAAACCTGGCAAACACTACCTTGGCCAGGTGATCAAAGCTAACAGCATCTGTGATGTGAAGTTGACAAGATGTACCTGTGATAACGATGTCAAGAAATTATCACTTCACCTTTGCTGTCCTCCTCCCCCAAATCCCTAACTTCTCTGTAATCAGAGAAAAACATTAGACAAGGTTTTGTCCCCAAGGTTGGGGGGGACATTCTTCAAAATACCTGACTAATTGTCTTCAAAGCTGTCAGGTCATCAAAAACAAGGAAAGTCTGAGAAACTGTTACAGACCAGAGGCTACGAAGACATGGTGAGACATGGTGACTAAATGGGTAGTGGGATCTCGGATAGGTTCCTGGAACAGAAAAAGGACATGAGGGAAAAACTAGTGAAATAGGAATAAAGTGTGCCTTTCAGTTAATAGCAACGTATCAGTGTTGGTTCCTTAGTTGTGACAAATGTACCATAGTAACCTAAGATGTTTACTGTGGGCAAACTGAGTGTAGGGTCTGTGAGAACTCTCTGCACTGTCTCTGGAACTTTTCTGTTAAAGAAAAAGCAGTCCCCGATGCACAGACTAGTTGAGTTTATCAGTTTAAAATAACCACGTCCCTTTTGTTGTAATGGAAAGTAAAAATCACTGCGTCGCTGAGCATTTGCCCGACCCATTTGGAGTCTGTCTCTATCATATTACAAGACAACTGGAGAGCTGATGGTGATCAGGAGCTCTTGGTTTTACCTCATTCTCCCTAGGATCTGCTGAGCCGTACAAGGGGCTTGGCTGTAAGTTGGCTCTTACAGTTCTTGGAACTCTATTTCTGTGAAATGGCGCTCAACTGTGCTTGGTAGGGTCCCCGAGGCCAAGCTGCCCATGCCAAATCAACTTCTTTTTGTTCCCAGCTTTTGCCAGTGTGACCTTCAGACTCTAGGTCTGGAAAGAGGAGGGAGGATGGTGTAGTTGGGTTTCTTGCCCATATGTCTTCAGAAAAGTCCTATTATCTGGTTTAATGGTTTTGTTGCCTATGCCCCTCTTTCGTGGATGTGGGATTTCTCATTAATGGATATGCATATTTTAATGCTTTTGATATAGATGTTGCCAATTTGCCTTCCAATTTTAGACTCTGTTCCAATCTACACTCCCACCAACTTTTAAGGAATTTTCCCTTTTCTAATCTTTTCCGTGTCTGATGGTTAAATAAACAGCTCCCCAGTGGGTGACCTTGGCTTTTATGATTTTGATACTTTATAGTGGGGGCCCTTAAACTTGACAATACTCAATTCATACCCCTTAAATAGTGGGCACCCCAAAACAATGTTTATGACAACAGATTGTTTTCAAAAGTTATGTCTAGGGTCTTAATGTAGCAACCTCTCTGGGATAGGTACCAATCCAAAATCAGTTTACAGAAAAAAAGTTTCAATCATCTCTCACCATAGGCGGGAACAGGTTTTACGATGAATCAAACAGGATGGTTTATAGAGAGTTTCCTGGATGATCATTTTTTCAGAGAAGGGAAATTTAGTAAAATATACCTAATTTGGGAGCCAGAGCCACTGTAGTTTTATGCTTCCTTGGTACCTCCAAAGAAATCTCCGCATCTTATATGCCTCTGGTCTATGTGATGGGGCAGCCATAGCTGGGCTTTAGAGGAACATAAACCCTGATTGAGGGGACTTCTGTTCCCCAATGCACCTTTCACTTTTTGCTTAAATATCTTTAAAAATAATGACAACGTATTTTATATTTTATATAAAGTATTGTAGCCTCACATGTACAAAGTTAGAAAAATCCATAAGACTTTTATTTGCTGATCTAGGTCTGAAGATTTATTTTTTGGATGACGTTAAAGTTTACAGAGTCAAAACATTTCAAGAAAGTTTCTGTCGCTCTCACCTATTTTTTTTTTTTTTAAAAGAAAATTCTGAACATTTAAGCTTATCATTTAGCTCCTTATGTTTCTTTTTGCTTCTTCAGAGCAGTTTAATGAGCCGCAAAAGATACGTTAATGACCTCTCCAAAGGTTTTGGCCTTTCAGATATTGAGGGTCTTAATGAAAATGGCTGATTTTAGTGCTGACTCACCAAAAGGTTTTATTTTTATCCTGCCTGCTGCCCTATTCATGTGCTTTGAGCTTATTCTTTATAATTTTTAAAAATGCCTACATAGCAGAACAATACTGCTAAGGATATAGAAATTGTACAGAGTGGTCAGTATATATTTGAATTAAGGAAATCATCAGGGATTCCTCACCAGGTAAGTAAGCATTGGCTGAAGGAGAGACCTGATGATGGCAGATGGGGGATTGCGTTGGGAGGAGGTAGGGGAGGTGGGGTGTTTAGGGAACTCATCCTTTTAGACAATTAAAAGATTAGAAAATCCTTTCAATGTTAAGCTTGTTAACATAACCATGTTAATTCCCCCACTAAAATGCTGAATTTGTACACAGGAAGGAATAGCTTATTCATTGCTTGGATAGCATCCAATAATTTTTTAACTTATAAGACATCTTTCATTCCAGTTATTCAAAGTGGTATGCATTTAATTGTTGGCAGAAGAACTGCAAAGCCACAATAAAATCAGTTTTAACTTGTATTAAAGGAGTTTGTTAGATTGTTGTGTCATTGCAACTTTTAATTCAGTCAAGCGTAAAGAATGAATGTGAGGATTTAGATTAGTTACATCATTATTACACATTACACTCCTTATATTTACTTGTAAGCGACATATTTGATGGAAACCATGAATAGTTTTTTAAAAGCTCCTCATATTCAATACACTTACTTGTGTAAGTGTAATGAAAAAGGGTGAGGTATTAAGTATTTTGAAAACATATGCGTTAAACTGCAACATTATGCTTAATTTTTTAAAGGACAATATTCTTTTAAATTTTAAAAATCTTTTAAAATCAGTGTGAAGCTCCACTGTGCTAAATATATTGAAGGATGTGCTAAATTAATGTGGTAAAATGAATATGGGATTGAATGACAAGATTTTCTAATAATAGTACTTTGAAGTACAAACTTTGTTTTGTTAAAAAATTGGAGGAGACATCATAGAAAAGGCTTACAATTGTAGGGGTTCACTCTTATATATAAGAAACAATGCTCATTTACAGTGTGAGCTTTAAAAATCCATTAGTTAGCTATGATTTTCTTTGCATATCAAATCATATTGTCTATTGACTTCCATTCTGTTTTCTGAGTTGGTCTCGGAATATTTTTAATCTCAGCATTTTGCCTGCAATATGCTGTCCATTGTACATTTCATCCTCATTTCATCCTCCGTTATTTTATTTAAATGGAAAATAGTCTCTGTTATCTTTGAGCTCTTATATACTAGGTGTATTGTATGAATATAGTGCCCAGTCATCCAATTTCATCCTGTTTTCACACTCACTTTGAAAGTTGAATGTTTAAGCAGCCGGGCTGATTATATCTATTTTACTCAGGTGCGGAGTGAAACTCATGGCCAAGGGAGAGCCAAGTTGAGTTCTTTTTCATCCTCTGAACTCTTGGGGTGCCCTCAGTCCCTGGTTGGTATTCTGTCAGCAGAAGTGTTAGGATCTCTTTAAATCTGCTACTGATAAATTTCTGTTGATCTAACTACTGAGATAATGGATAACAAAGGGGTTCTGTGTCCTTGATTCCTGGTTAGAAAGTTGAAGTGTTGATGGACTCAGCAGGAGTCCGGGGTCTTTACCGGTTTGCTTCCTGTTTATTTGCATCTCCAAATAGCCATCGGAGGACCTGGCAGATTCCTGGTCAGAGCATCTTAGGGGCCGACCTGCATTCTGCATGTTTGTCAACCCCCTCACCTTCTCAGAGGGGGAGAAATTGATCTACATGTTAGAAATATGAAAGAGCTGTCAAAAATGCATGCAATCAGTGATGTACAACATGAGACAACAGACTGCACACTCTGTTTTGCAGCAGGGTAAAATCGGCAAATTTTTAAAAAAATTTTTATTGGAGTATAGTTGCTTTACGATGTTGTGTTAGTTTCTACTGTACAGCAAAGTGAATCAGCCACATATATATCTCCCCTCTTTTTTGGATTTCCTTCACATTTAGGGCACCACAGAACATTGAGTACAGTTCCCTATATAGTAGGTTCTCATTAGTTATCTAAAAATCGGCAAATTTTTCATCACAATAGAAAATTAAAACCAACCACTGCCATTTCTAAGACTCCTCTTTCTCCAACTTCTGGTTACACTAAACACTCCTGGATTCTATAGACTAAAAAGGAGGGGATTAAGAAGTAGAGGCCTAATATAATTAGATTAGACAGTAGAACCCATCATTCATAAAAGATTTGAGGAAGGTAGAATGGAGGTGGGGAGAATTCATGTACTATAAGTGCATCAGCTGTGAATTAATGTTGGTCAAAAGTGTACTTCAAGTAGTTTCAGGTTATATTAATAAAAGGTGAGTATTTGAACAAGTGATATGATGACCAGTAATTCCCACTTTCAGTGTAGACCAGACCTCACTGCGATGTTTCTGACCAGGTGGGAGGGGGACTTTAAGATAATGAGAAAAGCGGTGAGGCTGGTGGAAGAGCTGGAAATGTGTGGAAGAAGGTGAGGCTGGTGGAAGAGCTGTTTGGGTGGATGGGTAAGTGTTTGGGTGGGTAAGTGTTTGGGTGGATGGGTAAGTGTTTGGGTGGGTAAGTGTTTGGGTGGATGGGTAAGTGTTTGGGTGGGTAAATGTTTGGGTGGGTGGGTAAGTGTTTGGGTGGGTAAGTGTTTGGGTGAATGGGTAAGTGTTTGGGTGGGTAAGTGTTTGGGTGGGTAAGTGTTTGGGTGGGTAAGTGTTTGGGTGGGTAAGTGCTTGGGTGGGTAAGTGTTTGGGTGGATGGGTAACTGTTTGGGTGGATGGGTAACTGTGTGGGTAAGTGTTGGGGTGGATGGGTAACTGTGTGGGTAAGTGTTGGGGTGGATGGGTAACTGTTTGGGTGGGTAGGTGTTTGGGTGGGTAAGTGTTTGGGTGGATGGGTAAGTGTTTGGGTGGATGGGTAAGTGTTTGGGTGGATGGGTAAGTGTTTGGGTGGGTAAGTGTTTGGGTGGATGGGTAAGTGTTTGGGTGGATGGGTAAGTGTTTGGGTGGGTAAGTGGGTGGATGGGTAACTGTTTGGGTGCGTAAGTGTTTGGGTGGGTAAATGTTTGGGTGGGTGGGTAACTGGGTGGGTAAGTGTTTGGGTGGATGGGTAACTGTTTGGGTGGATGGGTAACTGTTTGGGTGGGTAAGTGTTTGGGTGGATGGGTAACTGTTTGGGTGGGTAAGTGTTTGGGTGGATGGGTAACTGTTTGGGTGGGTAAGTGTTTGGGTGGGTGGGTAACTGGGTGGGTAAGTGTTTGGGTGGATGGGTAACTGTTTGGGTGGATGGGTAACTGTTTGGGTGGGTAAGTGTTTGGGTGGATGGGTAACTGTTTGGGTGGGTAAGTGTTTGGGTGGATGGGTAAGTGTTTGGGTGGATGGGTAACTGGGTGGGTAAGTGTTTGGGTGGATGGGTAACTGTTTGGGTGGGTAAGTGTTTGGGTGGATGGGTAAGTGTTTGGGTGGATGGGTAACTGTTTGGGTGGGTAAGTGTTTGGGTGGATGGGTAACTGTTTGGGTGGGTAAGTGTTTGGGTGGATGGGTAAGTGTTTGGGTGAGTAAGTGTTTGGGTGGGTAAGTGTTTGGGTGGATGGGTAACTGTTTGGGTGGGTAAGTGTTTGGGTGGGTAAGTGTTTGGGTGGATGGGTAACTGTTTGGGTGGGTAAGTGTTTGGGTGGATGGATAACTGTTTGGGTGGGTGGGTAACTGTTTGGGTGGGTAAGTGTTTGGGTGGGTGGGTAAGTGTTTGGGTGGATGGGTAACTGTTTGGGTGGGTAAGTGTTTGGGTGGATGGGTAACTGTTTGGGTGGATGGGTAACTGTTTGGGTGGATGGGTAAGTGTTTGGGTGGGTAAGTGTTGGGTAGTGTGTGAACCAGCTACTCTTGGGATGCTAGTCAAGTTGAGATGACCAGCTGCCAGGGTCCCTTGAAGCTGGGAGAATTGCAAGGTCACCCCTTCCAGCTCTTGCAATGTTCTGTTTCTAAGTCTGTTGAGCTGCCAGCACAGGAGAGTAATGGAATATCACTTGGTAGTGCGGTGTTTGTAGTTCTCCAAGCCCACAGTGTAGGTTGGAAACAAAACACAGGGAAGATAGGCATGGCTTTGTTACTCAGAAATGAGAGGTCAGATTCTTCTCTTGAAATTGTTAAGTCCAGATTTCAAGGCCGTAATGGGACTAATTTAGTTACTCTTCATTCTGTGTCACCCAGTATTTTGATTCCTGCCCTATAATTACCTCTCTTGTTTTAGTGACACTTCTTTGCATTTCCTTCCGTGTGAAGAAAATTATCACTGCGGTGTTTTGCCAAGCAGAAGATCATTTCCAAAAGCTGTCCATCAAATCATCCAGACCTTCCCCCTATTGTTTATCCACTGAATTAACGAGAGCAACACCCACCCTTTGTATAAATCTCTGTGGCAGAGCCAACCTGGTGTCCTTATTCTGTGGTATCACATGTTTTGGGCTGGTCTCTGGTCACATTCTTAACCTTCCGTTTTTTCTTACGTAAGGGCCACATTGCGTTATTTGTCAAACCATCTTTGAGACTCTGCTGTGTATGTGAAAGGTGCAGGAAGAGTGTGAGAAGCGTCACACGTTAACCCCACATTAATTGCTAACTCTTGCTGATTTTTCATTCAACTGGAGACAGCATCCATAAACCCTTTAGACACATTTTTTAATCCTTATCTTCTTAGATTGAGTTGCTTAATCACAATAGTCCAAGTAGAGACATGTATACGGTGTGTTTATCTACTTTTAAATGGAAGGTTTTGGTCAAAGTCTGTTAACCACCCATATCTCTCTAACACACTTAGTACCCCGCCCCACAAACACACACCACCCCCCACCCCCATCTAGCTTGGCAAGAATAAAAGTGAGTGGAAAAAAAAACATTCAGAGGAAACAAGTAGAAGAAGTTTAGTGGCTTTCTCTTCCTACTCCTCTTCTTCCTCCACCTTCCCCTCCCCCTCCCCTTTCCTCCTCTTCCTCCCCTCCCCCTCCCCTTTCCTCCTCTTCCTCCACCCTCCCCTCCCCCTCCCCTTTTCTCCTCTTCCTCCACCCCTCCCCCTCCCCTTTCCTCCTCTTCCTCCACCCTCCCCTCCCCCTCCCCTTTTCTCCTCTTCCTCCACCCCTCCCCCTCCCCTTTCCTCCTCTTCTTCCACCCTCCCCTCCTCCTCCCCTTTCCTCCTCTTCCTCCACCCTCCCCTCCCCTCCCCTTTCCTCCTCTTCCTCCACCCTCCCCTCCTCCTCCCCTTTCCTCCTCTTCCTCTACCCTCCCCTCCTCCTCCCCTCCCCCTCTTCCTCTTCCTCTTCCTCTTTCTTCTCTTATCCCTGTCCCTTTCCGTCTGCAATTGTGGGACTTTTCAGTGAAAGGATTTTTTTTAATGATAAAGAGAGCAGAGTTTAGTATCTTAGGATTCCTTTGACCTAGAAATTGACTCCCTCCTCCCCCCACCATTTCCTTTTCTGCTTATAGAGAAATTGAGGAACATAGAGAGATTCCCCCCCTTTTAAACTTTTCAGCAGAAAACCACTGGAAGTGGGTGTTCTGATGGGCTTTGGTGAGTTCCTCAGGCCCACAGCCCCCTGCCTGGTCTCATGTCCGCCCACACTTGCTGGGGAGTGGACCCTAGCTGGTCCTGCAGGCGGATGGACGGGTGCAGCAGCTGTGACGTCCTCAGGAGGAAGAGGCAAGTCTGGAACAACAGTAAGAAAGCAGAAAAATGAAAAAGAGCTAAAGATCTTAAGGTCTCAGAGTTGGGTGCTGGCATCCCCGACCCTCCCCACCTGTCAGAATCCTGCCCTGTGGTAGACCAGAAGTCACACAAGGCGACTTGTCTCTGATGAGCTTTGGTGCCCTTGGGCAGGTCCTTCTGCTTCCCTGGGCCTCAGCTCCTCATGTGCAACAATGCACATCAGGGAGCACAGCCTGAGAACCCCACTTGACCATCCCCAGGCTCCCTCCCAGCTCCTGCAAGCTGAGCACCATCAAACCAGGCCTAGAGCAAATCCCAGTACGTCTCAGAAAGATGCGGGTTAGAACCTTGCCTGGGCCACTCCCTATCTGTGTGATCTTGGCCAAGTTACATTTTGTCATTCCTGTTGTGGCATAAGAATACCTATCTTGGGACTTCCCTGGCGGTCCAGTGGATAAGACTCTGAGCTTCCACTGCAGGGGGCGTGGGTTCGATCCCTGGTTGGGGAACTAAGAAACTAAGGTCCCGAATGCTGCGTGGCGTGGCCAAAAAAAAGAAGAAAAAAAAGAATACCTGTCTCAAAGGGGTGCCATAGGTATTAAATTAAGTAAAGGGCTGTATCAAATGCGCTTGTGCCTGGCCCGTGGAAAACCAACGCATTGTAATTTCTCCTTCTTCACCTTCGCCAGACTCGCTTTTGGTAATTGTATAGTCTTGTTTTTACACATGCTGCATACCAATTTGGCCCCTAAATATTGGTTTGCATTGTAAGGCATCTTTTTAGATATTATCTTCCGTAGTTTCCACTAGATTTAAGATCTGTGAAAACCAGGATTCTTTTAGAGTTCTCTTTCCCTGTGCTTTAACCCCGCATACAGGTGTTATTCAATAGCTATTTATCAATGATTTCCCTTAGATAGCAGAGTGCAGATTATGAGAATAGTGCAAAACAGATTCTTCTAGTTGCTCAGGGATGCCCCGGAATAATTGTAATGCCCTCCCTGCCTTTACTGTTACGAGGCAAGGGACATATGGGGGGGTGGGGCAGCTCACTCTGTATCCCTTCCCTCTGACGATAATTTAGCGGGTTGGCAGTGTTGGTGTCTCTGGCCTTCCATCTCCTTCCCCATCTGTCTGCCAAGGCCCTGGTGTACCTCTGGGTATCACAAAGCCTGACTCTTTGGACCGGGTCATTCTTGAAGCCTAAGAGACCCATCAGGTGACTCTGTGATGGAAAGGTTATAAATTCCAGGCTGTTGACTCCAAGGCACCCGATGTTGTCAGAGGACTAAACATTTTGCGGCTGCCGTAGAACATTCAAATGCGTGTGAGGTGGTGCCAGCCAGGAACCGCTCTCGCTTTGTCTCATTCGTTATTCCTTTGAACAGAAGCCTCCCTCTGCTCCTTACTGAAAGGAAACTTCCTCTGAACACTTACTGCAGAACAGAGCACTTCAAAGGTAAGGCACTTGGGCTCCCCCATCCCTAATCATAATGGGAAAAGTTTTCACCGCAGGCCGGCCAAAACACTCAATTGTGTGCATTCTCTACCAGATACATAATCCGTGTTTAAATCTCTTGGCAGTAACTCATTAGTTTTTCCCCCTACATTCTTTTCTTCTTTGATGAGAACAAAGCCCGTCTCCCCCCGGCTCTAGATCTTGCTTCTTTCTCCCAGGAAATCTCACTGTTTCCCTTTCATCCCTCAAGAAGAAAGTCACCCAAATGTTATCCCTCCCTCCCTGCTAAAAGATGATCTTGATTCTTTGTACGTGAAAATCTGTGTTCAGAACTCACAAATAGGTGATACCACAGGCCCTGAATTCTGCAGGAGGTGTTCTGGCCATAGATCATGGCCTGACTCTGAGGACCCCCTCACTTGAGCAGTGCCTCCTTCAAGCTCTGTAATGGGCTGTTCTTGAGAAAGGCAGGGTGGGGCATATGGTAACTCCAATGGAATTTTATTATTTAAGCCCTTTGAAGTTCCCTCTTTCTAACCCCCTCTTACCCTCCCCTCTTAGATGCGGAATATTCTGTCATCACTGTTGTTGAAGTCAAAGTTATAGGAGAACCACCGTGAATTTCTCTAATACAACTCTTTGATGCAGAGTCAAACAAAAATCTCTTTCCACCCGATATTCCAAACTTCTACGAAAAAACTATGTAATGGATGTGAGCTCTTTAGCACTATAGGATTACAGGCAGACCTTGGAGATATTGTGGGTTTGGTTCCAGACCACTGCAATAAAGGGAATATCACAATAAAGTGAGTCATAGGAATTTCTTGGTTTCCCGGTGCATATAAAAGTTATATCTGTACTCTGCTGTTGTCTAGTAAGTGTGCAATAGCATTATGTCTAAAAACAATGTATATACCTTAACTTAAAAGTTCTTTACTGATAAAAAAATACTATCATCTGAGTCTTCAGTGAGTCATAGTATGTATGAACATCAAAATCACTGATTACAGATCACCATAACAAATATAATAATAATGAGAAAGTTTGAAATATTGTGAGAATTACCAAAATGTGACACAGAGACACAAAGTGAGCAAATGCTTTTGGAAAAATGGCACTGATAGATTTGCTCAATTCAGGGTTACCACAAACCTGCAATCTGTAAAAAATGCAATTATCTGCGACGTGCAATCACGTGAAGCGCAATAAAATGAAGTATGCCTATATAAAGAATTTACAATTTAATTAGTTCCTCCTGCATTGAACCCTAAATCAAGACAGAAAACCAAGCCTTGATTGAGCATCTACTATGTACCAGGCTTGGTATTAACAGACATCATGTATGCAATGTGTCTTAATTCTGATAAGAATCTGATGAGATTGATTTGATCACTGTTTTACATTTTAGAGAACTGAGGCTCAGAGAGGCAGTCCTGTGCCTGCCAATGGCAGGTCACCCAGGTCACTCGTAAACGACTGAGCTGGGACTTGAGCCGGCAGTCTCTCCCTATTGTGACTCCAGAGACTCAGCTCTTCCCACCTTAACTTGGCACCTTGTGGTCGCTTCCGTCTGTGGAAATATTCTCCAGTATCTGATAGTTGGAGAGGTGAGTCTGGGAAAGGAAGACTGGCACGTCAGTTTTTATTTTTAATTTATTTTATTTATTTATTACTTTTGGCTGCGTTGGGTCTTCGTTGCTGCACGTAGGCTTTCTCTAGTTGCGGCGAGCGGGGGCTACTCTTCGTTGCGGTGCACAGGCTTCTCACTGCAGTGGCTTCTCTTGTTGCAGAGCACGGGCTCTAGGTGCGCGGGCTTCAGCAGTTGTGGCATGTGGGCTCAGTAGTTGTGGCTTGCGGGGTCTAAAGCACAGGCTCAGTAGTTGTGATGCACAGGCTTAGTTGCTCCATGGCACATGGGATCTTCCCGGACCAGGGCTCAAACCCATGTCCCCTGCATTGGCAGGTGGATTCTTAACCACTGCGCCACCAGGGAAGCCCTGGCACATTGCTTTTTAAAAGGCATTTTCAGTTCTGTAGCGTAATGAGGGTGGGACAGATGGAGGTGCGAGCAGTTCAGAGGCCCCTGCAGTAGATCACATCTTTGGAGATGAAGGTCTGAAACAGCTTGCAAGGAGGGAACAAAGACATTTGGAGGGAGATCCCTGGGGCTTGGTGGGGAGCGGGGTGGAGAGGCAGCTGAGAGGAGCCTGACTCGTGCGCGTGGAGGAGGGCACTGCAGAGGGAAACGGGGAGGGAAGTGAGTCAGGGCCGTGGGGGGGGGGGTGTATGTGTGTGTGTGCGTGCACGCTCCATGCTTGTGTAAGGATCGCTTCTGTTTTACACAAAATAGAAAAGTAAATGTAGATGTGAGGTGGGGGAGAATCATGCAATATTTCCTCAAACTTGTGACTTGAGTTTTATGATTTGGGAGATTATTTATACTGACTGTTTAATAAGAATAAAGAAATTCAACATTCTCAGTATTAAAGGTCTTGCCTTGGGGAGTTCCCTGGTGGTCCAGTGGTTAGGACTCCACGCTCTCACTGCCAAGGGCCCGGGTTCGATCCCTGGTCAGGGAACTAAGATCCCACGTGCTGTGCGGTGTGGCCAAAAAAAAAAGAAAAGAAAGAAAAGAAAAGAAAATCAGTGTCTGCCATATGTTCAATTTCAGTAGAAATAAATTAAAATTTAAAAAAAAAAGGGGCTTCCCTGGTGGCGCAGTGGTTGAGAGTCTGCCTGCTAATGCAGGGGACACGGGTTCGAGCCCTGGTCTGGGAAGATCCCACATGCCGCGGAGCAGCTGGGCCCGTGAGCCACAACTACTGAGCCTGCGCGTCTGGAGCCTGTGCCCCGCAACGGGAGGGGCCGCGATAGTGAAAGGCCCGCGCACCGCGATGAAGAGCGGTCCCCGCACCGCGATGAAGAGTGGCCCCCACTTGCCGTAGCCGGAGAAAGCCCTCGCACGAACCGAAGACCCAACACAGCCAAAAATAAATAAATAAATAAAGTAGCTATTAAAAAAATAAATAAATAAATAAAAAATAAAAAATAAATTTACCATCTTAACCATTTAAAAAAAAAAAAAAAAAAAAAAAAAAAGGACTTGCCTTGCCGATGAATTCCATTCTGAGAGATCATTAAGGTTTTGTTTTTTCCTCTAAGCTTGCTTAAATACTCTGTCATCTTTGGGAATAAATGGCCACACAGCCATCTTTCTAATCATTTTTTATGTGTAATTAAAAAAAATACGTTTGTGGGGAGAGCTGACAAGAGCTAACTACCTTTTGGGGTTAAGTTTTTTTGGTCATGGCTGTTAAAGCAGTATATTGTGTAAACATTCTTTTAAAAAAACTAATTATCGGCGCGAACCTCCAATATGTATGAACCCAGTAAATATTTGTGAAATCAAATGAATAAATGTGATTAGCATCCTTTATTTGATATTGAAATCATAAAATGTACGAAAGACACAGAATTAACTTTATTTCGGTACAGAATAAGCAAGTGAAGGTTCTTCCGAAAATACCGGGCTAATTCTGGTTGACCCACATATATACAAATTAAACTGTAAATAACTATCAAAATAGTGCCGTGAAAGTGTATAGTTGCTAAGGCAAGACTTAGATTGTTGAAAATGATAAAGCTCTCCTGGTCACTTTGGCTTATATGTGCCAAGTTGAGTGGACTACTTGGGTGGCAAAATGCAATAAGTAAGGACATTTTCAGTAATATAAAAAGGTGTAGGAATGATACTAAATTTGAGAGAATCAATTGATATTAATGTGCTAGACCACTGAGCTGTTTTGCAATTAGTCCTGGAAGATGTAGTTTTAACGAAGTCTCTAGATCAGCATTAAGGGAACAAGAGGTGGGGTGTCAGAATCACTAGAGGGAATTTAAAAAAATTATATAGGCTCTTGATGGTGCAGGGGGCTGTGTGTGTTGGGGGAACTTTTGCTGTGAACATAAAACTTCTCTAAAAAATAAAGTCTATTCTTTTCTTTCAAACGTTTATGTGAATAGATGAATGGCATGACTCTGGGGAGTCAGATATAGCATCGCTGTGAAGGGTGCTCGTCTCCCTCTATAGCGTGCGCCAGGAAAATCATGCTGAGAATTACTGTCCCATGTCATAGAAAGTGGGGCAGAAAAGAACCTAAAACCACCCAGTTTAGTTTCCCCAAATGGGTACTACAGTGAACAGTTTCCAGAGATGTTAGGGCTTTCCTATTGAACATGGGTGGAGTTTTCCATGGCCAATAAATTTGGGAAATGCAGCTCATGATAACTTTGTAGTGAGCTAATTCAGATCTTTTCCCACACTTTATTAGACAGATACTTTTTTGGGGGGGCACACTTATCAACATATTCCAAGGAACACCAATTTGGGAAAAAGTAATCTAAAATAAAGGTGTTTCAAAGCATGAGTTGCCACTCGCTAATGTGTTGTGAAATCAATGTAGGGCTTACAACCATTCTTTTTTTTTTTTTTTTTATGAAAAATAATAGAATAGAAAATACCAGAGTGGGTTGCACATAGGAGGGTAAATGTTATTTTGTGAAACTTTTGTTTCAGTTATGTATGTGGGTTTGTGTAAACTCAGTCATAATGAAAACTCTATTCCTTACTATAGATGATGGCCAAAAATATTTTGGAGATCACTGGCTCAATTCAGTTCCTCAGTTTTATAAGTGAAAACCCTGAGACTCATGTGGATCTCAGGATCACGTGGGGAGTTAGTGGCAGACAGAACCTGAGCCTACTCTTCATCCTCTTTCACCAACACCAGCGCTCTACCAAATCCATAAATCATCCTGTTTAAAAAGCAGCCCTGGACTTCCCTGGCGGTCCAGTGGTTAAGACTCCACGCTTCCACTGCAGGGGGCACCAGTTTGATCCCTGGTCGGGGATCTAAGATCCCACATGCTGCGCGGCGCAGCGAAAAAATTCAAAAAACAAAAAACAAAAAAACAAATAAAAAGCAGCCCGGGTGGAAACAACCCAAATGTCTGTCAAAGGCAAATGGATAAACAAAACAAGGCTTATATGTACAATGGAATATTATTCAGCCTTTAAAAGGAACGATATTCTTATATGTGCTACAACATGGGTGAGCCTTGAGGACATTATGGTAAGAGAGACAAACCAGACACGAAAGGACAAGTGTTGTATGATACCACTTCAACTTATAGAGACAGAAAGGAGATTGGAGGTTACTCGGGGTTGAGATGCGGGGCAGCCAGGAGGTAGTGATATTAAACCACTCTGTGTACAGAGTTTCTGTTTGGAATGAGGACAAACTTCTGGAAATAGATAGTGGTGATGGTTGCACAACTATGTGAATGTACTCAGTGCACTGAACTGTACACTTAAAAATGGTTAATATGGCAAATTTTATGTTATGTATATTTTATCACAATAATAATTAAAAAGAATCCAGCCACAAAATAATAATAATAATAATAATAATAATAATAATAATAATAATAATAAAGGCAGCATAGCACTTCTTTTAAACAGACCTCGTTTCACACTCTAACACCTGTTCCTTCCTTTGGCCCTTCCCCTGTGCAGGCCCAGGCACTGAGGTTTCTGAGGCCACCTAGGCAGGCCTCCTGCGCTTAGGAATCCCTGGAGCAGAGTACGGCCACCTGTGGCCTTGATTCTAGACTCCCTGGCAGGTGATGACTGCTAGCATTTCCGCAGGTGACGCATTTTACAGCAGTGGGTCCGGCTCAGCAGATGACCTTTTCCGTCTAATAGCTCTGATTTTCCAACTGCAACATTTGGACAAACCCACAATTTGCTTTTGGAAGGCCAAGGAGAAACATATATCATGGTTTTTCTCTTGGTTTCACCCCTCTCCTCAGTTGGCCTCTAGCCCTGACCCGTTGACAAATAGCCTGTTCTCCTTTCCTCTTCCCTCTTCCTTTACAAGACCTCCAGGCTCGCTGCAAACAGCCACTTAAGTGAAATGCTACTACCCACAAGCAGCTGATAGTGATTCCCACTGTCTCCATTCTCCGCTTACGCTTCACACGTTTGGGTATGAGAACCGGAAGAAGCACGGTGAACCAGAAGTGAGACCAGGGGCGGCCAGATAGCAGAAAGTGGATGTGTGCTTCTTCCTCGGAGCCAAGAAGGGTTTTGCAACTCCCAATGCAAGGCAACTTCTGCCCATAAAAGTTGCAGCAGATGGGAGTCACTGATTGGCTCTGCTTGAGGACTTTGGAGATTTCTCTCTGTCCTGCAGGCACCCTTTTGCTTCCTGTGCCTCCACAGACATTGACAAACAGCTGGCCTGTGCTTGCAGCGACCCCATCGGAATCTCTGCAGCCCTTAAGTCAGCATCCAAAATAAAGGAAACTGAGAGAAAATGCCTCTGAACTTAATCAGTGACGATATTTAACTCGGTTTACTGGGAGCTAAGGAAGTACTTCAGAAATAGTTTATTCTTATGTTACCTGAAATTCGCCATGAGTGAGGCTGGTAGAATCACCCTGAGTTAGGGGAATACATCATGATATTTACCTCAAAACTCAGCGTAACCTTGTGATTTGAAATCGAACCCAGGGTTTCTCTACCTTGGCACTGTTGATGTTTGGGACCAGAGAGTTCTTTGTTGTGAGAGGCTGTCCTGTGCATTGTAGGATGGTTTGCAGAATCCTTTGCTGTGAGAGGCTGTCCTGTGCATTGTAGGATGGTTTGCAGAATTCTTTGCTGTGAGAGGCTGTCCTGTGCATTGTAGGATGGTTTGCAGAGTTCTTTGCTGTGAGAGGCTGTCCTGTGCACTGTAGGATGGTTTGCAGAATCCTTTGTTGTGAGAGGCTTTCCTGTGCATTGTAGGGTGGTTTGCAGCATTCCTGCCCTCTACCCACCAGTTGCCAAGAGCAGCTAGCAGCACCGGCCGCCCCCCCACCGCCCCAAACTTCTGGTGATCAAAAATGTCTCCAGACATTGTCCTGTGTCCCCTGGGGAGCAAGGTCGCCCCTGGCTCAGAACCACTGACAGCCAGGATTCTGCCATGTTCTGAGTTTTAGGCATTGAGGACTTCGTCAGCTGTTATTCTGGAAATAATGGGAAACGGCTTGGGGTTTTTTTTGTTTGTTTGAGCCCTGCCTCATTTGTATAAAACTCCAATTTTTAAAGTGTGTGTAAAGTGTCATCAACTGTGAGAAATTAATACCTAGCACTGCTGTCAGGTGAAACCATTGCCCATGTCATAGGCTTGTTCTGTGATAGGTATTTGGTTATGATTTCAGTCCAAGTCTCCGTGCCTATGCCAGTCACGTGGCTGAATGATACGAGCAAGTTATTTACTTCCTCTCCTGTGTCTTTTTCTCCCTCCACGTCTAAGTGGAGGATACCTGCTCTTCATCTTATTAAATAGCCATGATGTGGCCAGTTCATCTGCTGAACTCACCTCATGGGGTCGTTGTCTGGGACCATGGAATTCTTCATGGTTTCATTACCTGTTCCAGAGCCCCCAGTGGATTCCCAGGTTCTATCTTCCAAAAAGCAAAACATTCATTTTCTTCCCCTAGGCTGGATAAGCTGGAATGTTTCACTGTTGAGTCATCCATTGCTGCTGGAGCTCCCATGTGCCATGCTTTGTTCAAGTCACTTGAGACACTTTGATGACTAAGCTGGTTTCCTATCTCACTCTAGTTTGAAAGGTGGACTTATGATAAATCTGATGTATCATGAGAACTGCTTTCTATCACCTATACAAAGTGCTGTGGTTTAATCTTCCTGCCTATTTGGAAGTTCTTCCTAAGTCTGCAGAAGTGATTGTGGTGATGATTAGTTTGGAAGGTACTAGCATGGAGTCTGGGAGAGCACTGTTCTGGGAGTCTGAAAACCTGGCTTTTTGTTTTTACATGTTGACACTGGTCCTGATTAGCCGTGCTCCCTTTCCCAAGTCACTTTCTCTTTCTGGATCGCACTTCCCAGCTGTGTAAAATGATGTGTATGGGCTGGATCATCTCTGACTCCAGCGGTCTATGCTTATTTTAATAGTAATTGTAGGGCTTCCCTGGTGGCACAGTGGTTGAGAATCCGCCTGCCAATGCAGGGGACACGGGTTCGAGCCCTGGTCTGGGAAGATCCCACATGCCGCGGAGCGACTAGGCCCGTGAGCCACAATTACTGAACCTGCACGTCTGGAGCCTGTGCTCCACAGCAAGAGAGGCCGCGATAGTGAAGAGGCCCGCGCACCGCGATGAAGAGTGGCCCCCGCTTGCCGCAACTGGAGAAAGCCCTTGCACAGAAACGAAGACCCAACACAGCCAAAAATAAATATAAACATAAATAAATAAATAAAAGATTACTATTAATTAAAGGAAAAAACCAGACATCTCAAGTTAATGAATTTAGTACTTAAAAAAAATAGTAATTGTATTAGAATTATTAAATACTATTATAATATGTTTTAGAGCTAGAAACTTCGTGATCAGCCAGCCTTTGTGAGGAGGCGCGATTGTATGTCGTTACAATGGGTTCCCAGCTCACTTGTGCCTGGTGGGGAGACTTGCGCAACTCTGCTGGGGTCGGAGGCCTTGCAGCACTTAGGGGCCCCACGGAAGGGGTAAACCAGAAGTCTGAAAGCTTGCCCTGAAGCTCCATAAAGCAAGATGCTATCTCTAAACAGACCCATCAATTTCAGAGGGCTTCTTTCCACCGGGCTTTTTGGGGGCGGAGATGCCTTTTACCAGTATCTTTCTGTTCACCTGTGGAATTATATAAGCTCATTAGATTCAGGTTACCCACTCCTTCTGCACCTGAAGCTGTAGGTAAATTTACTGTCCAGTTTAAACCTTGTCTCCACACCTGTCACTTCTGGATCCTATAAGCTCCATCCCCAGCATTGCAGGGTCGGTCACCTCAAAGGTGACCATAGCCAAGCTCCCAGCAAGGGATGCCCAGTCAGGAATGAGATCTCTAGGCATATATAACGGGAGAGAAATATTTGGAGCATTCTTCTCTTTCTCCAAGACAGCTCTGCATACTTACTGCCCTTTCAGGTGTAGTCTTGCAGGTAAATCTCACCTTCTCCAAGAAACCAAATTTTGAACTCTCACTGCACGTCAGAATAAATTTCCCGAATCACCTGGATGATATTTGGCAGATACTGCCTTATGTTGTGGTCCTGTGTGTACATGTGCTAGTTCTCTTAAAAGACTAATCATCTCCCAGAGCCATGATTGTACTCAACCACCTAGAAAGACCCTACAGCCCAGGTCGGGCTGTGCGCGGATGTGTGTGCGTTAGACACCAGTAAACATCAGTGCAGGGAATGGATGGATCTCGGTGTCAGGCACTGGGGAGCACTCAGTAAATAGTTGTAGAATTGGACCGAATGGTAAGTGCTTAAATATTTCACAGTTCTCTAGTCTTTCTACTTTATGCCGTTTACTGGGGGTTAGAAAATAAGATGAAGCTGTGTGTACGCCCTAGAGAGTGACCAGCGGTTGCTGTTATCTGAAGAGCCGTAGAGCTCTTAGCTGTTTTCCAGCTCTGATTCTTTTTTTTTTTTTTTTAAAGCAGTGTTTACTATTTCTGGCCATTATGTACACTGATATAAAAATTTAATTAGACCCTTTCTTTTCAATTAATTTTTACAGCCCTGTTTGTTTGCTCTCTCGACAGAGCCTGTATTGTGTGAACAAGAGAGATCAATTTTCTATCACAAAATTCATTACTTTTGACTAAAGTCCAGTGAGTCTGTGATCGTACGCGCCACTCTGGGTGAATTTTCCTGCCGCTGGAGAGAGCTATGGATGGTGAAATGAGCCGAGTGTTCAGGTAGCCAAGAGAAGCTTTGATTCGGTCATTGTCTTCCTCAGGGCAGCAGGTGGTGCAAAGTTAAAAGGCTGTGCAACTCTTGAGGTTAGAAATATGCATGTGTTTTATTCATTCCTCATTCTTTAATATTTTTTTCAAGTATCTAGGGAAGTGAAATTAGGTAGAGAGTATGTAAAGGTTAAGAGAGGCCTTTTCTTTCAAGAGCATGTATAAAAGAAGATGTCCATTCCGGGAGGGCAGGGACCTCTAGTTTTGTTCATTCTTTACCTCCAGGGTCCACACAGTTCCTGGTACATGGCAGCTGTCCGGTAAATAGTTGTTGAGTGAGGATGCACGAGATAAATACTAACTAGTTTTGCCTTTTATCATTGATTAAAGTGTTTTCTGGATTAAAGGGTCTCTGTGACTGTGTCTAAGTCTCCACGAATAGCATCTTGGTTGGGGCTGCTTTCCAGCGTTGGGAGATACGACCACACCTGTCTTCAAGGGCTGCAGCTCCGATGCCTAACTTGGCAGGGCAGGGGCTAGGCCTGCTCCCCAAGAGGCACAGGTAACGCCCAGTGTAGCTCACACAGCCCCTGAGGACAGAACATGAGCTTGGGAGTCACACACACCTAAGCGCAAAGCCACCTGCCACTCGCTCTTGACATGGGGCAAGTAGTATAACCTCTCCTGTTGTCTGTTCATGGATCTGTAAAGCTGGGCCAGTGATACCTACCATGCAGAGTGGGTGGTAGGTGATGAACGAGGGAGCGGGTAATGCCCTCCTTACTGAGATATTAAATAAATGTATCCATTTAAATTCCTCTACCTTCTAGTGGTGTGTTCTCCATCCTCCTGTGTACTGAACGGTTTACCTCTTCCTCCTGCATGAAATGGGGCAGGTGGGGGAAAGGGCCACAGTAACCTCGGTTCCTTGGTGCTTTAGGGAATCTTTGATATGGTGCAGAGTTAGAGGCTAAAGCATGAGTACAGGAAGGACTCATTCTAGGTGGAAGCAGCAGTGTCTAATGGAACTTTCTGTGATGAAGGAAATGTTCTGTATCCATGCTGTCAGGCACAGTCACTAGCTACAGGTGGCTGTCGAGCACTGGAGATGTGGCCAGTTTGACCAAGCAGCTGAATTTTTCATTTCACTTCATTTGAATTTGAATGTAAACCCATCACATGGCGAGTGACGAGCGCATTGGATGGTGCAGCTCTAGGGCCTTGCTGGGGCTTAAGGATTAGTGGTCTGTCCATTCCCTGGGAGCTTGTGAGAAATGCAGACTCTCAGACATCACCCCAGACCTACGAGATCAGAATCAGCGCAGGCGGTTCATGTGCACATTTGGTTTTAAGAAACACAGGACTAGCCTCTGAGCCGCTCGGTGTTCTCCATGGACTTCCATGCAGCTGTAGTGCTAGGGAGGCTGGACCCCTGGAGCTGGAAGGTTCTCACCGTCACCTTTGCCTTCTCGGCTACTCACACACCCTAATGCAGTCTCCAGGGGACCCGTGCGTGTGGGTCTCTGTGCATCCTGTGGTTGAGAGATCAAAGGAAAAAGTTATGTAGCTTTTAACTCAGGATTAAATGCTGTTTTGCTTATTCCTCCTCATAAACCTCCTTAATGTCTATGTTCCCATGTTCGCTCCCCAAAAGGTAACTCTCTTTTTATCTTCCCACTCATCCTACTATAGCTTTATTTTTCCTACTACTTTGCCTTAAACTGGTAAAGATGTGGGTATGTACGTATATATTTCTCTCTCTCTCTCTCTCTCTCACTTTCTGGATGTTTCAAACCGAACCAGTACATTCAGGCTGTGGTTATCTTAATGCTTCCAGCACTCTGGCTACTGATAAATATTTCAAGAGGATAAATAACATTTTCTACATGAAATGAGAGAAATGTCCCCCACCTCTCTGAAAGTATTAATAATTTCTCTTCTGTAATGGGACTGATTTAGCCAATTGAAACACAGAAAACTTCGCAGATCTTTTTGACATCCAACGGTCAGATCACTTTGGCTAATGGGGATGTTACTTGGGTATTGCTGATATTAGCCAAGTTGGGAATTTGATGGAGACTTTTCATTCTGCCCTCTTTTCAGTCTTGAATCCTCGCAGACATGATGTGCTGGTGGCCCTCCACCGGATGTTTGTCTATATGATGTTGGTGGCAGGTTGCAAAACTGTATTAAGCTGCATCTTGGGAGCTGCCAAGGGCACTGTGAGGAAACTGAGGCACTGAGCTAGAAGGGGCACCACACCAGGATTCCATGCCCCTAAATTGTGTCTCTAAAACAGACCCAAGGTCACAGCACTGGTAAATGAGGAGCCACGGTGTGACCCCTGGCGGTTTGGTTCCAGATTTTGCACGATTCGCCATCCCCCGCGCCTGCCTTTGCTCCCTGCCGGGAACAGGCCCTCTCCCGTATCGCCTGTGCTGCCTCCTTCTGAGTGTTCATGTCATTGCGTCTGGTCTCTCCTCCTCCAGGTCTTTGCTCAGATGTCACCTTCTCAAAGATGCTTTCCCTAGCTGCTCCATCAAAAATAATGCATACACACACACACACACACACACACACACACCAACATTCTCTATTCCCAGTGCCCTTCTTTATTTTTCTCCTTAGCTCTTATTCTTACCTGTATCATATACAGTTATTTGTACGTACGTCCCTTGAGAGCAGGGACTTTGTTTTGCTCACTGCTATGTCCTCTAGATCTAGAACAGTGCTCAACCCAAAATAACACAAGATACATATTTTTGAATGGATGGATGAATTAATGGCTCTGTAACCTGGAGAGCTGCTGATGCCCCTCACTTGGTCTCCTCCTTGCCTCTTTCTGGTGTGCTTCCCCACTCCAGGTGGCCGGGGTGAGCCTCCTGAAACTCCTACTTGCCCTTGACAGTTCCTTCCAGAGGCTTTCTGTGTTTATGGCTCCTGACAACTTTACAACTCCTCTTCCTTCAGCCTTACCAAGTTTCCTTCATTTCTTGCCTGTGCCGCCGCATCGTTCCCTGTGTCCTCTGTCCTTCCCTCCACCACCCCTGCAGACCAGGGCCCTGTGTCCTCAGATGGCCTGAGCTTCGTCTGTCCGGCTTTCACACTTCACGGTCACGTCCGTCGACTCCAAGTTACGTGAGGACGGGAGCCACCTCTCTCTTGCTCCCCTTTGCTCTCCCACCTTCACACTGAGCACCCCGCACAGAGCAGGCGCTTGACAGCTGTGTATTGAAGGATGAATGGGGCCATTTAATTCTATGGGTAGAAGGAAGTCTCACTTCTGTAGAATTCAGGGTTTCTTTGGCACTATGAGGCCTTACTGTTCAAGCTGTGAGATTTGAAGACAGAATGCTTCCTGCTAATTATTAACAGTTGCCCTGGGGGCTTCCCTGGTGGCGCAGTGGTTGAGAATCTGCCTGCTAATGCAGGGGACACGGGTTCGAGCCCTGGTCTGGGAAGATCCCACATGCCGCGGAGCAGCTGGGCCCGTGAGCCACAATTGCTGAGCCTGCGCGTCTGGAGCCTGTGCCCCGCGACGGGAGGGGCCGCGATAGAGAAAGGCCCGCGCACCGCAATGAAGAGCGGTCCCCGCACCGCGATGAAGAGTGGCCCCCGCTTGCCGCAACTGGAGAAAGCCCTCGCACGAACCGAAGACCCAACACAGCCAAAAATAAATAAATAAATAAATAAATAAGAAAATCCTTAAAAAAAAAAAAAAAAACAGTTGCCCTGGAAGAACAGAGCCATTATGGGGCCCTGAACCCTGGCACGCTGCCCCCCCCCAGCCCCTGGTGAGCAGTGCCATAGAGCAGGGCGGGAAAGCAAAGGCAGCTACCGCCCTGGCATCCGCTACCGTCCGATTACCCAAAGAGGATTGCGATCTTGGGGCCAAAAGAGTAGGGAGTGGGTAAAAGGCTTTGCAATGAGATTATAGCACCTAAAAGCGCCTTGCTTTTGTTCAGGAAATAAGATATTGGTTTTCTTCAAGGCAGCGAGACAATCCAGTTTAGGGCCTGGAGTGGTAGATCGATGTCCTGGCATTCTTCAGATACTGAAAAATCAGTTGATCTGTATTTGTACTTACTGGGTTTCTTGTTAAAAAAAAAAAAAAAAAGGAAGAAGGACGACAGGAATGGAAAGAAATTTAAAAAGCTCATTAAAGGTCCTCTAAATGAAGAAAATTGAATGCCAGATCTGTTAAGAACATACAAAAACAGCCTCCCTTTAAAGAACATCTTATTTGGTCAGTGTGTCTTCAAGCCAGAGTCTGGAAGGTGAATGGGCAGTGTGGTCAGAATGCAGTTTCTTTATGTTGGACTTGGAGAAGAAGGATCCTTTCCCCTTGACCTCAGCTCCCTACATGTAAGATCATTCATAGAACGTCTCACGTTTGGTTGGGGCTGAGTTAGAATCAAGTCAACGTGCTCTCTACCATTGTGGTGGGTTGTATAGCCGTCATAGCAATTCTCTTAGTGCTTGAAAGTCTTTTTCACCTCTGATGCTTCCTGGAGGTGTGTTTTGTTTGGCTCTTGGCCCAGGTGCCTGAATCTTAGTCCTCCCTGCCTTACCTGAAGTTGTTATTGATGTGAAGCTTCTTTTTGCCAATGGGAGAGCAGGTCTTCCTCCTGTTGTGTGAGCAGAGAGACCCACGAGGGATTTGTCCCCCTGCTAATAATACTTGGATTTGATTCTTGCATGATGGTTGGGGATTAGCTCACTCACAGAAGTTTCCATTTCCAGAGAGGGGAGAAGTTTGTGGGTGATTCCAGAGAAAACGTTCAAGAGAGTTTCTTCGTACCACAGAACCCGATTTAACGCTGAGTTTGGGAAACCTCGGCACCCTGGTTACAGAACTACCACGCCTTGTGTTTGCACTTCCATTGTTAAAAATTTATTCTGAATCTGTGTGTCGATTTGCTGCTAATAGTTAAGACTATGCTGAACGAATACTTGATGTGTTGGAGGACGTTGCATTTTGCCCTTCAGTGTTCGGTTTGTAATAATTGATGTAAAATACGTGTCCACCCTCGAGAGGCGGCAAGAAGTGATTGCTTTGAATAAATCCCCAACTGGAGCATCTGACTTGCCCCTTTCCCTTAAAAGTGAAATAATCTCATATCCTCTGCTTTCCCTGCCACCTGCAAATGTTTTTATTTGAAGACGGGGGCTAGCTGGGTTTCAGTTAATTAAAGTTTTAATTGTGTTTGATTCTGCAGCAGACCTCATGTTTGCTTTCCTTAATAATGAAATGCAAAGTGTCGTCTCTGAGCTCATACTCCAACTGGACAGCAAGGGGGGGAGTAGAAGCAGCCTCGAAACCTGCTAGCCCTGCCCGGGACTTTGTATTTGCTATTTGCTTTTGGTATTATATTCAGGTCTGAGGAAAGTACTGACTTCAGCTTCATAATCTGAACATGACTGAAGAATTGCTCCAGTGTCTAAAATTCGAGCACTTGTGTGTTGGAAATAAAACATCGTCTGTACAAAACATAAATACTTGTCCTTTTGTGGAGAAAAAATTAACCTATCTGGCGTCTTCTTAGCAAGTCTTGCTTGCAAAGCTGGCCCTTGGCTGCTGTCTGGGTACTTAGATTTTGAGAGGTTTCCAGAACTGGTAATAAGAGTGGTTCACTGTGGCTTAACTGTTTGTATAAACAATGTGATGATGGAAGAAATTTGGGATTTTCACACGAGCCAGGCAGGGGTGCCTATGTGCACAGTCCCCAATAAAAACCTTGGGCACTGCTGGGAGGGAGCTCTTGAAAGCTTGTGCCTGGTTTCCTCCAGACTTTGCCCTTTTCCCTTTGCTGAATACACTTTGTATCCTTTTACTGAAATAAATCATCGCCATGAACATTTATGCTATATACTGAGTCCTATGAGTTCTCCTAGTAAGTTACCAAACCTGGGGGTTTTCTAGGGTTTGGATAGTCATTCAGTGTCAGTTTGAGATAATTATCTGTTGGCCTGAGTAAATTATTTTTCCTGGGGTATCTTGACGCACCTTCTAAACCTGTTCTGCCTCTTGAATGTTTCTATCTTAGCAGGTTCCTCCCTTCAACCCAGTATCCAAAGTCAGAAACCTCAGAATCATCTTTGATTCTCTCCTTCATTCAGGCACCAAATCCTGTCAGTTTTGCCTCTGAAGTGTCTTGAACCCAGCCTTCCCATAGCCCTTGCCACCGTCCCAGTGTTAGCGCTACTGCCCTTTGCTGGACTTCATGCAGCAGCTTCCCTGCCCTGGTTTTCTGCCTCTCATCTGCATTCCAGCCTGTGCTTCGTGTCACCTCCATCCAAAACCTAGGTTGAGTTACTGCCACCATTGAAATAAAACAGAAATGCCTCGGGTCAGCCTTGCAGGGCCCTTCACTGCGAGGTGGTGCAGCAAAGCGGTTGGTGTGCAGATTTGTGTCGTCAGCTCTGCCCCTCACTGGCTGCTGCCACGGGCAAGTTACACACCCTCTCTGTGTATCAGTGTCCTTATCTGTATGTGAGGATAAGAACAGTACCTTCCTGCTAGGATCGGTGCAGGTTTAAATGAGTATATGTTTAAAAACCTTAGCACATGTGCCTGGCAGATGAAAGGTATTCCATAACTATTAGCTGTGCTTAGTTTTTGTTTGTTTGTTTTTTAATCTTTATTGGAGTATAGTTGATTTACAATGTTGTGTTAGTCTCAGGTGTACCGCAAAGTGAATCTGTTATACATATACATACGTATATCCACTCTTTTTTAGATTCTGTTCCCGTGTAGGCCATTACAGAGTATTCAGTAGAGTTCCCTGTCCTTACTAGTTATCTATTTTATATATAGTAGTGTGTTTATGTCAGTCCCAATCTTCTAAGTTATCCCTCCCTCTCCCTCACCCCCTGGTAACCATAAGTTTGTTTTCTAAATCTATAACTCTATTTCTTATGCTTAGTTTTTATAATTATCTCTTGACTTTCTTCCTCTGGGCTGGGAGCTGCTCCCTGACATTGTCTGGCTATGGCTCTTTAATAATCAAGTGCTGAATAAATGAATGAATGAATAAATGAGAAAGAGAGAAAGGGAGTGTTGGTTAAAACAGGGTTTGTGCTCTCAAGAAGCTTGTGGTTATTTGGGGGATATAAGATGCTCTAATGGATTAAACTGAGAGTATGAGGGGCGTATGGGTGAAAGTGGCACATTGTGTAAAGGGCTCAGGTGGGAAAAGAGGCGCACCAAATTGTTTAAGCGAAGTTCCCAGACTCCTGCTTTACCACCATTTCCGATCCCACAGAGAGAGGCAGAGAAGTGTCAGGCTCTGGTGTGCCTCCAAGAAACCATCATAAAAACAGAGTCTTCCCGCGGGACCCTTAGACTCTAACTCGTCTTTCTCTGGAGTGACTTTTTTTTTAATAAATTTATTTTATTTTATTTATTTTATTTTTGGCTATGTTGGGTCTTCGTTGGCTGTGCACGGGCTTTCTCTAGTTGCGGCGAGTGGGGGCTACTCTTCGTTGCGGTGCACAAGCTTCTCACTGCGGTGACTTCTCTTGTTGCGGAGCACGGTCTCTAGGCACACGGGCTTCAGTAGTTGTGGCTCGCGGGCTCAGTAGTTGTAGTGCACAGGCTTAGTTGCTCTGCGTCATGTGGGATCTTCCCGGACAAGGGCTCAAACCCATGTCCCCTGCCTTGGCAGGTGGATTCTTAACCACTGCGCCACCAGGGAAGCCCCTGGAGTGACATTTTGAGCTACTTAACGGGGTGAGTGCCCTTCTGAGGATACAATCCCTGTCTGGTGATTTCTGAACGATTCTCTCCAGGGTGCCTAGATTTCCTCCCGGCTCTCTGTGGTAGAAGGGACACAGGGAGAGTGGAAAATAGATGTCAGTACCAGTGCAATCTCCCAGGACCCTGGCCTCCTAACACATGTCTGAGGATTGGACTGGCCATCACCAAATCTTGCATCATGGAGTTGGTAGAAAGGGTTGGTGTAAGTTGCTGTTGGGTGTAAGGCAGCTGTGCCACGTGGAAGCAGTTCTGTCCTGGGAGCTGCCTGAGTAACTGCCAGAGGCCACGCTGCAGAAGGTGTTACCAGGATTGCTGTGGCTACTTTCCTTTATTTGTGTTAGGCACCCACTAGGGTCACCATGTAAAGCTACATCTTGAAGCTCCATCACAGTCTTGGGATTGTGGTTTGCTGTGTAGGTTCTGTTGTAGAGATCTTTGTATCATTTAGTTTCTGCTGCATAACAAACACCCCAAACTAAGTGACTTACAAGAATAGTCATCTCTGTGCTCATCATTCTGTGTGTTGGCAGTTTGGGCTGGGCTCAGTGTGGCTAGATCATCTCTGTTCCGGGAGGTGTTGCCTAGGCTTTCTTGTGTATTTGGACCTCAGCTAGGATGACAGGGACAGCAGGGGCCTCTCTCCATGGGCTCTCACATCGTTGAGGAAGCTATTCCAAGCTTATTCACATGGTGGCAGAAGGGTTCCGAGCCACAAGAGAGAACATATTGCTCCAATATGCAAGGACTTTTCCAGCCTCTGCTGGTGTCCTATTTCCTAATGTCCCATTGGCCACAGCAAGCCATGAGTCCAAGGCAGAACCATTGGCAGGGCCCATCTGCGGGTGTGGATACAGGAAAGCATGGTGGTTGTCGGCTCTTGCTGCAGCAGTTTGCATCAAGGTGTTTGGCTGGGGTCTCGCCAGAAATGAAAGCAGCAGTATTATTGTCTGCTCTTTTTGCCTCAGCAGTATTATTGTCTGCTCTCTTTGCCTTTCTCCTCCGGATGGTCTCCTGGGATGGGTGCAGTCAGTGGATTAGATGCTCTGCTCCTGGTCCACGTGGGCCCTCTTAGCACCATTCTCTCTATGCCCAGCCACACTACAAAGGCTCGAGCCATCTGGCTCACAGATTGATGGGTACTCCCAGTCCCAAAGGGCCCACCAGGAGAGTGTAGCTGGATCAGCACGAATCTGACGTCAGTGCTTGAAAAGGAACTCCAAGCTGACAGCAGATACAGCCCATGCAGATAGTTCTGACAAAATGACATCTAAAATCCCCCATGGTCTTCTCAGCCTGCCCCGAGCCTAGGCCGTGTCCTTCTTCCGTTCTTGAGCATCCTTGAGGAAATGCCAGCAGCTGTCCTCTGTGGCCCTCACAGTGCTGTGACGACAGCAGAGCAGTGGACGAAAGTCTGGGGCTGTGAGAAGGAGGGACACTGCCTGGGACTCTGGACACCCAGACTCGTTAGTTGGGTTTAGTGCCAGGAGACTTGAACTACTGGGCATGTGGAGGGGCGGGCTGATGGCCTCCATGACATCTGCTTTCATCCCAGTTCTCATCATCTTACTTTAAGTTCTGTATCTTTTCAGGTTTTTGCTCATGTTAAAGATTGTATTCACATGATGCAAAGTATAGATAAAGTTTTACGTTTTTGCGTATGGGTATTCAATTGTTCCTGCACCATTTGTGGAAGTCTATCATTAATTACTCCGCTAATTTGCTTTTGTATTTTGTCAATAATCAATTGTTCATATGTGTGTGGATCTAAAAACAAATAAATAAAGATTGTATTCAGCAAATATTAGAGAAATATTGCCAAGAGACAGGAATCAAAGGGATGATTTTGAGGTCAGGTAGGTGTTTGGATGTAGGATCTGGAATAAGTAGGGGAAGGGAGCAGAAAGATGGATGGTCTTCGGGTCCTAGAATGAGGCTGGGCCCTGGGCAGCAAAGATACTTGTTTGGCTGAGCCAGGTGACAGGGGGTGGGACTGATCAGGTATCAGAGAACTTCTGTTAAGTGCATTTGGGGAAATAATTCAAGATGACTAGGCATCTGGGGCATGAGTACTGGGGAGATGACTTTTGCTGCAAGCAGGGAAGAATTAAATTTGAGCAAGAATGAATTTTCCATTCTTTCAGTCTGATATTATGACAGTATCTCAGGTTCAGCAAGTTGGACTGTTAATGGTCAGTGGGAGTCAAGAGCCCTCCTTGGTGGGGACTGTGCAGGTTCTAGGTTGGCTAATAACATCAGTATCGTTGACTGTGAAAGCTGGCTTGGGTGACTGCGTGTGTGTGTGTGCGTGCACCCGTGCATGCGTGTGAATGCATAGCCTAGCATGGAAACACAAGTGGAGCCCTATCAACCCGTCTGTCTCATGTCTGCCTCCGCCAGTTACGTTCTAAGCTCTGGGAGCCTGGAACCGAGCTTATCCTGGGCACCACTGTGTCCCCAAGGCTTTGCATGTTGCCAGGCATCTATTAAGCACTTAAGAAATATTTATTGAACAAACAAGTCAAGAAAAGCTGGAAGAGGAATTTTTTTAAGTATCTTTACTTTTTTTTTTTTGCAGTAATTTTTACATAATTAACCTGGACATTTTAATCAGCCCCAGAACAATGACTGTTGATGGCTTTTAAGCTGTTTTGGTGGTGGTGAGATAAGAAATGAAAGGAAGCTGACAAAACAAGGGACGAAAGTGAAATTTCTACACTATTAAAAATAAACACACACTAAAAGACTAGAAACCTAAGTTATATGGGTTACCGGCCTAGGGTAGTAGAAGTATACCATCTTTTCAAAGTGTATTTATCTTTTTCCAGAATTAAAATAGCTTTTTTGTATTTTTTGATTATGAACTTAGTACATACTCATGTAGAATGGTCAAACAATGAAAGAGTATAAAGAACTCAATAAAAGTACCCTTATTTCCAGATTGTTAATATTTATGAAAAAAATTTTGATTGTGGTAAAATGCACATAACATAAAATTCACTGTCTTAACTATTTTTTAAAAAAATTTATTTATTTATTTATTTTTGGCTGTGTTGGGTCTTCGTTTCTGTGCAAGAGCTTTCTCTAGTTGTGGCGAGCAGGGGCCACTCTTCATCGCGGTGCGCGGGCCTCTCACTATCGCGGTCTCTCTTGTTGCGGAGCACAGGCTCCAGATGCGCAGGCTCAGTAGCTGTGGCTCACGGGTCTAGTTGCTCTGCGGCATGTGGGATCCTCCCAGACCAGGGCTCGAACCCGTGTTCCCTGCATTATCAGGCAGACTCTCAACCACTGCGCCACCAGGGAAGCCCATGTCTTAACTATTTTTAAGTGTAAAGTTCAGTGGCAGCAAGTATGTACACATTGTTGTACAACCAGTCTCCAGAACTTTTTCGTCTTGCAGAACTGACACTATACCCATTAAACATCAGCTCCCTATTTCACCCTCTCCCCGACCCTTGGCAACCACCATTCTACCTTCTGCTTCCTGTCTCTGTGAATATGACTACTCTAGGTATCGCATATGAATAGAATCACACAATATTTGTCTTTTTTGTGTGTGTCTGGCTTATTTCACTTAGCATACTGTCTTTGGGGTTCATCCATGTTGTAGCATATGTCAGGATTTCTTTTTGTATGATATTCCATTATATATATGTATCAATATATGTATATATAGCTTGTTTGTTAATCCATTCATTTGTAAATGGACACTTGAGTTACTGACACCTCTTGGCTATTGTGAATAATGCTGCTATGAACGTGAGTGTTGAACATCTTTTAACATATCCCTTTATCCACCCAAACTATATTTATAAAGGGATCATACGGTGCTACTTTGTAATGTGCGTTTTTACTCCACACTGCCATATACATCTTCTCTTGTCAATTAATATTGACAGGCAGTACTCTTTTTTACTATGTGCATAGTGTGTGTGCCCTTGTATAGATTTATCTATTTGTGGTTGGACATTTAAATTGTTTTCCATTTCTTGATATTCTAACCGTGCCTCAGTAAGCAGGGTGAGACTTATAATTTTGCCCCCTTGCCTAGAAATAAAAATCTTAACATTTGGGTCTTAGGCTGAATTCTGCAGAAGCAGAGCCCAAGAGGGGGATTTGGGTAAAAACGATTTACTAAAAAGGTGTTCTCAGGGGAAAAGGAGTGAGGGAAACAGGATGAGTAAGGAACGGAGCAGAGAAGTCCTCAAATTTAGCCTCGGCCCGATTGGAGTGTAATCACCCTGGCAGAGTTGCCCCTCTTTGGTCTGGGGATGCTGTCAGCCTGTAACTCAAAGGCCTCTCGTGGCCCTAAGCCAAGGGCAGTTCTGGAGGAGGTGCAGGGTGTGAGCTATTTGTGTAGCCCTCATAGTGGCTGGAGAAGAGGGGGCAACCCCTGGTTCTGAGGCTGTGGACGGGATATCACCACCAGTGCTTGTAACAGTCGTGGCACTTTCTTTCTGTCTGGACTGTGCTACGTACCTAAGTGCATGTTTAACAGCCTAGGTGCTCACTTATCTCCGTGTTACAAATGAAGAACTAAAATTGAATGATGGTAAGTGACTTTCCTAGTGTTCCACAGTCAGTAAGGGGTGGGTGGGATTTGGAAGGGTCTGTTCTATACGACGGCCTGGGCTCTTTATCAGTAGCCTCTGGTGCATATTGATTAACTCCTAGAAGCAGAATGGCTGGGCCAAAGAGATAGGCATTTTAGATACGCATGTATATCCAAGTTTCTCTCCCCACCCCTTCCCCAAGTTGTATCAATTTATAGTCCTGCCGACACTTAGACTATTCTGCCATCCCTTAGTCTTGTCAATCTTTTAAATACCTGCTAATCCAACTGGTAGGGATTTTTTGCCTTGATTTTCCTTTCTTTCCTTATTGCGGAGATGAACACCCTTCCCCGTGTTTTTTGGCCAGCTGTATTTTTCTCAAGGCCCAGTTTTTCGTTAAGTTCTCATGCTCTTTTTTTTTTTTTTTTTTAATTAATTAATTTATTTTTGGCTGTGTTGGGTCTTCGTTTCTGTGCGAGGGCTTTCTCTAGTTGCGGCAAGCGGGGGCCACTCTTCATCACGGTGCGCGGGCCTCTCACTATCGCAGCCTCTTGCTATCGCGGCCTCTCTTGTTGCGGAGCACAGGCTCCAGACGCGCAGGCTCAGCAGTTGTGGCTCACGGGCCCAGTTGCTCCGCGGCATGTGGCATCTTCCCAGACCAGGGCTCGAACCCGTGTCCCCTGCACCGGCAGGCAGACTCTCAACCACTGCGCCACCAGGGAAGCCCCCTCATGCTCATTTTTGATGCCTTTGAACTAGTGTCAGATCCCCACCCCTGGGCTTGGAAATGCTGCGTTTATAGTATACTTTTTCCGTCCCAACGCTTCATTCTCTTTCTAGACTCTCACTGAGTTCTCTGTCTAGTCTTATGCTAGGGCTATAATCTTTGAATTACCATACAGCTCATTTTTAAAGATGGAAACTTGCAGGATTTCTCTTGTCAGCTAGATGCTTACTAAAGAGTTGTCAAGTCTAGGACATTTATAGGCCATCCAGCCCCAAATAAGAATAGGTAAAACTCTCTTGTTAGCAGTTAATAATGGTGTCTGTGGTGCTCGAGTGCCAGCAGTGACTTTTCTCTAGTGAAAGCACATTCTCTCTTCAGCCCTGTCTGTAAACTTCATTTGCAAGGCAGACCCTTTTCTTAAAGGAAGTGGGAGAAGGAACTTTGAGCTTCATCTCCATCTGAATTATCGGTGTGTCAGTTGGTACTAAATGTGCAACTGAGAGAAAATTTGACTTGGAGTGGCTTGAGAACAAATGGAAATCTGTTAGGCTTCTGCGACTGTAGAGTCCAAGAGTAGGTCTCGCTTCAGGCAGAGGTTGTTCCGTGGGTCACATAGTCATGGTTCCTCACTTTCCACCCTTTGGCTTTTGTTCTCTGTGTCAGTTCCATTCTCAGTCAGGCTTTCACCTCGTGGAGGCAGATGGCTGCCCAACCTGACATGAATCCTTGAAGGTCAAGGCCAGTGGAAAAAAGAAAGGATCTCCTACTCCAAAATTTGGGTCTGACTGCCATCCGCCTAACGACCAGTAACCGTAGCAGGGGATGGTGTACATTTTTTTGACTTATGCTCACCCTGCACTAGGGGAGGGCTGGCACCCAAGGCAATTTGGGGAGCGATTACTGGAAGAAGAGGGAGTAAATTCTGGCTGGCCAGGAATGTCAGCAGATGCCTACCACATCCACGTTCATGGCGCTTTATTTTCACGGTGAGAAAAGTTCGTGACGGGAGGGGGAAGGGTAAGCTGGGACAAAGTGAGAGAGTGGCATGGACATATATACACTACCAAATGTAAACTCGATAGCTAGTGGGAAGCAGCCTCATAGCACAGGGAGATCAGCTCGGTGCTTTGTGACCACCTAGAGGGGTGGGATAGGGAGGGTGGGAGGGAGGGAGACACAAGAGGGAAGAGATATGGGGATATATGTATATGTATAGCTAATTCACGTTGTTATAAAGCAGAAACTAACACACCATTGTAAAGCAATTATACTCCAATAAAAATGTTAAAAAAAAAAAAAAAGTTCGTGACATCAGGCTTGGAATGGGAACTATGTTTAGAGAACAGGGCTTGCCCTGGGTCTGGTGACTTGAAGACAAGAGAATCCCCTTTTCAGGTAAATTCTGTGGCTGTGGACCATCTGCAGAGCCTGGGGACGCCAGGGCCATCAGTGCCTCTTGGCAGACCTTGGTGGGGTTCCTGTCTTGTTAATGAGTGAGGTGAGCTTCCAGCCGGCCTTTTCAGCACGCAGCCAGAGAAGGGCTCCTCGGCACGGCTGTGGGTCTCGCTCTCCGAGGCCCCAGCGTCCGCTGGCTGCGGGGGTGGATGGCACACCCAGGAGGCAGACTGCCGGTGAGCCCACCCGCACCCTTGGCCAACGTGCATCTCCTCCCCACTCTTGCTTGGGTTTTGCTGTTACTGAAATGGCTAGCTGTGCCCAGTTAATGAAGGTGTTACTTAAATCCCTTTTCCTTTGCTTAAAGCATGAACTTTTTAATGGAATTCCCCCTACCCTTTTAAAATAAATTTTTAAGTCTCATAACAGAGGCAGCCTATATAATGGAAACAGCAGTGACCTCGTTTCTCTCTGCTCCTTATCAGTGCAGGGCTATGCAAAACCTCTCCCAGTCAGTTTTCTAGACTGTAACGTGAAGTGGTGGTGCTAGGTGCCCTTTGAAAAGCACAGGAATGGGGTTCCAGAATGTGAGTCCAAAGTGGCTATAGAGAATGCAAGTCCAACCCTTACACTTATCAGAGGAGAAGGCCTAGTGAGGCCCAAGGGCTTATAAGGGGTGAAATTGGAGGGAGGGCCTCAAACCTGGTCTTTTAGTTTGGGCTCTTAAATATAAGGAGCAAAGGACAACCATTTAAAAAGTAAAAAAAGAGAAGTGTAACTGATATGCTAAAAGAAGAGAGAAAGTGGTATTATATAAAGCATTCCATTAAAACCTCAAAAAGCAGGAAAAAAGTGGAAGACAAAAATAAGAACAAGGGCAGTGAATAGAAAACACTAACCAATAGGCTAGATATTAATCCAACTGTATCAATAATCACTTTGAATGTCAATAGTGTGAATGCACCAATGAAAAGGCAGATAATGGCAGAGTGAATTAAGAAACAAGACCCAATGATGTGTTGTCTACAAGAAACCCACTTTAAATATAAAGACACACATAGATTAAAGGTAAATAGATGGAAGAAAATATACGGAAAGAAAGCAGGAGTAACTATATTAATTTCAGACAAAGCAGACTTCAAAGCAAAGAAAATTATCAGGGATAAAGAAGGGCATTACATAATGATAAATGGGTCAGTTCTACAAGAAGACGTAATTTTAACGTGTTTGTGCCTAGCAACAGAGTGTCAAACTATGTGAGGCAAAAGCTAATAGAATTGCAAAGAGAAATAGATAAATCCACTGTTATAGTTGGAGACTTCAACACCTCTTTCTCAGAAATGGATTGATCCAGGAGGTAGAAAATCAGTGAGGACAGAGTTGAACTCAGCAGCACCATCAACCACCTGGATATAATGGACATCCATAGACTAATTCGTCCAACAATACCAGGTTGCACGTTCTTCTCAAGCTCACACGGAATGCTCACCAAGATAGATAATTGGAAAATGCCAAACTATGTGGAGATTAAACAACACACTGATGGCTAACGCGAGTCAAAGAAGAACTCTTAAGAGAAATTTTAAAACAGAATAGAGAAATTGTAAAATATTTTGAACTAAGTGAAAATGAAAGCACAACTTATCAAAATTTGTGGGATGCAGTGAAAGCAGTGCTTAGGTGGAAATTTACAACATCAAAAGGATATACTAGAAAAGAAGAAAGATCTAAAATCAGTAATCTAAGTTTCCACCTTAGGAAACTAGAAAAAGAAGAGAAGATTAAATCCAAAGTAAGCAGAAGAAAAAAGATGAGGGCAGAAATCAATGAAGTTGAAAACAGAAAATCAGTAGAGAAAAATTGCTAAAACCAAAAGCTGGTTCTTTGAATAGATCAGTAAAATTGAGAAGCCTCTAGCCAGGCTAACTAAGAAGAACAAAGAGAGGGTGCAAATTAATAATATTAGAAATGAAAGAAAGAACATCACTACAGATCCCATGGAAATTAAAAAGGATCATAAAGGAGTATTATGAATAACTTTTTGCCCACAAATTTTATAACCCACATTAAATGGACCAATTCCCTGAAAGATACAATCTGCCAAAGCTCACACAGGAAGAAATAGACAATCTGAAATAGACAATCTGAATAGGCCTCGGTCTATTAAAGAAGTTGAATCAATAACTAATAACCTTCTCAAACAGAAAACCCCAGGCCCAGATGGGCTCACTGATGAATTCTATCAAACATTTAAGAAAGAAATTATACTAATTCTTGCCAGTCTTTTTCAGAAGATAGAAGCAGAGGAAGTACTTCATAACTCGTTCTGAGGCCAGCATTACCTTAATACCAAAAATGGATGAAGATATTACAAGAAAAGGAAATTACAGACAAGTATCACTCATGAACATAGGTGCAAAAATCCTTAACAAAATATTAGCAAATAAAATCCAACTATGTATAAAAAGAACTATAAACCATGGCCAAGTGGGATTTATTCTAGGTATGCAACAGTGGTTCAACATTCAAAAATCGGTTTCATCCATCACATTAACAAGCTTAATATATATGTGTGTGTACTTCTGCCTCTACTCTTATAATTCCAGGCCTGAGGACTCTGAATGGCTCAGCTCCTCGTTTTGAGCTAGGCCAAGTAGATTAAGGGTCACCTAAAACTGATGTCCCTTAGACCCAGAACCTGGGTCAGGTTCTACCCCGGCCCAGTCAGCCACGGCCATTGATGTAAAGCATGACCACCCTGGCTCTGTGTGCTGAGGAGGGCATTTTCCTGAGGCGAGTGTGGGCCAGAAGCGCCAGCAGACCACCAGGTTCACCAGGTGTCCCCAGTCACACATATTACCCACTCCAGCCTGAAAATACTAGGATTATTTTCAGAGAAAACTGTGGGCCTTCGTGGCCCTACAACTGTGTCCATCTGCAGAGAACAGTGTAGCACAACCTGAGGTAATTCCAGAAGATTCAAGTTCATTTTAGAAGAGCTAATTCTGGATCAGGGGCATAAATACAATTTTCATTTTGATAATTATTCTTGTGCTCTTCTTCCAAAATTGTCGTTGTCTTAAATAGTGACCAAACTTGAAGATCTTTCCTCTTTCTTATGTCAGGTGCGGAGTGTCCAAAAGTTGCTTCTATCTGGCACATACTTGCGTTTTGATTAATGGAAGATTGCTTTAGGGTTTATTGTAAGTGATTCTGGAAGGCTTGGAAGATTGGCACTTTTTCTAAGCTTTGGTTGATAGTGGAATTTGGAAGGATGGTTAGATGGTGAAAACCACGGTTGTACAAAAACCGTGGGCTGTAATATGATGCAAAACATGTGTCTCTAAAGTATAAACAGAAGTGCAGGCTGCCAGTGAGCTTCAAGGAAATACTGTGGCTTGGTAAATGGAGAACCCAAGGGAGAGGGTAGCAAAAGCGAAGAGTCCTTGGGCTGTTTCAGACTTGAGTGAAGCAGCATATCCATGTTTTAATGTGGATCAGCACTTTCTAACAAAGTTCATGGACCATGCAGCATTATCTGGTGGGCAGGCTTATTTACACACAAAATATAATTAATTCCATATTCTCCTCAGACCTAAAAACAGTCCTCATGTTTGTTTTTAATAATAAAATTATTTCCGTTTAGAAAATGGTGTAGATTTACATAGACCATCTGATGAGTTACTCAGATTGTTCCACTAATAACAAGATATAGGAGAAACAATCTAAGAGAAACATTTTGAAGAGAATTTGTGTGTGTGGTAGGGGAGGGAGGGTTGGTTAGCTGAAATCAAAAAGATTCCAAGTAACGATGATTAAATTTAATACTAATTAAATTAGCATTCCACAGGAACTGTTTTCTGGAAATTTTGGTAGTGCCTTCACGAAGCAGCCCGGACTCAAGGCCATTTGGTGGGAAATGGCTCATTTGCTTTGTTTTGGTCACGTTTAAAGTTAATCCAAAATCAATTTCTTTTTCAAGAACTAAAATGTCCCTGGTCTTTATTCCACTTCAGAGATCTGCAGGCTTTCATTGTAAAGGGCCAAATACTAAATATTAACACGAAACAGACATACACATAAGTGAAGGACCTGCAATTTGGATTTCATATTTCATTTTTTATTTCAACCACTTAAAAATGTAAACGCCATTCTTACTTCTGGGGCAGTATGGTTTGGCCCATAGTTTGCAGACCCCTGTTCAGTTCCTATACTGCCTTTGAGGTTGGTGTCTTGTCTTTTGGGGAGAATATTCCTACATATGAAATCCTTTTACATTTGCATGTGAAAGGGGGCCAAACTCTTTGGTGCTCATGCGTGTGCGTGCATGCGTGTGTGTGCATGCATGCATATGTGTGTGTGTTTTGGGCTCTCCTGATCCTCCTGCCTCCACTTTAGGGGATGAAGCCAGGTCTCTTGACTTTAGAACTTTGATTGCTCAGAACTTTGCCAGCAAAATAGCCTTTACAGCAGGGAGGCCAGCATTGTGGACTCTGAAAAAACTCTGGGCTCATTCTCCACGCAGAGAAGTCTGAGTGGCTCTTGAAATAGAGGGAATCGAGAATGCAGACAAAGGTAGGAAATGAAGGTAGAAAGCTGCTGAGCTTTCCATCCAGATATCTCTGTAAGAGTTGTGAGAATTGTGATGGTAGCCTCCTCATTTCTTTGTAGATATGTATATTTTAAAAGGCTTAGGTGTCTCTGGCGCTTCATTTCATCCTTATTCTTAGAGTAGTTAAGCAAAAGACGTGCTTCTACAAAATACAAGCACATGGTGAGACACAGATGTAGAGAACAAACGTGTGGACACCAAGGGGGGAAAGGGGGTGGGTGGTGGTGATGTGATGAATTGGGAGATTGGGATTGACATGTATACACTGATGTGTAAAATAGATAACTAATAAGAACCTGCTGTATAAAAAATAAATAAATAAAAAGCACATGGTTTTGTTTAGTACAATCTTTGGAGAAATTAGGAAAGATGCAAAAACATCCAGTTTTCCTAAAATGATCTGCATAACGTGGGACAACGAAACAAAGACAGATTTGTGTTGTATTTAGTTAAATTTGTTTAATAGAAATCATTCTTATTAGGATGCCCTCCCCAAATCCTTAATAAATATAAAGCTTTTAAATATTTGTCCCATTTTGTAATTAGTCTAGATTTAGCAGTGGTTCCTCCTGATTTGGGAGGAAGCATGCTTGACTGTTGCTAGGCAACGGCTAATGGGGGTGGGGTGGGTATTAGCTGCCAGCAAGCCCTTGGCAGTAACTGTAAATTCTTTTGTCTTGTTAACCCAAAAATGAGTGTTAAAGATACAGCAGTATATAAAGTCTGTTCTGTTGTTCAAATACATGCAACTTAGGTGATAAATTCCTCCACTAATATAACCTTGAGGTGCAGCTAAAATTTGTAGTGTGTTTAGGGAGCCTGTTCATTCTTGTGCTTGAGTCAGACGACTACTCACAGCACCGAAGCTCATAGACTGGGACGGTGATGTAATAGAGGCGTTGTTTTCTCCAGGTCTCCATAAAATGATCTGAGGTTTTTGTTAAATTATGGGTTGTGAAATGTATGTGGAGCTCCAGCATAAGCGTCCCAAGTGAGGACCCTGGCTCACGGGCAGGTGCCACCACTTCGCCATCCTTGACCTTGGTCTCCATCTCCTAGTGGCCCGCAGCGAGCACCCAGCACCTGTGATAAGTCCTGTGGCAGCCAGAGCCCTTGTCCCCCTGCAGCTCAGCCAGGCTCCGTGCAAATTTTCTAGGACAAAACCCTTGGAAAATGAATTCTCACTTCATAAGCAAATATGGTGTGAGTCATCCTTTGGACATTAGAATTAAGAAGGAAGAAAAAAACCACAATTTATTTGGTGAATGCTTTTTTTTTTAAATGAAACTGCTTGTATTCCAGACTTGACCCCAGACACTCTTTCTTCTGGTCACATGTTTCTAAAGGACACTGTTGATTGTCTGTTAGGGGTCGCCCACCCCACCAGGCACTTCGGCGTACATTTTCTCACTTAATCCTCGTACCCTGGGTGGAAGATAGGGAAAACACAGCAGGTCCTTTGGGCCAGAAGGGGAGGAACTGGGATGAAAGTTCAGGTTTTCTCTCGTTCCCAAGCCCATGCTCTGCTTTGCCTTCAGTTTGGGTCTGGCTTTCTGAAAACATCCAGAGAGGTCCAGTTGCCCAGTGAACCAACATGAGGCATCCAAGGAATGGCCAAGATGTTGAATATGTTTCATTCTTTGTTTCCTTGATTTTTAAAAACAGCTCTTTGATGTTCTCTACAAGATAGAAAAGTACCCCTCCTTTATAAGTTCTCTTCTCTAAAAGTACCATTTTCTTGGCCACCTCCGCACCCCTACCTCAAGCAGAGTCGGGAATCTCACATCGTAGGAAGCAGTCTCTCTCCTGTCTTCTCCACAGTTGTGCTTCAGTCAGTTTCCCCTTGAAGCTGGGCATTTTGGATTTTCCCTGCCAACCCCAGTGTTCTCCCGGGGCTCCAGTTCAGCAGAAAGAAGTGTTGTCACCAGAGGCTGCAAACCCATTTCTGTCCCTTTTTAGTGTTTTTTTTTTTCTTCTTTTTTTCACTACGAGCCAAACTACTTCAGCATCATGTAAACACGCTGGAGTATGTTAACAGCTGCCTCTCTTTTAAAGTTGAACCTGCTCAGAACTAAAAGGGGAATGCTTTCAGGTTCTGCTCAAGTTTGCATGTGACAGCATCAAAGCTATTTTTAGTGGAGTGATCACCGGCAAGAGGCTGAAAACGGCTGCTTTCAACTATAAACAGTGGAAAGAAAGGATCATTTATGCACTGCTGCAGCTCTTGAGTCCATTTCTATGGGAGACAAAGAGGTGTGTAAATCTCTTCTTCAAAGTTATGCAGGCGTCTTGTGCCTGTTCAGAGCCCCATCACCTCTGCAGAGAAGAGTAATGTTAATTTAGCGCTTGGCTGCCTGGGCTCTGAGTTAAACTAGATGCACTGATAATGGTGAATTATAGGACTGTCCTCCTAGGTGTCCATTCTGAAAAGAAGGCGATGTATAGATGCTCAGAAGCATCCAGTAAACTTTTATTTCCTGTAGGTCACAAAACTCAAGAGATGACAGGAAATGAGAGTTGGGTTATATCAACATCATGGTAGAGTGGAAAGAACATGAGTCACTTACTAGCTGCAGGACCCTCGTGATCTCACCTTTCTGAATTGTGTCCTTAGCTGCAAAATGAGGATCCTGATACCAGCTCTGTAGACTTCATCAGGCTAGTTTTTTTCAGCAGACATTTATTGAACACCTGCTCCGCGCCAGCTACTGAGAAATTTAGACTCAAAGAAGAGTTGTCGTCATCCTCCCAGAGTTCATGGTCTAGCCGCATAAACAAATAGATTACAATACAGGGTGATACCTGGAGAGAACAGCATGGGAGAGCCGGATGTGCTCCAGACATGGATGAAGGCAAGAAGGAGATATCGGAAGAGCAGAATTTTCGAGAACGCGCCAGAGTTTGCAAAGAGGACAATAGAGGGAGTGGTGTTACAAGCGTGGCAGCTGAGTGAGCAAAGACAGAGGTGAGAGGCATTCCGGTGTGTTTGGGAGCCCATGAGCAACTTGGTGTTGCCAGAGCGAAAACCAAAAAAATATAAACAAATAAACACAAACAAGCAAAAACAAGACAAGGGATGGTAGGAGACGAAGCCGGAGCAGGTTGAGCCAGTCGCTTAGAGCTAGGAAAATTGGGAGTGACACAACCCACAGGGAGCCCAGGGAGTGGTTTTGAACACACGATTGACTGACTTTCACAAAAATTCAGTGGAGTCACTGCTAATGAAGGTCCGTACATCTGCGGAGATGAAGTGGTGGCAATTTATTTAACATACGTGTGATAAGGATGCCCTAAACATAAAGCATTGTCCCAGGAAAGGCTAAGCCTGGGACAGTGGTCCTGAAACTGGGTGGCACGTGACTCCGTGGGGCTTTGCCTTGAAAGGAGGGCAGTGGAAGGTGCAGAGGTAACACCGTGGGAAGACCTCTTCCAGCGAGATTTAGTGCTGGGCTCTGCGAGCGAATCAGGGGCGTGACTCGTGTCCTTCAGGAGCTCTCAGGCCAGGTGGCACCCATGAGGATGCTGTGAGCCTTGGACGTGAAGTGTGTGCTGTGTGTGATCAGTGGACACTCCCGGGCGAGCATGATGACCAGGCACCAGGAAGCACGGTCTACACGTGGGAGTCGAGTTCTCCCAGAGTTTTCGGGAAGCTAAGGGTTTCCTGAATGTGCTTCAGGCTTCACTTATGTTGTGGTAAGTCAAAGAAGAGGGAAGTCCAGAACAAAACAAAGCAAAACAAAAAACCTCTCACACAGCTACACTGACTGTTTTTACCCAGGAAGAAATGTTCCCACCTGTCACCATGTACCCTGGAATTGTGTAAAGTGCAGTCCTCACAACCCCATCTCTGTAACTGTGGCCAAGAAGTAACATTACTGTTCTGAAACTATATTCTCCTTGACTTTAATACTGTTAAGGAAGTTTAGCAACATTATTTGCTTTATTGTCTTTTTTTTTTTTAACTTTTTATTTTATATTGGAGTATAGTTGATTAACAGTGTTGTGTTAGTTTCAGGTGTACGGCAAAGTGATTCAGTTATCCATATACATGTATCTATTGTTTTTCAAATTCTTTTCCCATTTAGGTTGTTACATAATATTGAGCAGAGTTCCCTGTGCTGTACACTAGGTCCTTGTTGGTTATCCATTTTAAATATAGCAGCAGTGTGTCCATGTCAATCCCAAACTCCCTGACTGCTTCATTGTCTTTTAAGGAGAGGAATGGATGTTTCTGTAGGTTTTCTAGAAGAATCAAATGGGTGTGAAGTTTTAGGTGAAGAGTCAGTTATATAAGCTCTAGCCCACATGGTGTGGGAAGAGGACCAGTCCACTTGGGTTTTCCAGTCATTTCTTCTCTGGTTTTCCTGAGTGGGGCTCAGGGTACACATGGGACGATTTGAGAATAAGAGAGTCACGGGCAAGTCCCGGCTTGGTACAGGTGGTGAGGGGGGTGGCGAGGGATCGCGGGGAGAGGAAGGAGTGGAGGGGGCATCTTTGAAGGTAGAGCCAGCTCTTCTTTATGCTCAGGTGGAAGTATTAGGACAAAGGCATAGTTTAGATGCTGATGCCAATCACAATATTTGTTGCCTTGGCAGATGTAAGAGATTACCTTTTGGAAATGGAAAATTGCTTTTTGTCACTTCAAAGCCAACCATAACTAGATCCAATAAACCATAGGAGAAATATTAAAAAAAAAAAAAAAAAAAGAAAGAAAGAAAACAACTTCTGTTATGTACAACTCAACATTTGAACGCCTGGATTTGGTACCCTTGATAGAACGTGTAGATGGAGATGTCCAGCTCTATAGCATCAGCTTTCCAAAATCAGCATTTATGTCTCTCATCTTCTTGGTAGAGCCCGGGGGTGGGACTGGCTCTCAAAGAGAGGAAATGAATTGTCAAGGTAAACCACGGTTTTGCCACAAATAGGTCATTTTCTTGTCTGTGACCAGTTTTCAGCATTGTAGGGAGTACTGGGAATCAAACGGTGTCCAAAACTTCGACTAAACATTTATATCTCTTGATCTCCACAAGCCTGAAAGATAAATAGGTCATAGTGACTTTTGTCTCTGTTGCTGAGGTTTTTCCCTGAAAGCTGTATTAGTGCAATGGAATAGTGATGGGTAACGTTATTAACATTATCTGTATTGTGCAGTGCATGTTTGTGACAGCCTCAAAACAACCCTTCAGTCCTGGGACGGAAGATAGGAGTGTGGCCGACCCTTCCTGCTTCTTGGTGACGGGCGATGGCCCAAGGATTTCAAGGCAAAATGATACTGAGTTCAAAACAAAATGATATTTTCGCTCAAGAGGTGATCCTCTTAAAGGAGTGGATTTGGGGGAAGGTCACTTGTCTCCAACTACGTGATACGGTTTCAGGTCCCCAGCTGGTTCCACCTGTTAGGCTGGAGCCTCTTTGCACAATTGTTCGAGATGCCACGAAACCGCTGCCACGGGAAGAGAGAAGGGCTGGGGTCCTCAGTCTCGACGCCCCTGCAGCCCAGCATGGCCAGAGGGCCACACTGTCCCTGTGCCACCCTAGGTCACTGCATCCCAGACCTGCCATCCTCACACACGCTGCTCCTTGAAGGGTCTTGGTGTCTGTGTTCATGGGCAGTGACCCTGAGATAGAGAAATTCCATGACAAAGCCTCCAGGTTTCAACCCCCCAGGAACGTACCTAAGGGTATATTGAGGGGCTGCTCTCTGGGCTGGGATAATAGTCAGTGTTTATTGAGCAGGTACTAGGTACCACGCCCTGTGCTGAGCACCCAGCAAGATGGATGACACTTTTGGAGGGTCTGTAGTTTCCCCGGGGTGGGGGGGGGCAGCTGGAGAGCTGGCAGGACAGTTGGTGTTGAAGTCTGTGTGTTGATGGCCGGGCTGCCAGGCTTCACACAAGGGACAGATACAGATCAAATCAGGGTAGGCCTCATGGAAGAGAGGAATTGTCCATGGTTTCTGCCCAGCAAGAGGGTTGTTGTCCAGAAGGTGCTAGTGTCCAGATTCATAGCTTAGTAATAGAGGGACCCAAGGGCAGTAGCGTCCAGAGCTGTGTGTCATTCTCTGAACAACCACGGATTCTTTATTTTATCTATTTAGCCAGCCATGGCCCTGCCTCTTGGAGGACAGGAGAGTTTCTTCGTTGCTGTGTCCCCATAGCAGGTGTAAAGACATGTTATTCAATGAATGGATGAGTCAGAGGAAGGAAGGTGGGCAACCCAGCTCCTATTGCCAGAGCCTTGGCCCAGAGGAGCTGAAGCTCCACCTGCCCTACATGAGTGTCTGGCTGGCCATTAGGGAATGGCTGCATATTTATTTACTTATCTAGCTAGCTAGTTAGCTACTATTTGTTTTTTCAATTTATTTTCATTAAGTACTTATTAGAGGGCTTTTAAATTTTATTTATTTATTTATTTATTTATTTATTTTTGGCTGTGTTGGGTCTTCGTTTCTGTGCGAGGGCTTTCTCTAGTTGCGGCAAGTGGGGGCCACTCTTCATCGCGGTGCGCGGGCCTCTCATTATCGTGGCCTCTCTTGTTGCAGAGCACGGGCTCCAGACGCGCAGGCTCAGCAATTGTGGCTCACGGGCCTAGTCGCTCCGCAGCATGTGGGATCTTCCCAGACCAGGGCTCGAACCTGTGTCCCCTGCATTGGCAGGCAGATTCTCAACCACTGCGCCACCAGGGAAGCCCCCTATTTTTTTTTTTATTTTTAGTTTTTAAAATTTTTATTGGAGTACAGTTGCTTTACAATGTTGTGTTAGTTTCTACTGTACAGCAAAGTGAATCGTTATACGTATACGATTATACGTATACAAAGTTATACGTATACATATATACCCTCTTCTTTGGATTTCCTTCCCATTTAGGTCACCACAGAGCACTGAGTAGAGTTCCCTGTGCTATATGTAGTAGGTTCTCATTAGTTATAGTAAAATCCACATAATATTAATTTATCATCTTAACTATTTTTAAGTGTACAGTTCAGTGGCATTAAGTGCATCCACATTGTGGTGCAATCATCCCCACCATCCATCTCCAGAACTAACTTCATCTTGCAAAACTGAAACTCTGTAACCATGAAACAACAACGCCCCATTCCCTCCTCCCCGCAGACCCTGGCAACCACCATTCTACTTTCTGCCTTTCATGAATTTGACTACTCTAGGTACCTTATATAAGCAGAATCATACAGTATTTGTCTTTTTGTGACTGGCTTATTTCACTTAATGTCCTCAAGGTTCATCTGTGTTATAGTATGTGTTGGAATTTCTTTCTTCTTTTTTTTTTTTTTTTTAAAGGCAGACTGCCACGTGCAGCGCCTCATTTGGATGTGTCTGGAGTCTTGGAAGCTTGACTACCCTACGTTCTCCTACAAATGGACCTTGAGAGCTTGTTTGGAGGTTCTAGCAGGGGAGCGCAGCTACTCGTATACCCTTGACCGAAGAACGGTCCTCCTCTATCGGGGAAGGTCGTCCTCTTCGACCGAGCGCGCAGCTTCGGGAGGGACGCACATGGAGCGGTGAGGGAGGAAGGGGACACCCGCCTAGCCAGCCAGATCAGCCGAATCAACCCTGGCGATCAATGGGGTGACAGATGTCGCAGCCAGATCGCCCTCACATCCTTTCTTCTTTTAAGACTGAATAATATTCCATTGTATGTATTTACCAGATACTCTTTATCCATTCATGCATCGATGGACACTCTGGTCGCTTCTGCTCTTTACCTATTGTGAATAATGCTGCTGTGAACATGGGGGTACAAGCAACTCTTTGAGTTCCTGCTTTCGGTTCTTTTGAGTATAGTCCCAGAAGTGGACTGGATCCTGTGGTAATTCTATGTGTAATTGTTTGAGGAATCACCACACTGTTTTCCATAGCGACTACACCGTTTCAGAGGGATGCCTCAGTTACTTAACTTTTTGTGTCTTGCCTTTCCTCTGTGAGTCTTCCAAATGCAATCCTCCTCCCTTCTGCACCACTTATGTCCTTTGAACTGGGCGGATGACCACAGTTGCACAGTCAGCCCAGATTCGGGAGCTACCTCTAACCTCTCCCAACCACCTTTGAAAAAGCTAAGTTTACCCCATTGGCCCCTGGGCAGATGTCCTCTGGGGAGTCCCAGGCTGCTCCTGAGATTAAGCTGGAACCAAACTGGCCCTAGACTTGTAGCTCTTGGAACAGCTGCTCAGCTTTCCTCAACTCCACCATTTTAATTGTGATTAGTAGGTTCATTTGCATCTAAAAGGAGTCGTTTTCTTATCAGCACCATTGAGTTGGGAACCAGTGTACTCCATTTATATAGAGTGGCCCATTTTAACCAGGCCCATTAAGCAGTAAACGTAAATGTGGGTGTTTTACAAATGCAAATATATCATGCAAATAATGTACTTTATGCTGAATGATGCCTTGGTTTTCATATGTAAAATTAGAAACTGTGTAGCACAAAGATAATGATAAACACCTTTGCATCTGTTCATAAGATGTATCATGAGCTGTATGCATCTAAAATTGTAGCCCTGGCTTCAGGCAGAATTTCTTCAGTATACTCAAACATGCATTCCATATTATCAAAAATATACATGTACTTATCTAGTTATTTATATATTCCTAAGTAATCAAAAAATCAAAAGAGTAATCCAAATTACCTCACATATTACTTACCATCAAAGATGAGATTTATAATTTTGTTTCCAATTTTAAAGATTTTTAAGTTTTTATCTGAGATGATGATAGTGGAAGAAGGAATGTTACTTACTATATAGGCTAGTTCCTTTGTAAGAGAATTATGTCTACTAAGAGAATTTTTTAGAAATCCTACTGTGTGAAATAATTCTATTTATGATATGCAGGTAGCATTTCTGCAATTTTACACCATCACTTAGTAGAATAATAGCAACAATTTTTGTGTACAGTGAACTTGGCTAAATTCTAGGAGGGGAGTCACCTTTAATCTCTGCCTACATGGGGTTTCTGCCCTTTGGAAAGGTAAGACACACACCTATGGAAAGTGAATTAAAGGTGTAAGACATCAGATCAGGAAATATCACATAGTACGATCAGCTGCCAAATTAACTGCACTATACAGGAATTACCAGATAGACTGTACTATACAGGAATTACCAAATTCAGAGTGGGGAGAGGTTCCAGTGTGGGAGTGACCAGAAAAAGATCCGGGATTTGAGTTGAACCATAAAGGATGGATGGGAGTTGAATAGGCAAAGAGAACATGGGAGCAGGGCATTTCAGCAGAGGGGAACAGAATTTGAAACCACACAACCCAGATTGGGACTTGAACCCAGTGTCTTTTAATTGAGATCACACACCTGGTCTCAGGACTTAATGAAGCTCAGGTTCTTTTATGTCCCCTCACAGAAGGAATTCAGTGAGAAACAAAGTGATAGGTAAGAAGTGGATTTATTTAGAGAGAAACACATTCCATAGACAGAATGGGGTCTGTCTCAAAAGGTGAGAGCGGCTCCAGGGCATGGGGTCGTCTTGGAAAGTGAGAGCGGCCATGGGACAAGCACACTCCACAGACAGAGTGTGAGCCATCTCAGAAGGTGAGAGGCCCCGAAATATGGGGTGGTTAGTTTTTACGGGCAGGGTAATTTCATAGGCTAATGAGTGGGAGGATTGTTCCAACTATTGATATTGTGGAGAAGGGGAGGAGATTTCCAGGAATTGTGCCACCGCCCACTTTTTGACCTTTTATGCGTAGCCTCAGAACTGTCATGGCACTGGTGGGTGTGTCATTTAGCATATGCTGATGTATTACAATGAGCATATAATGAGGCTCAAGGTCCACTGGAAGTCGAATCTTCCATCATCTTGGACCTAGTTGGTTCTAACCAGTTGATGTTGTGTCTTCAATGGCTGTGTCATTCTTTTAAAGGTTGTTCCCTGCCCCCTTCCCTCCTGTTTCAAATTGGCTTGAATGGGTCATAGAAATATATAGGGTACGAGTGTGTTCTGGAGACCTGCCTCAGGTGGTATGTTGGGGAGCAGGGGAAACATGTTGAGAAGGAATAGAAAGGCCTCTTAGGGGCAGAGAACCTATTGGACTTAACTCTGCCCTATAAGCTACTGGTTTTCACCCACTTTTATAACCATCAAGCTCTTCAAATGAAAAATTATGTGGAAACTCAACACGTCAGACACCTGAAAAATGAGATGCTTTTTTTTTTAAATTAATTTTTATTGGAGTACAGTTGCTTTACAATGTTGTGTTAGTTTCTACTGTACAGCAAAGTGAATCAGCTATATGTATACATATATCCCCTGTTTTTTGGCTTTCCTTCCCATTTAGGTCACCACAGATCATTGAGTAGAGTTCCCTGTGCTATACAGTAGGTTCTCATTAGTTATCTATTTTATACATAGTATGAGATGCTTTGTTGACATTGGTGCAGGGCCTCACCTAGACACCTGTCCCCCACACCCACCACTGACAGCACTATAGGCACCCCCTGGGGGTTCCCTGGGGAACAGTTTGCAAACCAAGGGGAGAGCTGAGGAAAATGCTGTGCTCTGAGAGGACAGCAAAGATATTAGGCAGGGAGAACTGGGGTTGGGGGAAAGACTGGAGATGGCAGACCTATTAGGATGCTAGTGGGAACATCTGCATATGAGTTGACACAGTAGAGTAGAAACACAAAGGAAGGGAAATTGTCAGAGATTTTTGAAAGAAGGGGTTGGCAGGAATGGATGACAGCAGATGGGGGTTCAGGAGAGAACCCTGTTTGAGATCCCAGATTTTTTTTTTTTTAACATCTTTATTGGAGTATAATTGCTTTGCAATGGTGTGTTAATTTTGCTTTATAACAAAGTGAATCAGCTATATCTCTACATAGATCCCCATATCTCCTCCCTCTTGCATCTCCCTCCCAACCTCCCTATCCCACCCCTCTACGTGGTCACAAAGCACTGAGCTGATCTCCCTGTGCTATGCGGCTGCTTCCCACTAGCTATCTATTTTACATTTGGTAGTGTATATATGTCCATGCCACTCTTTCACTTCGTCCCAGCTTACCCTTCCCCCTCCCCGTGTCCTCAAGTCCATTGTCTATGTCTGCGTTTTATTCCTGTCCTGCCCCTAGGTTCTTCAGAACCTTTTTTTTTGTTTTTTAAGATTCCATATATATCTGTTAGCATACAGTATTTGTTTTTCTCCTTCTGACTTACTTCACTCTGTATGACAGACTCTAGGTCCATCCACCTCACTACAAATAACTCAATTTCATTTCTTTTTATGACTGAGTAATATTCCATTGAATATATGTGCCACATCTTCTTTATCCATTCATCTGTCGATGGACACGTAGGTTGCTTCCATGTCCTGGCTATTGTAAATAGAGCTGCAATGAACATTGTGGTACATGACTCTTTTTGAATTACGGTTTTCTCAGGGTATATGCCCAGTAGTGGGATTGCTGGGTCGTATTGTAGTTCTATTTTTAGTTTTTTAAGGAACCTCCATACTGTTCTCCATAGTGGCTGTATCAACTTACATTCCCACCAACAGTGCAAGAGGGTTCCCTTTTCTCCACACCCTCTCCAGCATTTATTGTTTGTAGATTTTTTGATGATGACCATTCTGACTGGTGTGAGGTGATACATCATTGTAGTTTTGATTTGTATTTCTCTAATGATTTAGTGATGTTGAGCATTCTTTCATGTGTTTGTTGGCAATCTGTATGTCTTCTCTGGAGAAAGGTCGATTTAGGTCTTCTGCCCATTTTTGGATTGGGTTGTTTGTTTTTTTGGTATTGAGTTTCATGAGCTGCTTGTAAATTTTGGAGGTTAATCCTTAGTCAGTTGCTTCATTTGCAAATATTTTCTCCCATTCTGAGGGTTGTCTTTTTGTCTTGTTTATGGTTTCCTTTGCTGTGCAAAAGCTTTTAAGTTTCATTAGGTCCCATTTGTTTATTTTTGTTTTTATTTCCATTTCTCTAGGAGGTGGGTCAAAAAGGATCTTGCTGTGATTTATGTCATAGAGTGTTCTGCCTATGTTTTCCTCTAAGAGTTTCATAATGTCTGACCTTACATTTAGGCCTTTAATCCATTTTGAGTTTATTTTTGTGTATGGTGTTAGGGAGTGTTCTAATTTCATTCCTTTACATGTAGCTGTCCAGTTTTCCCAGCACCACTTATTGAAGAGGCTGTCTTTTCTCCATTGTATATTCTTGCCTCCTTTATCACAAATAAGGTGACCATATGTGCGTGGGTTTATCTCTGGGCTTTCTATCCTGTTCCATTGAGCTATATTTCTGTTTTTGTGCCAGTACCATACTGTCTTGATTACTGTAGCTTTGTAGTATAGTCTGAAGTCAGGGAGTCTAATTCCTCCAGCTCTGTTTTTCTTTCTCAAGATTGCTTTGGCGATTTGGGGTCTTTTGTGTTTCCATACAAGTTGTGACATTTTTTTGTTCTATTTCTGTGAAAAATGTCATTGGTAGTTTGATAGGGATTGCATTGAATCTGTAGATTGCTTTGGGTAGTATAGTCATTTTCACAATGTTGATTTTTCCAATCCAAGAACATGGTATATCTCTCCATCTGTTTGTATCATCTTTAATTTCTTTCATCACTGTCTTATACTTTTCTGCATACAGGTCTTTTGTCTCCTAGGTAGGTTTATTCCTAGGTATCTTATTCTTTTTGTTGCAGTGGTAAATGGGAGTGTTTCCTGAATTTCTCTTTCAGATTTTTCATCATTAGTGTATAGGAATGCCAGAGATTTCTGTGCATTAATTTTGTATCCTGCTAGTTTACCAAATTTATTGATTAGCTCTGGTAGTTTTCTGGTAGAGTCTATAGGATTCTCTATGTATAGAATCATGTCATCTACAAACAGTGACAGCTTTATTTCTTCTTTTCCGATTTGGATTTCTTTTATTTCTTTTTCTTCTCTGATTGCTGTGGCTAAAACTTCCAAAACTATGTTGAAGAATAGTGGTGAGAGTGGGCAACCTTGTCTTGTTCCTGATCTTAGAGGAAGTGGTTTCAGTTTTTCACCACTGAGAACGATGTCGGCTGTGGGTTTGTCATATATGGCCTTTATTATGTTGAGGTAAGTTCCCTCTATGCCTACTTTCTGGAGGGTTTTTATTATGAACGGGTGTTGAATTTTGTCAAAAGCTTTTTCTGCATCTATTGGGATGATCATATGGTTTTTATTCTTCTGTTTGTTAATATGGTGTATCACATTGATTGATTTGCATATATTGAAGAATTCTTGCATTCCTGGGATAAACCCCACTTGATCATGGTGTATGATCCTTTTAATGTGCTGTGGGATTCTGTTTGCTAGTATTTTGTTGAGGATTTTTGCATCTATGTTCATCAGTGATATTGGCCTGTAGTTTTCTTTCTTTGTGACGTCTTTGTGTGGTTTTGGTATCAGGGTGATGGTGGTCTTGTAGAATGAGTTTCGGAGTGTTCCTCCCTCTGCTGTATTTTGGAAGAGTTTGAGAAGGATAGGTGTTAGCTCTTCTCTAAATGTTTGATAGAATTCGCCTGTGAAGCCATCTGGTCCTGGGCTTTTTGTTTGTTGGAAGATTTTTAATCACAGTCTCAATTTCAGTGCTTGTGATTGGTCTCTTTATATTTTCTATTTCTTCCTGGTTCAGTCTCGAAAGGTTGTGCTTTTCTAAGAAGTTGCCCATTTCTTCCAGGTTGTCCATTTTATTGGCATATAGTTGCTTGTAGTAATCTCTCATGATCCTTTGTATTTCTGCAGTGTCAGTTGTTACTTCTCCTTTTTCATTTCTAATTCTATTGATTTGAGTCTTCTCCCTTTTTTTCTTGATGAGTCTGGCTAATGGTTGATCAATTTTGTTTATCTTCTCAAAGAACCAGCTTTTAGTTTTATTGATCTTTGCTATTGTTTCCTTCATTTCTTTTTCATTTATTTCTGCTCTGATCTTTATGATTTCTTTCTTTCTACTAACTTTGGGTTTTTTTGGTTCTTCTTTCTCTAATTACTTTAGGTGTAAGGTTAGATTGTTTATTTGAGATGTTTCTTGTTTCTTGAGGTAGGATTCTATTGCTATAAACTTCCCTCTTAGAACTGCTTTTGCTGCATCCCATAGGTTTTGGGTCATCGTGTTTTCACTGTTATTTGTTTCTAGGTATTTTTTTATTTCCTCGGTGATCTCTTGGTTATTAAGTAGTGTATTGTTTAGCTTCCATGTGTTTGTATTTTATACAGATTTTTACCTGTAATTGATATCTAGTCTTACAGCGTTATGGTTGGAAAAGATACTTGATAAGATTACAATTTTCTTAAATTTACCAAGGCTTGATTTGTGTCCCCAGATATGATCTATCCTGTAGAATGTTCCATGAGCACCAGAATTTTTAACTTGAGCATTTTACGGGCAATCACCAAAAGCTGAGTCATTTTTTTTTTCTTTTTGTGAGGAATGCTGAGTTAAATTAATTGGTGACTTTTATTCTTTCAACAAACATTGACAGGTACAGCCAAGTTCCAAGCATTGCCATAGGTGGTAGGGATTTAGGAGAAGACAGACTCAGATGTCGCAGTGTTTCAGGGAGTGAGTGCACTGTGTGTAAAGGGAGACAATCACAGACACTGTGGTGGGCTGAGTTGTCCCCTCCAAAACTTCATATATTGATATTAGGTCCTAACACCCAGCACTCCAGAATATGATCTCATTTGGAAATATTGTCATTGCAGTTGTTAGTGATGATGAGGTCATACTGCAGTAGGCTGGACCCCTAAGCCAATATAAAAAGGAGAAATTTGCACACAGAAAGCACACACAGGGAGAATGCCATATAAACATGAAGGCAGAGACGGGGTGATGCATATATAAACCAAGGAAGTCCAGGGATTGCCTGCAACCACCAGAAACTAGGGAAGTGGCATAGAACAGATTCTCACTTACAGCCCTTAGAAGGAACCATCCTTGACTTTGGACTCCTAACCTCCACAACTGTGAGAGAAGAAATTTCTATTGTTTTAAGATACTTATCTGTAGTACTTTGTTATAACAGCCCTAGAGAACCAATAGAGACACTGAGAAATCCAGGGCAGTTTGGAAAGTGCCCGTGGGGACCGGCAGGGGAGACAGAGGCGGGAAACTGGCTCCCTCATTTGAATCGATGTGGCACGGGGGGATGCAGCCAGAAATACATTCCAGAGTCTGGAGGCAAGATCAGCTCGAGATACAGAATTGGAAAAGCCACATTTCCCAGGAGTTCATGAACTCTCCTAAGAAAGGAGAATGAATAGAAAAGAAGAGAGGGCTAAAACTCTAGGAATACCCATCATTATGGGGCTAAGGCTGGACAAAGAGCTAGCAGATTTCATAGAAAGGAGAGTGGGAGGAGGAGAGCCAGGCTAGGTGGGTGTTGTGAGGCTAAACTTGGAAAGGGTTTTAAAGAGATAATGTCAAAAGTGATAGAGAGTTTATGTCATTAGAAAAAAATAATAATAAAGTAAGCCTCTCATGTGAGTGCATGTGGGCGGGCATGGAGTGGGCAGGGGAGAGGGACTGTAGAGCCATCAAGGCCCTTAGCCCTGAATGGCGGGGTGACTTGGGGGCCTCTGATGACCCAGACGTGAGGGGATCGCAGCCAGTCCGGGGACACCATGACACAGAAGAGCAGAGGTCTGGCACTGTCGCCCAGCTCCTGGGCTTGGTTAGTGCATGGCAGGGTCATGGGGGCCAAGAGGAGGATCTGGACACTAGGTGATGTTGGATGATGGGTCAGCTATGAAGTCCTGGAAGGGGGAGGCGAGGGGAGACAAGGGGTAATGGCAGGAGGAAGGATGCCAGAGGAAAAGAGGGCAATAGGGGTGCTGCTTTGGCAAAGAAGAAGGTGCAGACACAGGTAGAAATAACGGAGGGTGAGTGAGCTTGTGAGGAATGGCTTTGGTTTTAGAAAAGAGGAGGTGACGTTTCTGCCTGATGAGATATGGACCAGGGGGCGAGGTGGGGGGCAGGGGGGTTGAGACTTGGCGAGTGGAGAGAAGAGCGAGGGCAGCTTAGTCGGGTTGCTGACCATCAGGTAATGGTTCTTGGCTGGGGGCCATTTTATCTCCCAGAGGACACGTGGTAGTTTCTGGAGACATTTTTATTTGTTACAACTGGGGAGGGTTGGTGCCGGGATCTAGTGGGTAGAGGCCAGGGAGGCTGCCGAACACCCTAGCACCCACGGGACGGCCCCCACCATAAAGATGATCCAGCCCTAAAGGTCAGCAGTGCCAAGGTTGAGAAACCCTGCCACAGGTCAACAGCACATCTCAAACGTGTCTGAGGAGGGAAGCCCTAAACTTCATAGCATACTTCGTGGAACATTATTGATGTGTTTAAAATCGCACAGTAGATCTTGCTCCAGAGCAGCCATCCCTGTCCGAGTCTCACAGCCGTTCCCCCCCATCCGCTCCAGCCTAGCACACCCTTGGCTGTGATGGGCACACAGGAATGCTTTGCAGGTTGATCCAGTTGGAGACAGGATGAGTCTCCAGTCTTTTTAAAAAATTTTTAAATTTAACTTAATTTTTTTATACAGCAGGTTCTTATTAGTTATCCATTTTATACATATTAGTGTATATATGTCAATCCCAGTCTCCCAATTCTCCAGTCTTAACATTTGGCTAAGGTGACAAAGCCATTCCATTTCTTACCAGGATCCGAGTTTTGCCTTCAGAGTGATCTTGCCACACTCTCCGTTGTGGCTTTTGTGGTCCTTGCTGGTTATTGGCTGATCACTTCAGTAATGCCTTCCCAATAATTGTCAGCCTCTGAAAACTGGCCAGTCCTGGTACCTTTCCACCTGGTCTCTTCTGCCTCTTGATTGCCTGACCCTGAAAGGTCACTGTGGGCAGCCATACTTAATAGTTTGGATCTATGCAGGATTCTGGGCAGAGCTGTCTTTTTTTAGCTTTCTTTAGAGTAGGTGGCATCCGTGAAGCTGCTTCTTCCAGCCTATTGATTTTTAGAAAGTGTTCATTGCTACTTCGGGTGGAGGAACGTTTGCAAATGAGATGATCTCAAAGCATCCTTAAGGGGAAGAGGAAGATGAAGGTGCGGTTAGCTCTTCCGTCACAGAAATGAAGCCAAGAGCCTAACTGGGAGAGTCCACAGGATGTAGGAGGAAGTGTTGGCACCGAGCACATCATTTAACTTCTCTGAACTGCAGTTTTCTTGTAATCAAGACAACCGCTGGGGTTTTTGCAGTTCACAGAGTGTCCTTTGTACATGCATCATCTCATTTAATTCTCCAGCACTACATGCTGTAACTGCTCCCTGTTTGTAGCAGTGGAATTGAGACCTGTTTTCAGCTTGTGTTTTCAACAGACAAATTCCTTGAGTCCAGATCTTGTGCTGTCCCCACCACAGCTCGGATGGAACCAGGTGGCCACTGAGATCCCTTTGAATGTCAACATACTCTGGTTTTATATGGAAGGTTGTAAAAGTCCCTGAGACTTCTGAACTTCTGAACGTCCCTGAGAATTCTGAACTTTCAACTGGACTCTTTAGTGATGCGTCTCAAATTATGAAGGGTGTTTTGTGAAACTTGAGACCGTCTCACACACGTCTCTCTGATTCCTGCATTCCAAACTTGAAGACTGGCATCCTTCACCCAACGTGTCTGTGTTAGTATGTGGTGTAGGTCATATTTGTTTTTCTATGACATTCTGTTGATCAATCCACAGTTAGAATTAACAGTAGAATTCCCAGTATTTTTTCAGGAATTTCCCCCTTCATTACAACTGCTTTGACTGTTTTATTCCTGGAGAAACACAGTCTGATGGTAGATTTCACACATCCAGCGGGACTGCCTTCACATTGTTTCTGGTGCTAAGAATATGTCAGAGATCCGCTCAGCTGCCTGAAGACTAGCAGGCAAGCTCTGGCCTCTGTAAGGACCAGGTTAGGATAGGCTGGTCTCACCACATCCCTTTCCGCTGTTTAGTGTACTTTGGGCCACTCTGGCAGAGGTGCTAACTGCAGGGGACCTTCAGAAACACAGCATGTAGGTTGATCTTTCACTGCCCAAAACTCTTTAGACTTTGATTCACTTCTTCTGGGGTCCTTCCTGTATTCATTCTTTCTCTCTCTCTCTCTCTCCCTCTATCATTTTACAGTAAAAATTTTTTGTTGTGGTAGTAAAATACACATAACATAAAGTATACCATCTTAGCCGTGTAAGTGTACAGTTCAATAGTGTTAAGTACATTCACATTATTGGGTAACCAACCCCCATAACTCTTTTCATCTTACAAAACTGCAACTCTGTACCCATTAAACAACTCCCTACTCCCCCCTCCCTCCAGCCTCTGGGAACTCCCCTTGTACTCTGTCTCTGTGAATTTGAAATTTGTCCTTTTGTGACTGGCGTATCTCACTTAGCATAATGTCCTCGAGGTTCATCCATGTTTCAGTACCCTGTTCTCTCTTTCAGATCAACCAGTTCACATTTGGCAACTGGGTTCTTAGACAAAAAGTACTTTTTAAAAAGTACTTAGAGGGCTTCCCTGGTGGCACAGTGGTTGAGAGTCTGCCTGCCAATGCAGGGGACACGGGTTCGAGCCCTGGTCTGGGAAGATGCCACATGCCGCGGAGCAACTGGGCCCGTGAGCCACAACTACTGAGCCTGCGCGTCTGGAGCCTGTGCTCCGCAACAAGAGAGGCCGCGATAGTGAGAGGCCCGCGCACCGCGATGAAGAGTGGCCCCTGCTTGCCTCAACTAGAGAAAGTCCTCGCACAGAAACGAAGACCCGACACAGCCATAAATAAATAAATAAATAAAATTTTTAAAAAAGTATAAAATAAAGCATTAAAAAAAAAAAGTTTCCAAAAAAAAAAAAAGTACTTAGAAAAGAAGTACTTTTCCTAATTTTCTGTTCTTAGACTCACAGCAAGTCCAGGCTGGTGAATACAGGTGTGGATCTTGCCAGAACCTCCCAGGGTCTTGGTTAGAGTTCATCCGGTTCTGACAATGATGACAGCTCATGGGTGTCACATGACAGATGACATCATTATGCCAAGAGCCACCTTAGGGCCGGACGACCTGTTGACCTACAGTGTCGCCTTGGGAGCTGGAAGAACTGCAGCTGAGCGTGTGAGGCCCAGGGAGAGACAGAGCTCTGAGTCTCTGGCAGATGCTGGTGGGGTGGAAGGGCACATCCCTTGGGATTTGCTGGCTCAGCTCTGGTCTTAATGATCGGCCGGATCAATGCTCTCAAATGCCAGTTGACAAACTGCCTTTTCTGGCAGGCCAGGCCCTCTTAACCTGTTGCTCGACTTCCTTTGCCACACGTGGGGTTGGCTTCTGGTGCTGAAGGTCATGAGCTTTTGTTAGAGCATTACTGAAGTGAGACATTGGTGGCGCCAGCGTTGTATTGTTTCTGCTAATATGAGCCCACGTGTCTTGTCTTTCGCATCTGGTGAGCCTGATTGCTTTTTCTAGCCTGGGATTTTGCCTTGGAGAGATTCCTAGTGAAATACCGTCCACAGCCTTCTTCCATGGAGAAGGATAGCTAAGGGTTTGGTGCCGAAAGACTGGAAGAGAAAGCTGGACGATGAGAAATGAAATCGGGGCCGTTGACGTGTGTCTCTGTGGTGCAGTGGGCTGGTCTTGGGCTGGTCACTCACCAGCCGTGTGATGACTTGGACAAGTCCCTCCATCTCCTCACCTGAAGAATGGGGAAAGTGGGTTCTGCCTTGCCCTCTCATGGGATCGGAGGATCCCACGGAAAAGTGTTGATCATTGTGCTCTGTACGTGTTAATTTGGCATCCTGTCTTCAGGCAATGTGAGCACCATTGTAAGGTGATTAAAACCCACCCTGGTAGGTTGAAGGGGGCCCTAGTGGCCACTTCCCATGGCAGTGACTATTTACAAGTTCACTGGCATTTTGGTGACTTGAGTGTGGAGAGTCCCCCATCCTCCTCTGCACAGGCCACCCACCCACCCCTCCTTGATTTGCCACACAAATGAGTGGTTTCCAGGGTGGCCTGAGATACTCCCACAAAGATCTCAACCACTAGCTTCTCTGAATTACTGTGGTTGTTATACATTTTTAAGTAACTTTATATACTTTTTAAAAACTAACTTTGAGCTTTAAAGGTCAGTGAGCCAGGGATATCTCCAGATGGAGGAAAAAAATCAGTTTGCTGTCTCCCCAACCTGTAGCCACTAGGGCCATAACCGTTGGCCTTTCCACAAGCATTTCTAGTCTCTTTAGATAGAGTCACAGAGGTTATAGCTAGCTAAGTATGACAGTAAGCTCCTAGAGGCCATAAAATATGGCTTCTAATTTTTCTCTCCATGTCCAAGCACAGTTTTCAACAAGCTCTTAATAAATCCTTAACTCTCCTAACAGTTAGAAGATGTCATTTGGAGGGACCATCCCAAAGAACAGTGTAGAATATGGGGTCACTGAGCTCAAAAGCTTTGCAATTAGCATGGCAGGAATCGAGCCCACAGGTGAATGCATCAGTCACAACGGGTGCTACGTCAGAGCAGGTAGGTGGGCCAGTCCAGATCTGTCTCCACTGTGAGAGTGTAGATTACACCGACAGCACAGCAGAACGACCAGAATAGCGATCAGTGACTTAGGTACATTAAAAGGATGTTGTAGAAATCTTGAAGTAGATTTCTATCATACAGAGAATTTTCCTTAGCTAAACCACTGGATTTACCCGTCCTCCGTTCCCCACGTTTACTCCATCCCTGGCGTCTACTCAGTTTTCAGCCAAATCAAGTTCAGAATAAAAAGGAGATTTGGAGGGAAGTAAGCTGGATATTCAGGCTCCTGCACTAATAGTCAATTATTGAATTCTCCAGAAGCGCCAACTCCTCTATAATGAAGTCCTCAGTTTTTAAATATCTTTAGAAATCAGGTGATTCAGTGTTGGCCACAGCCAGCTGGCTATTTCCTGCTTTCTTATAAAAATAAGATGGTAGAATCCCAGGAGCTGGCTGGGGTTGTTAAAAGATAATCTTAAGCATTTTAATGCACATTATTCTTCATGCAACTTTGAGCCTTAACAGCCTCAAATCGGAATAGGACAGGAATCACATAGAAGAGAACTCAGCTTGCTGCCATCATCCTGCAGCCCTGAGACCCCAGCCAGATCTCCTGTTGTCCTGTGCAACTCCTGGCCACTCAGAGGCCACAGCAGCCAGAGCTGAGAATCAGGGCTGCAGGAGAAGCCATAGCTGGGATGCATTATCCTCACTTACTCTGAGTAGAGTGGATCCGAACCAAGATAAAACAAAAGTTTTATCATTTACATCAAGGTTCATACTGTGTGTTTTCTAACACGTTTGACATTGCTTTGATGTATTTGTGTGCTGTAGCACTTTTCTTCCTCCTTCTCTACTCCTCACCAACCATGTAACATGTCCATGTCCCCATACCTGGTGTGCTATTTGTACCTCTGGGGACGAAATGTTGGTCAACAGAATGTGTCACTGGCATTTCTCCTTCTTGTTAACAGTATTGTTCCCCTGCATTACTAGAGACCCTGATTGACTCTAGAAACATTCATTGGATAGTCCTTCAGATTTCTTATTCTGTGTGTGTGTGTGTGTGTGTGTGTGTGTGTGTGTGTGTCCGTGTTTGCCAAACTTACAAACTTATTATTTAGACCAACTTTTAAATTATTTTTAACATTGAAGGTGATAGATGATGCATTAACCGGTATCATTTGCCACATTCTATTTTGGAGAAAGTAATTTATACTGCCTCTTGGGCTGGCTGTAGTAACAATTTTGACTAAGTGCTTTCTAACATTAATCTAAACCAATCCTTGATTTAGAATCACCTCCTTTCTACTCCAAGACCGGCTTGGTTAAAAAGTTTTTCACTGGGTGTCTTAAAACAGTGAAAATGCTTGTCTATAAATGTAGTAAGGTGTCATTGTGATACATTAATCTTTCGTCTTTTCTTGCCTCTCCTGTTACAGGACCATGAGTGGTAACATATCTGCAAAATGTTTTATAGGATATGGAGTGCAACATTTTAAGCCAAGGAATTGAAAACGGGATACGAAACAAGAAGACAGGGGAGGGAGGGAGTCGATCAAGGTCATATCTGTATATTAAGAATTTGGTGGTAGAAAAGCCAAGAAAGGCAAGCTCGTATTTATAATGGGCAGGTGGCACTAGGAAGTAGTGGAAAACCTGCTGATCTCAGAAGACATGGATGGGAGTTCTTTGCCTCATAAAGTCATCAAATTATGAAGCAATTAGCGAAAGTTATAAGCTATGACGTTGAGCATCTGATGTGGCCATTTTGTTTACCTGCCAATGATTTCAGTGCCCAAGAGGGAGCAGGGTTAGGACAGTAACCTGAATACCCACATGGACGGGTTCTGCACGTTGAAATATGAAGCCCATTCATCATAAGACAAGCCTAACGGTTTTTTTTTTTTTTTTTTAAAAGAGAGATCATTTTTATAGCTACTTTATTTATTTATTTATTTTTTGGCTGTGTTGGGTCTTCGGTTCGTGTGAGGGCTTTCTCTAGTTGCGGCAAGTGGGGGCCACTCTTCATCGCGGTGCGCGGGCCTTTCACTATCGCGGCCCCTCCCTTTGCGGGACACAGGCTCCAGACGCGCAGGCTCAGCAGTTGTGGCTCACGGGCCCAGCTGCTCCGTGGCATGTGGGATCCTCCCAGACCAGGGCTAGAACCCGTGTCCCCTGCATTAGCAGGCAGATTCTCAACCACTGCGCCACCAGGGAAGCCCTAACGGTTTTTAAAGATGCATTTTCAGAGGGTGTAAATAATGCATAATTGGGAAAGTGTGCTGAGGCCATTTTGAAGGATGCGTTTGGAGGAACGGTAGTTCTGAGTGCTGCTGAGTGAGTGTAGACAAGCTCGCCCTCACGCTGGTTTCTATTCTGTTTTAGCACATCAGGTCCACCCCTCTGGCCGGGCAGCACCTTCTTCAAGAGAAATGGAGCCCTTCTACAAGGTAGGTCTCTGGCGGCCCCCCCTCCCCCTCCCCCTCCCCCATCCCCACACTCCTCCTTCACTCCTGGTATCTGTCGGGAGAGTTCTGTCTGCTGCAGAGCGGGCACTCTGTGACTGCTGTGGGTTGGCTCTGTTTGTCCAGTTCTCTTTATTTCTTCCTACTGACGTCTCCTGGTTGATATGAATTGTTGGTCTGAAATAAGACGGCTTCTTTGGTCTGCTGTCACTGGTCAGATTCCAGAAGTGTTTGGCTTGCTTTGGTGAAATTGGAATTATGTGGCAGTTAGGATGCAACGATAGCATAAATTGGGCTGGTAAAATCAAACCCTATTACAGGTTTCCAGTGCTTGGGCTGTGAGGAATGTTGTGGGTGTTTTGGCATTTGGGTCATCGTGGAGATCCACTTGTTGCTTGCTCTGCCCTGACGTCCATGTGTGCCCGGAAGGGTGACTGTGGTTTGTTCTGAGGCTCAGAGTTCACACACCCTCCCTCGTCCCTGCCGGCATCATTTGCAGGGGGACATTCTTTCTGCTGTCCGGTCCATCCTCAGCTGCCTTGCGCGACTTCCTGTACTCAAGGAATTCAAACCGCCTTTCATCTCTACTTTTGCTGTCAAGTTTCTTTAAAAATGGCCAAAGTCGAAGAAGAACACATAGCTAAAAATAGCCATAAGATGCACGCTAACTACTTCGAGAAAGTACTTTGGGGAGATGTCTGCTCTGCGGATCAGCTGGAATTGGCTGGCCCCCGAGTGTCTTCCAACTTCCCCATTAGCCTCTCTTGATTGGGTAGGTGTCAGAGTGGCACAACTGGCCCAAAGCAGATGGATTTGGTTTTGCCAAGAGCTTTGGAACTGTACTGGGCTTAGGGTGTGGAGTTTCAGTGCATCTTGGTTGGTTTAGAGCTGTTACGCCTCTTTTCCCTAAAAGTTACACGCCCAGGGCCAGCCATGTGTGTGAAGGAGTAGAATATGTATGTAGCTAAGAAAAGAGGCATTTATCTTCAGGTTTCCAGAGTAGCTCAAACAATTGTGAGAGATGTCATCACATTTGTGCTATTGTTTTCAAGGCCATACAATTGTATGCTGTCTTTTTAATAGCCTGTGAAATTGGGAACTTAAGAATTTCTTTGCATCTTTGCTTGGTCCAGGTGAAATTTAGGTAGGCAGGTCTGATTAATCCTAATTTTAACGACCATCATAAATATCCTAAATATTTAAGAAAAAAGAGAACTCCCTCCACTCTCAAAAATTAATACATAATTTAAAAAAAAATCTATTCTGTTCTCCCTTCAGAAAGTGTAAATGGAGACCGATTATGATGAGCCTTTGGGTTTTTTCAAGTGGATTTCAAAGTTATGTGCATCCTTATTTTTCCTCTAGATCTGTAGCAATGATATGAATATCATTCATGGTTGGATTATTTTCACAAAAGGGATTTTATTTACTTAGAGCATTTTCTTATAGGATTTTTATTCATTAATTCCACATTAGGGAAGATTTGCTCTAAGCATGTTAGTTTTGGGTTATTTCTGCAGGACAGAAGCATGAGGGAAAAATTGGTAAGGTTTATGAAGTTGAGTGATTTCACCGTGAGATTCTGTCTCATGGGTGGTAGACTTTTTTTCTTTTCTACATAGGGTTAAACATTCTCCTAATTACTCTAGGCATTGAGAATTAAATTATTACAGATTTCAGATGCTCGTTGAATCCACATCCAATTCAATACATCCCATTTACTTTTTTTGTACATGTGAAAATCAGAAGTATCGTGGTGAGCATTCTGGAGTGTGGGTGGGGATTTGCTAATGGTTTTTTTCCTGTTGTGTTTCTTCATTTGCTGTATCTGTATAGAGCGTTCACGAGACACTTACATTGTAATAAGGTTTTTTAAACTCTGTGTGTTCTTCTGAATTAATATTTTTTACACTTTATTTTATTGATGTGTAGTTGATTTACAATGTTGTGTTAGTTTCTGCTATACAGCAAAGTGATTCATATATATATATATATATATATATATATATATATATATATATCTTTTTTATATTCTTTTCCATTATAGTTTATCACAGGATATTGAATGTAGTTCCCTGTGCTATACAATAGGACCTTGTTGTATATCCATTCTATATATAATGGTTTGCCTCTGCTAATCCCAAACTCCCATTCCATCCCCTTCCCACCCCTCCTCCCCTTTGGCAACCACAGGTCTGTTCTCTATGTCTGTGAGTCTGCTTCTGTCTCATAGATAAGTTCATTTGTGTCATATTCTTGTGTTTCTCTGGCGGGCAGTACTGGCTCATCAAGAAGTTGCTGATGCCCACGAACAAAAGTTTTACAGTAAAGATACGGGCATAGAAAGAAGGGAGCTGCCCAGTCATGGCAGAGGAAGGTTTAGTTTAGAATCAAGTAGAAGAAAATGTAGCTGATTTATGCTCACTTTCTCATCTTTATACTTTATATTTTCAATATATGTCCACATTTTTTCTTTATGTCTAAAGCAAGCAGGAGGATGTTTTTCTAGATAATCAGACTAGGAAAGAACTCTGTTACTAGGTTCCAGCCACAAGGATTGGGATTGCAGGCCAGGAGGATCCCCTAAAAAACCCAGTTCCTAGAAGCAGGGTAGTAGGTGAAGCTTGGTCACACAGGGTGACACAGGGACCCAGCAGCCGGCCAGTAAAGCCCAGCTGTGACCGTGGGCCCTGACTACAACCAGAATTGGCGAAACCGGACTGCACGGGGCCGGGGAGAACCTGCTCTGTGAAGTCACCCTACGGGTTGAGACTAAAAGAATCCAAAAGCAGCAAAATGAGCAGATGTGCCCCATTGCTTCGAGGACAGAGCCTTGTTTTTGACAGGAGGGAGGGAACGTGGGCCTGTCACTTCTTGGGAGAGTTGACACTTGTACAAGGCCTTAAAAAGTAAATAGATGGGGGTGGTGCCAGGAGGGAAACGCCCAGAGCACAGGGGCACGAGAGGACCACAGGTAGAGAGAGCGATGGGGGCTCTATGGGGTGGATGCAGAAATGAGGGCTTTGCGGGCACTTTGCAATAATGACATCATCATGCACTCCAAGATGTTTTTCAGAAGAAAGCTGAGATTTCCAAAGAGGAAGTAATGGAAGGTAAAACCTGAAATCAGTGGAACAGAATGACCTAATTGGTACAGTGGGGAACCGATGTGTATTGTCTAATAGTTGTTTGGTTTATAAGCTGTTGAGCAGAGAGGTAGTACAGTTCTTTTTTTCCAGCATAAAAGCAATTGCAAGAATTAACTGGAAGCGCTCGAGGTCCTGTTGAGGGCGGCCTCTGTGTTTCGGTTCTCGCAGATTCACTGGCAAGAGGGCCTGCTGAATCATCTTGCAGTTTTGAGGATAATGGGGTAAGATTCAGTTTGGATTACACCAGGCATGGGTACTTAACATAATTGGTCATTTCATCAATTCACAGTATTTATTTTAAATGCCATTTAGGCTGCTAGAGACATTTTAGTATGTTAGCAGTTTCAGTGGGTAGAGAGCACTTCAGATCTTGTACAATAGTAACCTAGCTGATTGCCAGAAGGGGACAAACCCTTTGTTAAAAGGGGACCCAGGATGGGGCCCAACAGATAAGTGTGGCTTATTCAGAGCCCTCAGGAGTGGCCAGCTGACAGGTGTCCCCAACTGTCCCCTCTGCCTGTCTCTGTGTGTCTTGGTGACAGTCTCTGTGTGTGAAATACATTTTTTTAACCATCTTTTTTTTTTTTAATTTTTACTAGAGTATAGTTGATTTACAATGTCGTGTAAGTTTCAGGTGTACAGCAAAGTGAATCAGTTATACATTTACACATAGCCACTCTTTTGTAGATTCTTTTCCCATATAGGCCATTACAGAGTATTGAGTAGAGTGTCCTTGTGAAGTACATTTTTAAATTTCTTAGGTTATAATATCTCTTATTTTCTTAATTAAAAGAGTAAACTATTGTATGTTTTCTTCCAAACTCCCTGGCCCCGAACTCCCCCCTCTCCTTCTGCCACATAGATACACATATTCCCTTCACCCATCAAACTTAAAATTAGGTTACTTTATCACCCTTGAATGAATTATTTAATGAGTCAGTGATTCCTAATTAAAGACATTCCTCACCTCTGGTCTGACCCTTCAGGGTCTGCCCCCTGGAGGGTGCATCCCACAGCTACACACGGCATCGCTGCTCTGGCTCACATCATTTCTTCTACTAGGAGTTGCTACGAGGTGCCGCCCATCCGATCCTCCATGTCTGCCCCGCTTTGGCCTTCATAGGCTTTATAGGCCTCCGAGCTCCCCACGGAGTTTTGTTCAGAGAGAAGCTGCTGCCTTTACAGCTCTGAGCCAGCTGACCGTCTGGGCCTACACACAGTGCCCCACCTGCAAGCATTTCATTAGTCTCTGTCTCTGTGTGTCAGGCACTAGATTAGGCTGGAACTCCCCTGGGAGGCCCAGGGCCTGCCCCCTCCACCACTGACCGCCCATCCTGGGGTCAGACCACACGTCCCAACCCTTCTTGCAAAGCAGCTCAGGCCCTGATGCCACCACAGGTCATGCAGACCTGTCTAGGTACCAACCCCCTGCCAGCCTTCCGGGCCCTCCCTCCGGTTTTCTCCTCTCTATCCCTCCTGTATGGGGCCACTAATTATTATTAACTCTATTCCCATAGGATGCAGGGGTGGAATTAAAATAAATTCCCTAACATGCCTAGCAGATGCTTATTTCTTTTCACTTCTGACAGCCCCCTGGATGAGCTAATGAAATGGAAAGAAGACCTTCCAGGCCTTTTCAGTGCACAGAGCAGGACTGAGCTGCCGCAGGCCCGAGAGCAGATAGGGGAAAGGAAACCAGCTCTTCTGCTGTCAGATGCACGTTGTCCCCATGAGCGCACAGATGTGCTTGCCACTGGTGTGAAACGTGCAGGAAGTTGATTATGCCCAGTAGATGACCTGCTTTGGGGAATGCCAGCTTCCCAAGTTCTAGGCCGGCTTCATGCGCTTATTTTCCTGGGAGTCCTATTATGTATTGCCCGCTCTCCACAACCCTTATGCCTTACCCTCTCCCATAGCTCCGCAGTGGGTTTTTTCTGGTAAAATGTATGCAGTACCTCCCTTTGGTTGTGTTTGGGGCTGTGAAAGTCTCAGCAGCAAGTAGTCAGTACATCAGAAACAAGCTCCTGTGGAAAGGAGCCCTGGATTACCAGTGAGGGGACCTGGCTGTGGTCCCAACTCTGCCACTTGGTAAACTCTGACCTTGGGCAAAACTCAGGCACCCCTAGGATTTCATGTTCTTGCCTGTGAATTAAGGAGCGGACCTCAGGAGTGGCAGGGGTTTCCTGCGGATTACAGCTCTGAGCCATACTCGCAACTTCCCTAGAGGGGGTCAAGGGCTTTCCTGGTGGTCCAGTGGTTAAGACTCCGTGCTTCCACTGCAGGGTGCACAGGTTTGATCCTTGGTCGGGGAAGATCCTGCATGCTGCGTGGTGCGACCAAAAAAAAAAAAGACAAGAAAAAATGAAATATAGTAAAGTGGGTCAAAATGGTTTCGAGGCGTAGCTCAGCGGGAGGAGTGCTACCTTCAGCCAGCAGTGTCCGCGGATGGCCCAAGGAGAGGAAACAGGGTGATGGTTGGCTGGCTACATCTTGATCCTTGAACAAACCCTTTCTCAGACCCTTTCTCATGGATCGTAGGAAGGCAACATACTACAGATTTGGACAACCTGGAAAGGACCCATCTTGGCCTCGTGGGCACCTGGCTTAACCCTCTCTGTGGGGATAATAATAAACATGCTTGCCGTATGGGGTTCTTATAGGACTCAATGAATTCATATCAGTAAAGCCCTGAGAACAGGCTGAATTCCCATAGTTATTATATCATTGTACAAAACTATGAATCTTAGGAAAACAGGGCTAGCATCCTCTGAATGTGGTGTCCCTGTGCTGTTTCTCTTCGCTGCTAAAATTTCCCTTGTCCATTTGTTGGGGCTAGTGATTCTCAGAACAGGGCAAAAGATGGGATACCCCGGATCCTATTGGATTTATATGTGGATCTGAAAGACAACTTGTTCAACTCTTTATATCAGATTCCTTTCAAATAGGACTGCTTCCGTGTGAGGTCCCCCAGCTCACAAAGACTGAGTTATACCCCTTGCTGTACAGTTGTACATACCCAGCAGGTGCATAGATGACCACGCAACAAAGCACGGATTCAGCACCACATCAGCCCAGGTTTAAATCCCTCTCTCTTTGGGCACCCAGTTGTTTGACCTTGGGCCTCAGTTTCAAGTGTCTGTAAAATGGGGCTACGAGTTGTGCTCCCCAGAATCTTTGCAGAGATTAAAGGAAGGTGTGAACGTGGAAACATTTGTCCAGTCCAGTGCCTGGCCTGGCACCTCACAAACACTTAATAAAGAGTGAAGTTAACCTTTGACTCTGTTTCGTGCCCAAGGTTTTTGATCGTTAATCCTGGCCTGGCGTATTCAGGGTGAAAGGTTCCAAAATTCCTTAAAGGAGCGGTCTCCCAGAAGCCTCTCCTTTGCATGATGTCCACTCACACTGCCAGCCTCGCCAGTGTTTCCTGTCTGATAGAACCAGGGTGTCTGCATGGCCTGGGTCTCTGGTCCAGACGCTTCCTTCTTTCTCTCCATCAAGACACAGATTGAAGGTTTTGTTCGGGTTTACCCTGCCCCTCCCCTACACATTGCTTTCCCATTTGGTTGCAGCCTCTGGGCTCTTTGGCTTCTTTCATCTAATCTGCTCCACAAGCTGACTCTTTTGTCCATTTTGCAAAGAGGGCATCCACCTAATGCATAATCTCTTGATTCTTGCCCCCAGGCATACCCATTTCAAAAAAAAAAAATGACAGTAATAACAGAAAGGGAACAAAAAAACCTCTCTACATTTTCCCCCTAGTGCTAATTGCCTTCTGTCTTTGTTTGGCCTGCAGAAGCCCTTTGGTTTTTTGGAGGAGCCCTTATCTCTTGGCCTGTTTGTCTTATTGTTCTGCCCTGAATTATTTGTAAAGATATTTATGTAATACAATAATAAAGTCACCTGGCTATTTTTGTTTACTATCAAGTGAAGTTAAAGGGCTGCTGCTCTGTTCTTCTCATCACTCAAGTTCTGTGTGGTCACTGAGAACATGCTCCTAAGTTAGTTAAAAACTGTAAGGAAATGCAGTTTTGTTTTATTTTTACCCCCGTCTTTTTTTTTTATTGAAGTATAGCTGTTGTACAATATTATATGTTACAAGTGTACAGTATAGTGATTCACAATATTTAAAGCTTATACTCCGTTTATAGTTATTATAAAGCACTGGCTGTATTCCCTGTGCTATACAGTATATTCTTGTAGTTTATTTTGTACCTAATAGTTTATACCTCTTAATCCCCTCCCTCCTTTCCTCTCCCCACTGGTAACCATTGGTTTGTTCTCTACATCTGAGTCTGCTTCTTTTTTGTTATATTCACTAGCTGGTTGTATTTTTCAGATTTCACATGTAAGTAATACCATACAGTATTTGTCTTTGTCTGACTCAGGAAATGAAATTCTAAAAGAAGCCTTTGATAGAATTCTGACCTTCACTGTCTTTTTTTTTTTCCTTAATTTATTATTATTTATTTATTTATTTTTCGCTGTGTTGGGTCTTTGTTGCTGCATGCAGGCTTCCTCTAGTTGTGGCGAGCGGGGGCTACTCTTCGTTGCGGTGTGCGGGCTTCTCATCACGATGGCTTCTCTTGTTGCGGAGCACGGGCTCTAGGTGCGCGGGCTTCAGTAGCTGTGGCCTGTGGGCTTCAGGAGTTGTGGCTCACGGGCTCTAGAGTGCAGGCCCAGTAGTTGTGATGCACGGGCTTAGTTGCTCTGCGGCATGTGGGATCTTCCTGGACCAGGGCTCAAACCCATGTCCCCTGCATTGGCAGGCAGATTCTTAACCACTGTGCCACCAGGAAAATCCTTCACTGTCTCTTGGGAATCCAGATTTGCCCCAACTTCCCAGTGTCTGCAGCCTGGCATGGACACTGAGAAAGCATCAGCCAGATAGCCTGTGTTTTCCTATCTGACTTTAATTTCAGCCAGTCTCTGTACCATTGTCCATAGAAACCCTGTTCATGAAAATCCAGTGTTGTACTCGGCCCTATAGACAGAAATAGGGAGGCCAGAAGGAGCTGCCAGCTTTACCAGGGACCTGGCATTGAGAGCTTCCTCTGGGCCAGGCCCCTGCCGGGTGGGTGGGTATAAGCTGGTTCTGCTGTTTCCAGAGGAAGGTGGAAACTGGGGCAGGAGTTTAGGAGATTGGAGGGCAGGGCCCGAGAGGGAGTTTTAGAAGTTGTCAATCCAGAAATGACAGTGGAAGTTACGAGCATAGATGAGATTTTCAGGGGGTTATAGAATGAAAAAGAGGGGAAAGCTCCATCTTGAAGACCTAGATTTGTGATAGAAAGAGGAGTGCAGCTGGCAGCAAGCAACCATGACATCAAAGAAGCCGCTTAGTCAGAAACTGGAGGAAATCACTGAAATGAAGGGAAAGAGTTTCAGAGACGGGGGACTGGGCAAGAGCAGCCACTCTGCAGAGAAGCCAGTGCGGGCGTCGGGGGGATGGATGGGGCTGAAGAAAAGCCACCTGTGGGCTCTGATGATTAAAGTGGCACTAGGGCCTTCAGGGCACGACTGCTAATCTTCTGTCTCTATGGACCTGCCTATTCCGGACGTTTCACATAAATGGAATCAGACAGTAAGTGACCTTTTGTGTCTGGCTGTATATAGTCTTTACACTATTCCTATATTAGCTTTATGCCTTAGGTATTATTACTCCCGTTTTGCAGATGGGAAAAATAAGGCCTGGAGCAATTGTGCTGCTCAAGGTCACAGAGCCAGGATCAGAAACCTGGGCTCACACTCATCTTTGGCTCAAAATGGCATCAATATTTCTAAACAGCTTTGCACTTTAGGTGTTTAGACAGACAGCCTGCTGTGTTTTGCAGACTGGGGCTGGGGAGAATCCAGTTATAATGCTTAAAAGCAATTTATAACGATGAGACAAAAAGATAGAAATGAATGCTTGTCTTCTTTTGTTTGAGTAGTTAAGGGGCTTCCTTTCTTCTTTTGTCCCCTCACATGACTCTTGCAAACAGCTAACTTTAAGATATTTTAAAGACTGAGGAAAGAGAGAAAGGGAAATCCTGAAATTAGTCATTCAAAGATTAATGCAATGAGAGGGTGCACTTCTTATCAGAATGAATATTTTATTTGAGTGTATCTGAATTTTATACTAGGAAATAGAGAGATAAAGATAGTTTTACACGGGTTACAATTCAGTGACAGGAATATTTCCTTATAGTTTAATCTCTGGAGCCTTTAAAAATGTTTTCCTTGTCTATTAAATTGTATCGTACAGATGATAAAATAAAAAGATTAGAGAACTTTGGATCGTATTGTACTGCAGAACCTGCTTTTATCAAAGTGCTCAATCTTAAAATACAACTGAAAAAGTCAGCCCCCTTGAAGTCCTGTTTAACCGTGCGTGGATGGAAGTTTAGAAATATTTCAATACAATTGCCAAGAGGCTTACAATGAAGAAGAATTTTTTAGAATAGGCTAAGGGAAATGTTCACATCACGGTTTCAGAAGTGAACTTAAAAGCATCCACCTGTAAACTGCAAGAGGTCAAGTTTGTGTTCTTGTTTGGTTCCCTTGACGACCAAAAGGTGTGGCTGAGAACCCCTGGGTAGTACTGGCTGCGCTGCGTGTGATAGGTCAGGAGTGTATGCCTGTGTGTGTGTGTGTGTGTGTGTGTGTGTGTGTGCGCGCGTGTGTGTAGATGTGACTCCCCTGCCACCCCCCTGCCCCTCTTCCTCTGGTGTTTCCATCCCACAAAAGATGGTATGAGGATAAAAGACCTCAGTTTTCAATTCAGGCCCACCTGGATCCATTCCCTGCCTTACTGCCTAATTGCTTTCTGACTTTGGGAAAGTTACGTAAACTTCTTTGAACTGCTGTAAAATGCAAAAATACCAGTCTTGCAAGATGAATATAATTATATGTAAAGATTAGATGACGATCTGCGTATTGTCCCTGGCACTTAGTAGGTGCTCCGAGTGTAGCTGCCATGACCACTGCTTCCCCTCCAGGGGAGGCAGCATGATGGGAGAGAAGAGTATGGATCTTGGAGCTGGCCAGTCTTGGCTGCAAAGGCCAACCTCTGCCGTCCACCAGCTGCGTGATTTCAAGCAGCTTATCCGATTGTTCAAGCCTTTCCAGCCAGTAAAGCAGATAGTAGTGCTTCATGGGATTTTGTGAGAATTAAAATAGTGTATGTACAGGGCTAGCACAGTGCCTGGTGATTACTGTGTTCAGTGAATAGAATTCATTATGTTTATGATAGCATTTCTGCGATTTCCTGAGGTTTTCAATTCCTTCCACCCCCAGACAACAACATTAAAAAAAAAAAAATCCTTGCCCAGTTGAACAGATGTTACATCTTCAGGAATGTTTAAGACTGTTTTCAGCCTCTCTGAAGCTCCTGCTACATGAAGGCAAATGTCCACAAGATATGCACAGGAGGAGGAGAACTTGAGCCCTCACCAGCTGTTCTCACGGACGCTTTTGAGTGACTAAGATCTTGCAGAAATGTGACACAGAAGAAGAAGTTTCCTTGGGGATGGGTTGGAATAGTTTGTGATCTGTATTCCTGTTTCTTCCTCTTAGTGTCTTGATGGTGCCAGAATACGAACTATTTGCAAAGATTCGTTTCAAAGATGGGAGGGGGCTTCCCTGGTGGCGCAGTGGTTGGGAGTCTGCCTGCTGGTGCGGGGGACACGGGTTCGAGCCCTGATCTGGGAGGATCCCGTATGCCGCGGAGCAACTGGGCCCGTGAGCCACAATTACTGAGCCTGCGCGTCTGGAGCCTGTGCTCCGCAATAAGAGAGGCCGCGATAGTAAGAGGCCCGCGCACCGCGATGAAGAGTGGCCCCCGCTTGCCACAACTAGAGAAAGCCCTCACAGAAAAGAAGACCCATACAGTCAAAAATAAATAAATAAAAACTAAAAAATAAAAAAAAAAGATGGGAGGGAGAGGGAGAGAAAGAAGGAGAGACATACTTGCAGTGATAAGGAACTTTAGAACTTTGTTTAAAGGATCTTCTTGAACTTGTCCCCTGCTTCACGGTCACTGTAGCGCACATGGTTGGCCCCTCTTTGGGCTGTGATTTTTTTTTTTTATGCGGCATGCTCAGGATGATCGCATTCTGCTTATTGGATACGCCTTGCAGGGAGGTGTTAGAACCACAGGTCTGTGCCTGATGACACCTGCCACTAGGGCTACTCTAACCCAGTGTCTTGGCTATGGAGTCATTTCCTACACGTTGGACAAGATTCTGAGGACATTGTGACAAGAGACAAAAAGCCTGTGACATATAGAAAAGCCAGTTCTGCATTTATCATTTGTGTGTACCATATTTCTCAGACTTTGAGAGACTTCATTTTTTAAGTTTTGCCATGGTTGGGAAATGAAACAATTATGAAGGAAGTTTTCACTTTTAAACTTTTGCAGCTGTTGTAGGCCCTGATTGGGGTGCTCACAGGGACGGCATGGGTACCAATAGCCATATCAGGGCATGAGTGGCATCTTTTTTCTCTTGTGGGGCCCACTGTTCGCTCCCCCAACATGATATTGCAACATAATATTACAAATGAGAGGTGCCAACTTTTTACAGGAGCTCCCTGGCCTCTGCGATTGGTTGAGAGATAGGCACATGACCCAGCCCAGGCCAGAGTTCTACCTTGGTCTTTCTTCTGTTGGGTATGGGAGCTCTAAAGGATGTGCTGTCATCACAAGGCCTTCCATGTATCAATAGAACTGACCAGTGTACAAGAAATGGCACCAGCGCAAAGAAGCAGAGACAAGGGACCACTCTACTACTGTCCTTCCTGTGGTTCGATTAGATGAGCTCATAAATTCTCCTTTTTACTTAACCCAGCTTGACGTGGGTGTTTTTGTCTGTGTATGTATGTGTACATCCAAGAGTCCTGACTAATAAAGAATCTCTAAGTGAATAGCATCCATTCAGCTAAATATATATCACTGATGATTTCTGTGTGTCAGTGAAATTCCAACCTCCCCATTGTCCTAGGATGCCCACTTAGTGGTTTGGCTGTCATTTGAAAGAAGATGAGCTTGGAGAGCTTTCCAGAGATGGTGAGTTGAGTTAAACAGACAAAGTCGGATCATGGTAATAATAATACCTATTCTCTCTGTTCCCCCAACTCAGCTTTGCCTTTGGTGGGAATAGGCTCGGAGAGGGTCAGATTGAATTTACAGAGGGGCTGCCTGCAGCCTCTTGGGCTACAAACTTTGACTCTAGCGTTTTCCCAGTGTTCCCAGAAGAAGTTACGAGCAGCACTGTAATGAGACCAGCTTGCATCACGTGACCATCTGGAACCAGGACCGTAATCAGAGGAATGGGAGGCGCCGGTTGGTTTACATGGGGGGTGGAAGCGTCACTTGGAAGCACATGGACGGATGGGGAGATGGAAGGGTCTCCAGATTGCAAGTCAGGGTCAGTTCCCAAAGAGGGGGAAAGGAACTGTCCGTGACAACAGCACAACCATTTAAAAAAACGAGGCAATGGACAAGAAAATGTTAGGTTACATATGCAAGTATTCGTGGCCATCAAGTGGGAGGTCGAAGGCTGAGTGCACATCTTCCCCTCTGAGACTCTTCTTTGCCCAAGAAGGGCCATCATCCATGAGGGTACAGGTGCCAAGGTCTCAGGGCATATGGTGGTGTCGGTCAAGCTAAGTAATTTCCCAGAGGCGCAGGATCTTAGGCAATGATGACATTCACCTTCCCTGGCAAAGTGGGGGTCGGTGAAATGCATTACCTTAACCAGACTTGCCACATTGGTGACAAAGGACAGACAGAAGATGGGATACAGCTTCCCTTTGTTGAGGATTAACCTTAAGCAACCAACCTCGGGATGTTTGAGAAGTTCTCTCAGCAGCCAGAGTTGATCCCCAGGGTCCTCACTTCAGAATACAGGATGCTTGGGCAGTTAATGTATTAATCAGCTAGGGCGGCCACAACAAAATACCTCAGACCGAGGGGCTTCTGCAACACAGATTCATTTTCTCACCGTTCTGGAGGCTGGGAGTCGGCAGGCTTGATTTTTCCCGGGCCTCTCCCTGGCTTGCAGGTGGCCACCCTCTCTCTGTGTCCTCACATGGCCTCTCCTTTGTACGTGTGCTTCCTCTGGTCTCTCCCTCTTCTTAGAAGGACACCAGTCCTATCGGATTAGGGCCCTGTTAGGGTCCTGTTGCATTAGAGCCTCACCCTTACTTCTCGTTTAATCTTAATTACCTCTTTAAAGGCTCTGTATCCAAATTCAGTCATATTGGGGGTTAGAGTTTCAACATATGAATTTGGAGAGGGGGACACAATTCAGCCCATAACAGTGAATTACATGCATACATTTCACGAACATTCCTTAATTTCCTACAATGTGCCAGGTACCCTAGCTGCGACATCGCAGTCTAGCTGGGAGACAGAATCACTAAGAAGCCTGGGTGGTTTGTGCCACTGTAGAAGGGCTCAGATTCTGTGGGGAGGAAGTCAGGAGTCAGGGAACACTTCGCTGAGGGGTGCTGCTTGTGTAGGGCAAGGCTCTTGGCCCTGCAGCTCCTAAATCTGCCCATATGGACTCCTTGACACGGTTAACTGTGCCCTTCTCCATCACAGTGTCGCTCCGGGCCTCAGTACCAAAGATGCGTCATATTACATCAATGGCAGAAACGCTCACTTAGCCAAGCTTACAAAGTCATGATACCCACCCCAAAGGCACAGGTCATTAACAAGTGCACAGACAGTCATATGTGACGTACGTGCCTTCGAAAGCAGTGGCGAGATACGAGGATCCAGGATGGAGATGGGAAAGTCACCATGTCCGTTTCAGGTAGCTTCCCTAATTCCTTGCAGGAAAGAAGATGGGGAGATGAAAGAAAAGTGTTCCGGGCAGAATTGTGGGGAGATTCTGAGAAAGGTAGTAGAAGATCCGTTTGACTCTGAAGAGAAGGGAGTGGCTAGGTAGTGGTGTTATAGTTTTCATGGACTTTCAAAAGCTATTCACGTTTATAAAAATGCACTGCTCTTACACACTCATCCTCTGAATCAAAATTTCAGTATATTCGACAAAACCTTGTACACAGAGCTACAGAACTTTTTGCACATCTAATTCCTCTACTTGTTCAGAAGCTTCTTAGAACCTTGAAATAGATCCCCTGCCTGAGGGCCAGTTCCTCTCTTGTTTTTCAAATGAGGAACTTTTCTGATCACCTTGACCTCTTCCCTCAGTTAACATGTCTTCCCAGAAAGTACATAGATTATTCTGCTGCCTTAGGTCATTGTGCCTAATTTGGGTTTTTCCTCTTCCTTTTTTTTTTTTTTTTTTTGTGGAGGAGTGTAAAGATGATGCAGAATGTATCTAAAAGTTGTGGGATGATGTGGTTGAAGTGATTTAATTCTTCCTGTTAAAACAACTATTTTTCATTTTGGCAACATACCAAACCTAAAAAGAACAACCAATTTACTTTAAAAAAAAAAAAAAAAAGACAGTTAAGACAAAGGATACTAAGCCAAGGAGAGGCAATACAGGTAATGCATTTGGAGGTCTAGGTCCAGGCCAACTCTCAGAGCTGCCTGTGTTTTCAGCCTCTGTTCTCACCGCTGCTCTCCCCCTCCCTTCCCTCAAAGATGAAGCCCACCTGCTTCCCTCAAGTCTTACCTCAGCCACCCCTCCCGCTACCCAGGGCAGAGAAGCCCATCTATTTATGGTCGCCCCCTATTTCCATCTCATATGCTGTTTTCTTCTGATTTTTATTTTTATTAGGCAAACAATCCATACTCGTGAAAACAATTATAAAATGGAAGGTTGTGGGGTGGTTTAGCAGCTTCTTCACAGCCAGCTCTGTGATTTTAGTGAGGATTTAAGGCCCAGTTTAGTTTCACATGTACAGCTTTTGGGCTGTCCCTTTCGTGGTTCAATTGTAAGCAACGTCTCCCATCACAGATTAGGGGGTAAAGATTTAGAAGGAACTAATAGGTAACCTCTCAGTAAATCAGTTGATAAGACTTAGGAAGTCATTTTAATTTCTATTATTAACCTCACACTTTGAAGTTGTCTAAATTGGCTGAAAATAAGTATTCTTGGTGCCTTATTGGTTTATCCTTGCAAACCTTTGTCATGTTTTCTCGTAGTCGTTTCCAGTGATAAGCCTGTGTGTGTGTTGTGTGTAATTGTGAGCAATGTACAAGCTTAAATAACGTGCTGACACCACTGTTTCCAAGTTGGTATTCATTAGGCCTTTTCCTCCTGGGCTAGGGCTGCACTAATCCTGACAGCGGCTGCCAGGAGAAAACCTCATGGATCCCACACCGCACCTTAATAACAGCATCCGTGACCTGCAGTCTCAAGTACAGAATGGGAACCCCAGAGCTAGGAAATGTAGTTGTATATTTTAATGAACTGCTGCCCCTGCTAAAGAGGCTTCTTTCACTTTTGTGCTCTACAGAAAGACCAAGGGGGGTAGGAGGGACAAAGCTTTGAATAACTGCTTTCTAACACCGAATGTGGCCAACAGGACAGAGAACATCACAAATCTAGGCAGGTGTGAGGTACAGTGGCTGAGGATTTCCTGCTCCCCCTGCATGCCCTTTCTTGCCTCCAAAGTCCAATCAAGTGATCCTGGGAAAGAAATACGCCTGGGTTGAGGAGGGTGGTTTTGAAAGAAAAAGCTACCAAGACATTAAAGCAGGGTGAATGAAGGGTAGGCAGGATGAAAGTAACTAAGTAACCTGGCTCAGAACTCTCAAAAGCTTCTAGCAGCTTGATGACAATTACAGGATTTATTTCAGTCTGTGGTACATCATTTGAAGACAATATTACTTCATGTTGTTACAAACTGTATGTATAGTGTGTATGTGTTGTGGGTGTGTACATAAATAATATATATTATATATATGAGAGATGTAGTGACTTTTGATACGGGTTTGGTGCAGGTGAATTTATTACTGAGCCAAGTGAGGCACATACTGAGTCAGTAGTTCGAGTCCAGGGCATTCAGTACTTTTTCTGATTTCCATGTGTGTATAGTGCCTGTCCCATGCGGTATTGTCAGTGTCATGTCAAATCCAGAACTCACAAAGCAGAGCCAGCGATATTTTATTTGTAGACAATCAACTAGAATCTATAAAATTATTACTGGCAGGTGATTATAATTCCAGATCCCTAACACTAGCAAAAGGAAACCCAGAGCATCTTGATAAGAAGTTTTCTGTTTTTGTTTTGTTCCTGGAAGTCAGTAGAATAGCAGTTGTATGTGGTTATATTAGTGTCAAGATACTTAATTTGCTGACCTTATTATTTCAGAAAAAAAAAATTGTATGTATTATATTTGTGGGAAGTTAAAATAATGCTTTGAGATTTTTATCAAATATGGAGAGTAGTTATTTATGAAAAACAAAGAAATGTCTATTTTTGTTTCTTTGTTCCCAATTAATGTAGATAAATTTTAAAGTGCATTAAAGCAATGGTAAAGCAAATAAGATGCTGTACAAGTATTTTTCTCATGCTTTCATGGAGAGACACTGTTTTCTAAGAGTATCTGAAGGAGGTATGTGCATTCTAACTTCATGATCAGATTTCTCGGATGTACTTTGAATATAAGTGGCAACGTTTTTATGGATAATAAAATCAAAGAAATTCCAATCACCAGAAGGAGAACTAATGAAAACATGTTTTACCTGAATATACTTCATAGGTTTCTCCTGCTGATCCTGTGATTGTTTCATGATTCACTTGAAGAAATGAAGGAAAATACACATAAGAACAGAGACATTACCTGAGATTGTGTTCTATTTTATCAACCCTCCATCTATACTCTGTACTGAAGCAATTTGGATAGAAGTGCTGCTGTTGTTGTGTGTGTCTGGTTTGCAGTCAGAAACTCCCAAAACTTCATCATTCAGCAGTTAGGTCCACAACTTTGTATTAAGGTCTAAATACAAGTCAGGGAACCCAGATAAGGTAAGAGGATATATGGTTCTCCCTCTGTATTTGTGGGTAATTGGTTCCAGTCGTCTCCCTCCCCCCCCGTGCCACCCCATACCAAAATCCATGGATGCTCAAGTCCCTTATATAAAACGGTGCAGTATTTACATATAACCTACGCACAATCCTCCCATCTTCCCCCGCACCCTCCTTTATACTTTAAGTCATGTCTAGATTACTTATAACACCAAATACAAATCCTAAGTAAGTAGTTGTAAATATAATGCAAATGGTTGGTGGTGTGCAGCAAATTCAAGTTTTGCTTTCTGTAACTTTCTGAACTTTTTTTCCCTAAATATTTTCAGTCCATGGTTGGTTGAATCCACTGATGCAGAACCTGTGGATACGGAGGGCCAACTGTAAATTGATTTAGAGTTGGCACTTCCCTGACAATCTGGCCCGATGCTTAGTAAACCTGAGATAGTTAAGTTAGCATCAAAGTGAGTACTATGAGCATTATTAGATTGGTACATGTTAGGGCATTTGGGAGAACAGAAAATACAGCAGTTGAGCTGGATCCTGGTGCAAGAGCCGCTGTGCCTGACCCGGACAGGTCTCTAGTGGGCACGTCTTCCCAATGCTTTCTCGTTGTTCATTCCCCCCAGTGGAAAAGGGGGGCACTGCTGGACTTAGGAAGTTGGAGAAATAGGTAATAATGCTTCTTTTCGTGATTTAGTCACAGAGCTCTTACGTGCAACAGAATGAGAGGAAGTAGAATGGTTCTGTGCATAGATTTGGGAGCTAGACTGATTAGGGATTCAACTCCCAGCTCCATCATTCATGGGCTGTTGATCCTGAACAAATTACTTAAGCTCTTAGTACTTCATTTGTGTACTGCATCTTAGTACTTTCTCATCTGTGAAAGGGGGATAATGATAGTACTTATAGTTTAGGGTTGAGAGGATCTAAAAGATTCAATCAGGTTAAGGTAAGTAAAACAAGGAGGAAGCAGCCATTCAGGCATGGAATGGAAAGGGAATTGAAAGACTAGTTTTCAAATTTGTGTCTGCATAAGAATCATTTGGGGTTCCTATTAGAAATGTAGATTCCCAGGCTTCAGCTCCAGGAATTGAGATTAATTTGGGATCCAAGAATTAGGTCTTTTGGTTCTGTTTTAGTAAACTTTTAGAATTATTTTAGGTTTACAGAAAAGTTGCAAAGATATATCCATTTTGCCTTAATAGTAACATATTATCATAGCACATTTGTTAAACTAAGAAGTCAACATTAACGCACTACTGTTAACTCCAGACTTCATTTGGATTTCACCAGATTTTCCACTGATGTTCTTTATCTGTTCTAGGATTCCACATTGCATTTAGAGAAGCTTCATTTCTTACAGGGACTTTCAGCCCATGAGAGGCAGGTGGTCTGGAGACCACATCTTGAGAAACACTAGGACATGTCAAGGGCTGAGGAAGGTCAAATTGCCCCATCCTCACCACCATCCTGGTGGTGGGGGTGTTGGATATAGAAATTTGATTTGAAGAGTTGGGATGGAATCCTCTCCCTTAGATGAGAGGGGTTACCTTAAGAAGTGAGGCATCTATTCCTAATGCCAGATGAAATGAGTTTTGGAGTTTGGAAGGTGGGGTTGCTGCCTAGCCTGAGGAGATACATCTAGGGTTGTGGGCAGATCAGGGGAGTGAGTGCAGCAAATTGGGAACAACTACTTTGTGGGAACACAGGAGGGCTCAAGTAGTTGATTAAAGGGGATTACAAGGGGCCAGTTAGCCCGTGAGCCATATAAATCCTGTATTTCCTGGAACCTGGTGATAGTGTTTTAGAAATGGGTCACAGTAGTAACCAACATCAAGCACTGCCACATTGGACACGAGCAGAGAGTCAAAGGGTGAAGCTGAGATGACCTTGTTGAGAGAGGGCAGTGGGAGGTGGACAAAACACTGATGCCCTGCGTTTGGAAGAGTCGGTTCCCACAGCGAGGAGATCAAGGGCCACCATCTGGGGAGCTAGAAGTAAAGGTCAGTAGAATTGAGAACGGTAAGATGAAGGAATAGATGTTGTAAGAAAAAGCTAGCAGAGTAATTTGAGGTCTTGAAGTAGAGATCGACATATTCTTGAGGACCTTAGGTTCTGAGGCTGTCACTGACTTTCTCTAATCACATTCAAATTATTTAGCTGCCCTCATAGCAGTTAAGTAATCACCTAACCTGTTCTTTTTTTTTTTTTAAAGAACATTAACCTCTTTACATTTGACTCTGGATTTCTCTTAATTTCTATACTACTTCACTTTCCTGGTTCTTTCTGCATGTTAGAGATCCTAAACCATAAACTGGTATTCATAACATTTCTTTCACATGAAGTACATGTTATCTCATCTGCCAAACCCATTTAAAATGGACTAGTGGAAATTGCCTCAGAAGCCAAACAGATTGCACCTGTGTACAAGGGACCAGGTGTCTCTGAAGGGCTCCTAGATCTTTTGTATTCTTGCTGGCACGGTGTCAGGCTGGCCAGGCTGGTGAGTGGCTAACAGTTCAGATTTTAGGTGATCTAATCCTTAACTTGATAGATGCTGGGTGTAATCTACAGATTCTGCATAGAAATTAGCACTTACCCCTGGGAGAGCCCCTACCAGCTGTCAAGTGCTTTACCAAATAGCTCTATACTCAAGAATGCGGCTTCTGGGTGAGGGAACAGTCGTAGTCATTTTACATGTGGTTAGAGAGAAGTCTTGGGTGATGAAAGATTTTAGCTAACCTACACGCTATAGGTAAACATTTCCAAAAACATTGCATAACCTGAATACAGAGTGAATTGTTTTCCAGTAAATACTGGCTTCAGCATTTTTCAAAAATCAAGGAATGGTATATTTTATAGAATGGGAAAACTAAGAAATGAAATTTGACCTGTTGTAAAACTAGGATTTAGTGCTGTTGAATTTCAATAATGGGCATACAGCGTACATTAGGAGTAAATGTGAAAGAATAGGGTCATGATGGACTCTGATACAGGGTGGAAAACATTTCTCTTAACCAGCAACACTGGGCCCTAAGAAGTTGTCTTAGGGTCAACCACATGAATTTAACATACAAAAATGGCAATTTAATTTGGTTCAAACATACATTTCAAACTTTTGTCTTTTCCTTGTAAAGAATAAAGTTCAGTTCACGGTATACCAGAGTTAAAATTGCACAGATGTCAGTATTCCAATAGAGAAAAATCATTTTTTTTTAAAAGCGAAAAAATAAAATTTGAGTTCAGGTAGTCAGATATTCTTTTATAGTCTTACTACTTTAGGGAACAAACCCTTCCTAGGTATAAAAATCTGGAAAAAAATGCCATAGTTGCCACCCTATTAATAACTAGTTTCCATGCCCCATATTTGTTGGAGAACCTACTTTGTGATGTTTAAATTTTTACCTTAAGTTGCCTCAATTTCCCATTTATTAAAATGGCTGTATTGCCTCTAGAATTAAAGCTGAAGGGGAAAAGCAATTTTTAGCGATTCCCCTTATTCTACCAACTTGTTCTTGAAGCTACAGTCATGCCCAATGTTCCTACCCCCAATTTTTTTTTTTTTTAAAAACCTTCGACCGGGCTTCCCTGGTGGCGCAGTGGTTGAGAATCTGCCTGCTAATGCAGGGGGACACGGGTTCGAGCCCTGGTCTGGGAAGATCCCACATGCCACGGAGCAACTAAGCCCGTGAGCCACAACTACTGAGCCTGCGCGTCTGGAGCCTGTGCTCCGCAATAAGAGAGGCCGTGATAGTGAGAGGCCCGCGCACCGTGATGAAGAGTGGCCCCCGCTCGCCGCAACTAGAGAAAGCCCTCGCACAGAAACGAAGACCCGACACAGCAAAAATAAATAAATAAATAAATTTAAACCTTCGACCACTCGAGATAGGTCAGCATTTCTGCTTAGTAACTGGCATATTACTACGCGGTGCAAACTATTGATATAAACAGTGACTTGTGATAGATTTTTTTCCCCTTCTGTACTAAATCAGATCATTTCTCCTCATCAGCAACTTCACAAGAACAAAGTTAAAGATGTGACCTTAGGAAGGTAACTAAGGTGGATGAAATACTACGGCAATACTATCAGGACTGATGGAATATTGCTCAAGTGCGGTGGCTAGGGTCTAAAAGAAACTTCAGCGATCTGGTGTATTTCCACCTGAATGCTAAGTGAAGTAGCAGGTTAACGTCAAATGACGTGGCTTGTGTAAAAGTCACCCTCCTAACAGCAACCACAATTCTACTGCTTCCTGTTCTTCCATTTTCTTCCCTGTTCAATTGCTTGAAACCCTCAAACAAGTTCTGATTCTACAGTATTCCTGTAATTCCTTTCTCTGTGTATTTACCTACTTTTATCTTTCAATGTGCATTTCCATCTTGGCACCATAACAAACAATTCAAAAATGCCATCTAATGCATTATGCCACTGAGCACTGTAGCCAGTGATTTTAAGTGTACTAGATTATCTTCAGGTTGAAAAGAGCGTAAGCTGAAGAAATAAATGTCTACATCTTAACTAAAGGCAGGGGTCAAAACAACTTATGAATGGTTAGTTTGAAAATGCTTTAAGGCCCGACTATCAGAGCTGACTGAAAACATTTGAGTTAGGCAGAGTTGTAATGTTATGTGAATAGTGAGAAGTGTTACAAACACAGTAGCCATATATTTGAATTAAAATAGAGTTTATTAGCTTTTCTTTTAATATAAACATGAGGAAGAAAAACCACGTAAGTTGTAGCATTCTTTTCAAAATAAAACTGCAATCAGTACTTGAATTTCCAAGCTCCAAACTCCATAAACAATATTTTTTGAGGTGGTAGATTGTAGTATTTTATATACCATAATTTATCATTTATGTCTCTGTCCCTTAAAAATGATGGAACCTGCAGCACTCAGTAGAATGTGAAGCCTTGCTATAAAGAGAGAAAGTACTTCTGGCCCAGAAATGCTTTGTTTACAGGCAAAATTCCTAGGATTACATCTGAGAAGGTAGGAGGAGAAAGATTTCACATAGTTGAGAACACTTTTTTTTTTTTTTTTAATATTTCAAGTTTAGGTGACATCGTTACCAATCTCCAAAAAGACTGATTACTGGACCTCCCGCCTTTTAAAGCCTGAGGTAAGGGTTCCTAAGGTTTATATGTTTCCTCTTAAATAGAAATTGAAGTGAGACACCTACAGCCAGGTTAACACACAGGATAGAAAAGCTGTTTCGTATCACTTACTCTCCTGTCCCCACTATTAGGGTCCAGTTCCTTTCAGTTTATTACATGTGAATTAACACTGTTGTTCATAATTCCTTTACCAAATCTAGAAAAAAGAAACTTAGGTGATCAAGCAGGTAAGCAGCCCAGCCTTGCAAAGGACTATTTTAAAAAGAGGAGGGGAGGTATCCCCTCAAGTCTTAGTGCAATTTTAAGCTTTGATACTTGTAGAAGTATAAATGCCACAAACTTACAAAACATCATTTGAAAGTTTAATCGAATTTTTTCTAAACTCATTTAGTTTTGTAAATTTTAAACGTTAAGCGTTTATTGTTTTATTTTTTATTTTTTACAATTTATGTATTTATTTATTTATGGCTGTGTTGGGTCTTCGTTTCTGTGCGAGGGCTTTCTCTAGTTGTGGCAAGTGGGGGCCACTCTTCATCGCGGTGCGCGGGCCTCTCATTATCGCGGCCTCTCTTGTTGCGGAGCACAGGCTCCAGACGCGCAGGCTCAGTAATTGTGGCTCACGGGCCTTCCCAAGCCAGGGCTCGAACCTGTGTCCCCAACAAGAGAGCCTGCGACAGTGAGAGGCCCGCGCACCGCGATGAAGAGTGGCCCCCGCTTGCCACAACTAGAGAAAGCCCTCACACAGAAACGACCCAACACGCCATTAAATAAATTCATTAATTTAAAAAAATAAAAAATTAAAAAATAAAAGCTTAATGTTTAAAATGTACAAAAGTAAATGAGTTTAGAAGAAATTCGATTAAAGTTTCAAGTGATGTTTTGCCAGTCTAGCATTTATACTTCTGCGACAGTGTTCTGGAGTATCCAAGCACACTATATTAAAGCTTAAAATTGTTGTAAGACTTTTGGGACACCTTCTATTTCATCACCGGCTTGTTAATTACTGGACCACCATGTTGGCTGGAATTATGAAAATATCCTTTAATACAAGTATAGAACAAAGAGGAAAATCATCACAAAATCAGAAGCACCATTATAGTTAACAAGAAATGCAGCATGGACCCAATAGAAGGAAATAACCTACTTTCTCTGTTTATGATCGCAAGCATGCTAATATGCTAATAAGTACTGCCTGCAAAGAATTTGGATGACATGTGTTATTCAGCAGCTTTTTGGTTTAAATTGATTGCCAATAATGACTAGCAGCTTCAATGATATAGTAGGGAGGAAGAACCCTGCAAAACCTAACGATGCTACAACAGTCTGTTCCGAAGTTTGGCTTTATGAGTTGTTAGGAGTCCCATGTTTTTTTTGTGTGTGTTTTTTTTGTTTTTTTGTTTGTTTGTTTGTTTGTTTTTGTTTGTTTTTTTCTTTGTTTCTTTTTTGTTTTTTTTGTTTTTTTTTTGTTTTGTTTTTTTTTTGTTTTTTTTGTTTTTTCTTTTGTTTTTTTTTTGTTTTTTCTTTTTTTGTTTTTTTTTGTTTTTTTTTGTTTGTTTTCGTTTTTCTTTGTTTTTTTCTTTTGTTCGTTTTTTTTGTTTTTTTCTTTTTGTTTTTTTTTGTTTTTTTTTGTTTTTTTGTTTGTTTGTTTTCGTTTTTCTTTGTTTTTTTCTTTTGTTCGTTTTTTTGTTTTTTTCTTTTGTTCGTTTTTTTTGTTTTTTTCTTTTTGTTTTTTTTGTTTTTTTTTTGTTTTTTTGTTTTTTCTTTTTTTGTTTTTTTGTTTTTTTCTTTTTTTGTTTTTTTTCTTTTTTTGTTTGTTTTTGTTTTTTTCTTTTTTTTGTTTTTTTTGTTTCTTTTTTTTGTTTTTTTTTTTGTTTTTTTGTTTTTTCTTTTTATTGTTTTTTTTGTTTTTTCTTTTTTTTGTTTTTTTTGTTTTTTTCTTTTTTTGTTTTTTTTGTTTTTTTCTTTTTTTGTTTTTTTTTGTTTTTTTCTTTTTTTTGTTTTTTTTTTGTTTTTTTTTGGAGTCCCATTTTTTGATGGTAATACTGCACTGATTCTAAAGGAATATGCAGCAGTATGGGACAGTGAGGCAAGAAAAACATAGAAGTTATATAGTTAAAGTCTAAAGTCTTTAAATAGTTAAAAGTCTTTATATAGTTAAAGTCTAAAGTCTTTAAATAGTTAAAAGTCTTTATATAGTTAAAGTCTAAAGTCTTTAAAGTCTAAAAATTTAAGCTATTAATTAAAAAACCTCACATAGTTCTCAGCTATCAGATATCTGTGTGTCGATTGGGAGCAGATATCTGTGCATGGATTGGGAGCTTTTAGCTTTGGAGTGGTTTTTGTAACTCTGTTTACAATAAAAAGGACAGAAGAGCGTGTTACATTGACGAGGTCCCGTTCTTTCCTATGAGCATAATCTTCGCTTGTCCATGAGTCTCTTGAATTCAATGTCTTTCTTTAAGGTGAAAATACTAACTTTGCTGGTTTCTGAGCAGGAGAGGTGCTATTTCTCCAGTCCTTGTTTCGAGGGGTTTATGATGTTACAACCCCTCACTTCTCCCTTAAGAGAGGATGGCATTGGAGCGCCGAATACCAATGAAATGATCAGCGCTGAAAGACCTTCTCATAGCAGCTCTACACACGTCTTTGTATTCGTCGTCACACAATCTGGAAATGGCCTAGGAAAGTCAATCAGGTAGAACATAGGTATAATTGGGAAAAAAAAATGTTCGGACCTTAAAAAAACAAAAAAAGCATCATCGATAAGCCACACATCTACATTCGTTTAGATAGTTCATAGTTACTGCTACTTTGGATAGCTGATATCTACACTAACTGACAATTCCCTAAGGTAATAACCTTTAAGGGCTATGATTAGATTGCTGGGGCAAGGGGTAACTTGCCCTAATAACTTAGAGTTACTTAAAAATTGGGTTCCTAATGATAGGCTCCTAATAGCAATATCATCTGTTACCTACACACGTGATCCTTAAACGTAATGGACATACACTTGGGCAAAATCAGTGTTTACTCAGCTATTCAACTTCTATTCAGTTTTCATTAGTTATTACATACTCTAAGAAAATTTTAATCAGGTAGGTATGTGCTGAAGGTAGGAGAGGTCTAATGACAAGCGCTGAAAGGTGCTATTTCACTTGCACATAAATTATGGTAGAAAAACATCTTATTCTAAAGTACCACCAAGGTACCACAGAAAGTATCCATTTTAAATGTGTTCATTTCAGTTGTGAATTTTGCTGTATACCCACCAAAAATCATAAGCCATAAGTATTACTTTGTTCCATGTACGTTACCATTTATATTAAAAACTCATGTACTTTCTACAGCCAGTATCTGAATCCACATTATACCTTCCAAGTATAGGTCTCTCAGGTTAGCCACGGATGCTTTGTCTAATAAACTCAGGGGACTGAACTGTGATACACATACACACACACACACACACACACACACACACACACACACACGAACTGCAAGCTGAGTAAAAAACAGTTAAGAGGGAATTCCCTGGTGGCGCAGTGGTTAAGAATCCGCCTGCCAATGCAGGGGACACGGGTTTGAGCCCTGGTCCGGGAAGATCCCACATGCCGAGGAGCAACTAAGCCTGTGCGCCACAACTACTGACCCTGCGCTCTAGAGCCCGTGCTCTGCAACAAGGGCAGCCACTGCAATGAGAAGCCTGCGCACCGCAATGAAGAGCAGCCCCCGCCCGCCGCAGCTAGAGAAAGCTCGCGTGCAGCAGCGAAGACCCAATGCAGCCATAAATAAATAAATACATTTATTTATTTATTCAAAATATCAAGACAGTAGAAATAGTCCAAAACATCAATTATTAAAAAAAAAAAAAAGACAGTTAAGAGTGGTAAGTAGATTATGTAGGTACATATGATTAGGGATACAATTTTAAGAAATTATTCATGTATGGTTATATGTAAGTGTAGAGGTTCAAATGGAAAACCATTAAGAACAGATTAAATATGATTTAAAGTATTCTGAATTATGGTTACAGAAGAGACAATTTTTTTTTTTATAATGTGGGATCCCTGTATAAACCATAAAAGACACAGGAAATATGATGCCAACGGGTCAATAAGCTCTTCAAACTGTTAACAGCTTTCCATTTTCCTAATCACTGCTTAATATAATTTAGCTACAGATGTGGCTTCGGTGGCTGACAGAAAACCCCAGTTAGTGATTTCACAGCCTTACCTCGTAGTTCCGTGCTCTTTGTTTGGTAAGAGGAGTGAATAGAACATTCAGGTTGTTGTCATGTGCTAAGGAGCGAAGGTCAAAGTAGTATTTGGCATACACACTGAAAGGAACATTAATATTAAAGTGAAGTAGCTCCAGGACGTGCCTTTCCATCTCATTCCTGGGGGAGGAGGAGAAGACAAAACCAACACAGGACAATTTTAGTCAACTGGGCTATCTTCAAAAATACCATTCTGAGCTACTAGGATGGCTCTAAATACCATTCTGAGCTACTAGGATGGCTCTAAATACTGTTTTGAAACAAATAATGGCTACCCAGCTGGATTAATACCCTAATGTTCAAACAAGGTACAGCTATTTGTGGTCCTTTCTGCGTCCCAGCACTTTGAGTCTGGGACACGGGGGAAGAGGTTATGGCCCTCTTATGCACTCATGCTGCTGACTCAGGGGCTCAGTCTTCAGAGTTCCATTAGTGCAGCTGTACGAGTCATGCTCCACACTCACTCACGAGGCCCCGCTATCGTGATCAGATGAAAGGAATGATGGATGCTGTTTATTAGCTCTGAAGAGCTTGCAGACATTTGCACCGGGCTGAGGACAGGAAGGGGCTCACTGAGGTGGAGACGAGCCAACACAAGGCGTGGGCACATCACCACGGCAACCAAGGGATCCATCGAGAGCCACTGCTGTTATCTCTGAGGGGGGAAAACTCTTGAGGCAACAAGGATTCATCTCAAGTAAATAAATAAATAAGCTACATTCGATGGGAAAGGGAATCCCCCCACCCCCACCCCGTGCATGGGGCTGTGTCAAAGGGCATAATGCAAGTTTCTGTTCACCTTAAAACCTTACTAGGGTGAGTTGTCGTCACCATGACAGGACAGGATGCACTTTTGAAGCTTAGGAAGGCAGTAAGATTATGTCTCAGCTAGACTAAACCCACTTTACGACACGACCTCTGATAGAGCAGTTGTTTCCCCCGGTGTTAGGAGAGCAGCCCAGAATGTTCAGACCTACCGCCCCTTGCCAGGACAGACTGCACACGCCCACAGAGGGCGAATTCAATGAAGTGGGAAAGTAGAGTGCTGGGAGCAGGCTTCTGCTATATGACCATATCCAGCCATTTGCTTGCCAAATGTTTAAGTAAATAAATATAAAATTAGAGTAAATCTTACCACTTTTCACAGCAATCACTTTAGAGAGTTGATTATATAAAAATGATAAATACCCAAACAAACATGCAAGTGGCTTATTTTACAATACATTTGGTTTCTTGGTTTTAAAGTGTTAATATTTTATCCATTGGATAAATCAACAAATGCTCCATGTTCTCCTGTATGGAGAGCAGAGTATGAGCAGAAATGAGGTTTCTCATTTGTTGAACTTTAAACCTAACTGAACCTACTTCCAAAATTCATTTCCTGTTCATACGGCCAGAAGTCGATAGAAATGTAAATCAGATAATGTTTTGATAATCAGCTAATCAGGACTTAATTTACTACAGGAATAAATGCACTTCACGATCCCTTTTATATTTTCTCCACTAATACATTTTAATTGTGTGGAAATACAGTACTTCATAGGATTAACATGTCTATTAATAGAGCTTTCATCACTGAAGAAAAGCATTATGCCTACAGAATATGCATCTTCTGTGTTTTTTGCTGTTCTTAAATGGCTAGGTGGCTGAAGAGCCTACCACTTACAGGCGCAGCAAACTGTCTGAACGGCAGCTGCTCAGTTTAACTTACTCTTTTGAAGGGAAATATATATTTAACAAGACACAGAGATGTTAGAAAGTTTTAAGGAAAAGCTGATAGACAGCAATTTTTCAATTCAGACTCAAAATGAGACCATTACAAATAGTAGTCAACAGCAGAGGGATGAAACACATGTGTATTAGACACTTTGTTGTAATGCTTTCCAACTCCCAAAGATCATAAACAAAAGCAGCCTATTATAAACATAACTCCTGGTGATTCTCCGTTCTACACAGAAAAGCGTTGTTTAGAATTAGTTTCTTCATAGCTGGCCAGTGCCGCCAATGCTCCTGGGCTCAATGTCTATGAACACCCACACGTTTCCCTGCATGTTCTCGGATGTTGTACCTGGAACCAGAGCCCCAGTCAGCTCAGTTGCAGATTCTGAGAAAATTTCAGCTGCCATCATGGCAGGGATGGTGTTCACGATTACAAATTTTCCTTCCTTCAAGGGACCAGTTTAAAGACTGATGATAGTGTTGGTCAACGTCACTTTAGTTTCTGCAACTTCCAAAAGTACTTCTCTTCATTTCAAATTCATTATCTGCTGTTACACTGTTTGCTAAGATTGCTACCAGCAATATCACCATGACCACCTGGTTTACATGATCACCAAAGTGGGCATTTTCACCAAAAGCCACTTTGACAGCTACTGACAGTCACTGGTCCCTTCTCTTAGTCACAACTTTCCTCGCTTCAGCTGTAAATATGCACTTTGGTAATTGTGAATTATCCAGAGTAAGGGGCAAAGGTAACAAAAACAAACTCTTGCCCCTGCCTGCCATCTTGATCGGCCTCTGCTGTCCAATATAATCAAGAGGTGTTCTTTCCCATTTTCCTGAATGCCACCCACAAAGACAGGTTCACTGTCAAGCGGGCACTTCGAGAGTCTGCTGGAATTACCTCTCTGGCTCATCCTGCTTCCCACCCTTGGGGCCCTTCACCAGAGCCAGATTGGAAGCCTGGCGTTTCATGCCCATGTGAGCATGCCATCTGTGAGGAGAACCTGCCTAGTTAACTCAAGGCCCCACAAAGTGCCGCTGTGTTTGCTGAGTGCCCTGGGTGAGGCCCCAGGGATGCTTCCTGGACTACCTGAGAGGTAGGTGTTTCCTAACTCAGCAGACTTTAGGGGAGGAGACAGGAACACAGGGATCTGAAACCTTTATATGTGGCTACCTGTACATCATAGTTTCTGTAACAACAGAACCTCAGATCAAAAGGAGAAAAAGACCAGCAAAAGCAAATACACAATGTGTGACTCAGGTTGAAATTATAACCTGTCAGTAGTCTAGAGGCCCTAAGACCTTAACAGTGGCCACTTGCTGCAAAGACCAGGCATGTGCCCCTTAAAAATGGACTGGACCTGGTAGACAGCTTTAAGAAAGCTGTGAAGTTACTTACTGTACCATGTTGTTCTGGTAGTGAGCTTGTAAAATGTTTGGCAAAAACCACCAGAAAAATAATTTCAATTTATCAAGCAGAATATTACAACAATAACACATCAAGACCTACCAATTAATGAGGGGAAATACAAATTGTTATACTACAGCTAGATAGAAAGAAGTCTGTAATTTTATGTCTATTTCAGCTCTCTGCACAAGGTAACCTTTCTTAAAATGTAACATTTCTTAAAAATGTAAACTTTATGAGAGCAAATGAGGTATTGGAAAATGGTTAGAAAGTTCACGGTAACCTTACAAACTCACATGTCCTCAACTGTAACGTCCTTGAGGATCTGGCTGTACTCCACATCCCGTACAGCATCATCGTCCCAAAGCCTGGAGGCAAGAAGAATGGCTCCCAAAACAATTCTTTTCCAGTTAGTGGGGCAAATGTCGATCTCAGCATAAGTTAAAAGCCTTTCTAAGTAAACCTGCAAAAGTAGAGCACTGATCTTTGATTTTAGTTCAGTTTAAGTGCTGTGATAAGAATTGTTAGGAATGACAGATTTCATCTCTTTTTGACACCCCTTTTATTCCTAGGTTCTACAAAGACTTTGCTCAGCCAAGCCAAGGCCAGAGGCCAGGTCACAGTTGTAAGTCAGATATTTCTGTTAGTCTGATATTTCTACTCTGCCCGTGTGAATTTCCAACCCAATTTTGGTCACAGGAATGAAAGGACATCTCAGCAAAGGGCATTCTAAAGACACGCATTGTATTATTTATTACCTTCCCACTTGTCAAGGGCAGCACATACAGCCCAGTGTCGACTTCAACTGTTCAGTAAATGCTTGAGTGCCTATCACGTGCAATGTTAACTACAAGACTGGTGGTGGTTGCATGGCGATTTTACATAACGCTTGAGTGTGTAAAATTCTGGTAAGCCTGAGCACATCTTTACCTTCTCTTCAGTGTCACCAGTCCTTCTGTGGCATGAACTTGAAGATAAAAACTGGTGGTCAAGAGAGCCTCCCAGTGGCTGCTGCGTGGCACAGCAGGACAGGCAGTCCAAAGGGGCTTGACAGCTAGCTGGCAAGTATTCCCATATTTTAGTGCCTTTTTAAGGAACACACATGCATACAAAGGGTAGTCCTTTTCATATCCCCCATTTTTCACATCTCCATTATCATTTCATTATTCATTTCTGTCTTACATAATCTGCAGCTTAGTCAATTCTTTTGGTTTTAAGGTGGGAAGACCTGCCTGTGTCTGTATCCCTGGGGCTCCTCTAAACCTGCCGGTTTGTGAGATGATTTCATGGTTTCTTTTACATGTATCAAATGTCTACCCTACAAAGAACTGGGTGGAGTTAACAGCTGAGCAAAGATTAGAGAGGTAAGCTGTGATTTGTTGTTACCTCTGTAGAAGAGTGTATATGCCATTTGACAAAAAGAAAAATGTCCAGTTTTAAAGAGTCTGTTTACTCTCTGAAGGGTTATCAGATTGACAGCTCAGATTCGCCCATGCCCTCCAAACTCTACTGTGTTTTCAAACACGGGTATTGAGATTGTATGTTCTTAGTGAAATTCGGCTCCCATTCCCCAAAGAACTCAGCACTCTCTAGTACCCTAAGAACGACTCTCCCCGCAAGGTTCAACTCTCTACTTTATGGGACTAATCAGAGGCACTGAAACGACACTGGCAATCTCTCAACTTCCTCTCACCTTTGTACTGGCAAACTTGGTACACGTGCCGATATTCATTTATCCCACTTGCCCTCCTGTCTCGGAGGAAGCGAGATTTCTTTCTTTTCACTGAAGCTAACCCTCCTATGAATGAAGTTGATCCCACCTCACTTCTGCAGAGTACTGTGCCCACAGTTAGTCTCTTTTTGAACAACTTCTCCCTCTCTGTCAGAGGCTTCCTCCAGTGGGAATGCTTCCATGTCCCCAGCCTGTCCCCCACTGCCCCTAGACGGCGTCCTCAGGGCTGAGGCCAGCTCCTCATCTCCCATCCTCTCCTTAACCCACTTCAGTCAGCCTCCTGCTGCTACCACTCTACAGAGACTACTCTTGCCGTGGTCACCGGTGCCTTCACACAAACAACCCAGAGCTCTTCGTCCCAGAGCTCCACTCCCCAGGCCTTCCCTCATAAATGAAAGAGTACTGCCACACGCCCAGTCGCTGAGACCAAAAACCTGCACTTGAGTGTATCCTGCTCCAATCTGTTAGAACTTCTTGTTATCTCTACCTTCACTGGTACCCTGACCGCTTTTCTGTCTGTCACTTCTGACTTGTATCGCTGCCACTGCCTAACTTCTCTGCCTCCCAACAGACTACAGTCTGTTCTCCCCAAAGCAGCCAGGAGAGCCTCTTAAATTAAGAGTACTTTATGCGCCTGCTCCAGATCTGCCAGAGGTTTCCCATCAAACAAATACCTTCTTCCCGTGGCCTGCAAGTTACGAGGCCCTGTGCGGTACGGCCTTGTCCTTCCGTGACCTCATCACCTATGCTCTTTCCCTCATTCCCCGCTCGGATCACAATGGCCACCTTGCTTTTCCTTGAACACACAGAACAAGTTCCTGTCTCAGAGCCTTGCACGTGTCCCCTCTGCCCGTAATGCCAGCGTACCTGATCTTCCTCAGTTCAGCCAGGTCCTGGGTTCAAACATTACCTCTTTAAAGAGGCTCTTCCTGAGCTTTCTAGTAAGCCCCTCTAATCACTTTATCCCTTTACCTTGCTTTCTCTTCATGGTTTTTACCACTACTTGAAATAGTCATCTTTTAAAACACACTCATTAAAAAAAACACTTATACTTTGCTATACACCTGAAACTAACACAACACTGTAAATCAACTGTACTCCGATTAAAAAAAAAAAAAAAAAAATTTTACGTCTTCCACACTTGCTCCATAAAGGCAAGAACTTTATTTATCCAACTTGTTCTCTCCTCCACCCCCCACATGTAGAAAAGTGACACAGTAGGTATTCAGTGACATGGTATTTATGACATGAGCAACTTCTTGGTAGCATTTAGCGTTTGGACCATACTCTCCTTCTTGAACCTCTCCTGGTATCTCTTAGGGTTCTCTGCTGGGTTTCCTACCACTGTAGCCACTCTTCTGGGGATCTGTCCCTTAAGTGCTGACAGTCCCTACAGATCTATCTTCTACCCACTTTTTATTTTACATACTTTCTCTGCATTTGAACAGCTACACTTAATTCCCTCCCTCTAGCTCAGATTCATGCTCCAATCCCATATATTCAAATGATTACTAGACACTGCCATTCTGCTGTCTCGCAGGTACATCAAGCTTAACTTGTCTACAAAGAAATGCCCCTCTTCCAACCCAAATACTCTCCTTCCTGCATTTCCTAGCTCTCCATATGCAAGCACCATTCCTGCCTCTCTCAAGCATGTGCTAAGCACTCCAAGTGGCCTGTAGCTCCAAGAAAAGGCCTGTGTCTGATCCAGTACCCACTGAGGGGTCTCTTTTCAAAAGGACAAGCCTCCTGTCCTAAATTCTGCCTTGATAGGAGCAGGCAGTGAGTGGCCTAAGTATCCCTTCCCTGCAGACCACGCAGCTGACTTTCCCCCCTACAGGTTTGCTATAGGGAGGAGTAAAACAATCCCAACTATCTCTCACTTGAATATGATTTATTATTCAAATGATAAAATCTTACCATAGGAATTAGGAATGGATGACAAAAAGGTCCTTACACAGCTGTAGCTTAGCAGGCTAACTAGAGTAAAGCCTTCTGAAGTCCTACTGGCACCCTAGTCCTGGGCAACTTCACATGCAGGCAATAAGAGGACAGCAGGGATGGTTAACACCATTATCCATTACCCAAGGAACAGAGAACTGAGGGCAGTAGTTCTCAATCAGGACACACATCAGAACTGCCTAGGCAGTACAGTCTGGGACTCAGCTTCAAACTACCCGGAACCTGTTTCTGCCTGTGGACCAGAGCGTTCAGTTATTGCCCCGCCCTACCACCACAACATGCGTCGTCTGTGTGTGCACTGTGCGTGCATGTGTCCCCTCAGGTGTGGAAGGAGAAACCAGAAATCTCTCCTGCTGCCTTTAATAGCAATTGTTTTGTGATGAGAAAAGCAATGGCAACATTTTAAATCATAATGATTATTAAAGCTCAAATGTGTATACTTTACTTTCTTTTGATAGCTTTCTCTTAATAAAGTTCTAATGATCATTTCAGGAACCTACTTTCATTTGGGAAAAACAGGACCATACCATGTGTACAAGACAGAAATTTCTACAGATGCTTTATGAAAGAAAAAATATCTTACCAAAGTTACTACTGCACAGTCAGCAGTTAGCAGTGCGGCACTAAAAAGAGTATAAACAAATCTGTAAATGAATTCGTGTTCAGGATCATGCTCGAAGTATTCCTCTGGAATCTTTTCTCGCTGAAAGGAGAAAAAATGCAATTTAAGTATCCATGGAAGAAAAATACTTAAAAGTACCCTTAAGATAGCAGTCTTCACACTTGGGCCCACGTGCCCCTTAAAATAATTTTGATTGGGTGACATGTCTTGTAGTCTTTTAAATATAAACAATGGGATCCTAAAATACCACAGTGATCCAGTACTCACCACCATTCATTAAAGAAAAATACAGGCACAACCGCAGAAAATTTATGTATTTCCACGTTCCTCCCCACAGAATTCTAACCAAATGTAAACTATTGGGTTGGCCAAAAAGTTCATTTGGTTTTAAGGAAAAATAAAAGACACAGTTTTCATTTTCACCAAGCATTTTATTGAACAATATATTCACTAACCAAACAAACTTTTTGGCCAACCCAATATTTTTAGGCTCAAAAGTCTTGCTGATCACCATATGTCATACTTTTCTGTCATCAACTTTGAAAACACATTCCCAGTGTCCTGTAACCATAGGGCTCTAAGAATGCGCTGTCCTGTACAGCAGTCGCCAGCCACGTGTGGCTACAGAGCACCCGAAGAAGTGAATTTTAAAACTTTGTCATTTTAATTCGTTTAAAATTTAAACAGTTTTCTAATTTTCTTCTTACAGGCCTTATCATATTAGGTTTATTTACAAATATTTATATTGTTTGATGCTAGGGAAAATCATCCTTTAAAAAGATACATTTTCTGTTACTTGGGTATGTTTACTTACCTGCTCACTATTCATACAAAGTGCAACTCGGTTCATATCCATCAACCCCTTATCCAACACGCCTTCGGGAAAATGACTAGACACAACATGGCGTGGGGAAGAAGACTTAAAGGAAGATGAATTTGACTTCATGCAGACAACTTCAATAAAACTGACACTTACTGTGAGTGGATGTAATCTCTCATCAAAAATATCCAAGGATCTATCTGCAGCTCTATAAAATAAGAATGTGTATTTAAAAAATTAATTCAGGAGTTACTATCTTAGTAAAATATCTGCTAGGAGTAGAGAGAGGGGTAGAGGAAGCTTAACCTTCAACAAAGCAAACAGTTTTATCAATTCTTCTCCTGGATTCCACCCTTCGAAAGGTTTCCTGACCTGTTTTTACTCAGCACATCAAGTTCTGTGAAATCTTTTCTACAACAACCAGCCAGAGTTGCCTCTATAAGCACTGACCCTCCCTAACAGGCAATGCTAGTAAACCAATATATTTTCACTCCTCTAACCTCACACTGGAATATGCAAGAACATTTTATAAAGCAGTGGTGGTGGGCAATAAATTCTTCTAACTTCAATGAATGTGAATATGAGATTCATGGTTTTTTCCCGTTTTTTTCTCTTTAGTTCTGTATATTCTTATTGTGCATTTCTTCTTGTCTCTTTTAAATAGTTTGAGTTAAAAATGTAATTGTCTTTTTATTTTAAAAGAAACCAGGCTTTTTAATTTAAAATTTCACCACACTAATACACTGCGCTCATTTGAACAGTGGTTCTCTAAATGTGGTCTGCAGGCCTCTGGGATTCTCCCCTATCCCCTCCTTCAGGAGGCCCAAGAGGTCAAAACTGCTTTTATAAGAATACTAAGACACTACCTGCCCTTCACATTGTGTGACATTTGCTATGGATGTATAAAAGCAAAAGTGGGTAAAACTGCTGGTTTCTGAGCATGAATCAAGGCAGTGGTACCAAACTGAATTAGAAGTCATTCAATTATTCACTGCCACTTGCAGTTAAAAATCTGCTTTAAGAACATCCTTGATAAAAGAGTAAAAATTAATAGTGTTCTTAAACCTTGGTCCTTCTTTTTAATATTCTGAATAAGTGGAAAGTATGCATTAAGCACTTTTACATACTGAAATATGGCTGTGTTAAGGAAAAGCACTTGTGACTTGGCGGTAAGTCATTTTTTTCATAGAACACCATCTTTATTTGAAACACTTTTTTCATCGAACACCATCGTTATCTGAATGTACAACTGACACAGTCATTCTTTCAAAAATGAACAAAGTGAGCCTGTCACTTCAAGGAAAATAACTCTAAAGTTATTTGTTGCCAATGATAAAATTCAAGCCATCAAGCTAAAAATATCAGGATTTTTGGAAAACTTCTACCTTCTATTGTGAACTTGACAACTTCTCAACACTTAAAAGACTTTTCTGGTAAGACTGGTGGTGATACTAATAACAAAAGTGAGTTTTTGACACTGTCTAAAGAAATGTGAACCAATACTTTCCAAATGACCAACGTATAATATTATAAAGTCAGGTACAGGTAAAAAGATCTACTCAGTATGCATGACAGATCAATGGGTATTAATTTAACATAGTATTTATTACAAGTTCATTGATATGATTTAGAATTCCATTTTAACTAATTTAAGAAACTAGCACATGCAGACTTTTGGTACAGTATCAAAGAATATACCAAATTATCTGAAGGCTTTAAAAATACATCTTTTTCCAACTATATATCTGCAAGCAGCTGGATCTTCTTCATATTGTTTCTTCAAAACAAATGACTGAAGACAGAATAGATATGAGAATCAGCTGCCTTCTATTAAGGAGATACTTTTCTCTCAATATTTTTTGTTGTGGAAAATAGTTATTATTCATTAAAAAAAAATGACTTATGTTAAACACTGGGGTTCCCAATCAGGGGTGATTTCGTCCCCCAGGGGACTTCTGGCCATGGCTGGAGACAGTTTTGGTTGTCGTAATGTGGAGGGAAGAAGGTGCTACTGGCATCTAGTGAGTAGAGGCCAAGGGTGCTGCTATATATCCTATAACACACAGGACGACACCCCACAACAAAGCATTATCTAGCTCAAAATTTCAATAGTGCTAAGGCAAACCCTGTTTTAACATACAATGGATTTAAGTTTTTAAATTCTCAATTTCAATTTCTAATACAGTAAATTATCAATATAACCCATATAAACAAATACTCTTTGGGATGCTCAGTAACCTAAGAATTAAGGGTCCTAAGATAAAAATAAATGATTCACTTCTATATTGTAATAAAAGCACTCGAATAATAAAAGCTTATGCCAGTAACATCTATAGTTATTACCTAACACTAAACTTGATACCTTGTAAATTAATTAGCTGGAATAACAAGATAGGTTTTAAAAGAGCTCACCTGTTCTTTATGTGGTAATATATTGCTAAGGTCATACTGTGGAGGAAAAAAAATACATTGTAATAACTGATTTTTATCATATCAGGCCTGAAGACATTTTTAAAAAGGGGTTAGCAAGGAGGGAAGACCTTCCAGAGGCCCAGTGGCCCCGAAATCCTCGAATTCAGAACAGTACCACATGGGTGCTTTCCCCCTTGTTTTAGGTTCTTCAGCTTTTAGCAAAATTAGGAGACCCAAAATGCTAGATATGCTGAAGGCATGTTTTGGTTGATTATTATAATATATAAATTATTACATATTTCCCCTGTCATTTGTCCTTCTACCCACAAAACCTCCTGTCCTGTACAAGTTATATCTATCTATACACATGCTTCAATTTAAGCCATATAGTAGTTGTTTGTGTGTGGGGGTGTGTGTGTGTGTGTGGTTTTTTTGTTAGCCCCTGCATTTCAGTTGATTTAGTTTGCTATCCACCTACCAATCCGTTTTCCATTATTTCCCTAAAAGTAAATAATAAAAGTGCTCTATACCAAAATGATTTAAAATCACTTTTACATAATTAGAAAATTTAATAGCAAAATTTTATAGCCACAAAACTGATGATAGGTCTAGCTATCCTGAAATAAGCAGTGCTAATAATACAGCATAATACTACACAGTATACTATTAATGACAGGTATTTCCAAATTATTTTAAATAAAGTATTAATGAACAGATAGATACAAGTCCTTAGGTAGTCTTTTTTTTTTTTTTTTTAAAGACAATTTTTTTTAAAGCAGATATTCATTTTTAATTAATTAATTATTTATTTATTTATTTTTTTGGCTGTGTTGGGTCTTCGTTTCTGTGCGAGGGCTTTCTCCAGTTGCGGCGAGCGGGGGCCACTCTTCATCGCGGTGCGCGGGCCTCTCACTAACGCGGCCTCTCTTGTTGCGGAGCACAGGCTCCAGACGCGCAGGCTCAGTAGTTGTGGCTCACGGGCCCAGTTGCTCCGCGGCATGTGGGATCTTCCCAGACCAGGGCTGGAACCCGTGTCCCCTGCATCAGCAGGCAGACTCTCAACCACTGCGCCACCAGGGAAGCCCGGTAGTCTTTTTTAAGTTACTATATTCCTAAGTTATTCACAGATGTTGTATATTAGGCAACAAAGGGGTTCTCTGGTTAAGTTATATGCTCCCCTTTGTTCTCAGTGTCTAAAATGAAACTCAAAATAATTGAGGGAAGGCAAATCTGAATTTTATAATAGGTCTATAGAATCTTAGCACTTGTATAAAGGCCTGTAACACCATTAGCATCAAAGATGGATACTTCTATAGCGCTTCAAAGTTTCATCTTCAAATGGATTTTAAAATCACAGCATTACAAGTTTTATGATGGAAAGGACCACTGAACCGTAGATGACATTTAATTAAACAACCCATTTTACAGATAAGGGAACCAAGGCTTAAAACTGACTTACCTAAGGTCCCACTAATTATCAGAAGCAGTTCTCTTTCTCCTGCCCTCTAACCAAATAGTGGCTCCCAAGCTCAGCTGCACACTGGGATCATCTGAGAAGCTTTAAAAACTGCCTGGCTTCTGCTTCAAGATGTTCTGATTTAACCGGCACTGGGTATGACTTGGGCATCAGGACTGTTTTTAAAGATCCCCAGATGACTGCAGCGTGCAGCAAAGTTTAGGGATGAATGAGTTAGGGTTAAGATCGGAGAATCACTCGGGATGCTTTTGTCCATATAGTCATGCTTCACATCATTCCCCATCTTGTCAAAAGGTGTGTGTGCGTGGGTGAGAGAGAGACAGACAGACAGACAGACACACAGACACTGTGTCTTGGAGGCGGGGGCAGGCGGGTGGACTTTGTGCATCCAGAAACATATATCTTGAAAAGTTGCATACGTGATTCTAATAAGGCTCACCTACCCCACTGAGAACAACTACCCCACTGAAAACTAAGCCCATGATAAACATTTTCAAAATCATTCCTAAAAGCCAATTGGCCCTATTAATTTTCTCAGTAAACCTTTATTTCACCAATAATGAATGTGATGAATGATCATTTTTAAAACTTCATGAGAGCAAATTAAAATTTACTGTACTTCCAAAAATTAGACTAGGTCGGGAAAAAAAAGGATGAAACCTACTTGTCTGAGCAAGGTGAATCTTTTTTTTTTTTTTTTAATTTTATTTAATTTTACTTATTTTTGGCTGCATGGGGTCTTTGTTACTGCGCGCGGGCTTTCTCTAGTTGCCAAGAGCGGGGGCTGCTCTTTGTCGTGGTGCGCGGCCTTCTCACTGTGGTGGCTTCTCTTGTTGCACAGCACGGGCTCTAGGTGCGTGGGCTTCAGTAGTTGTGGCACACGGGCTCAGTAGTTGTGGCTCGCGGGCTCTACGGCACAGGCTCAGTAGTTGTGGCGCACGGGTTTAATTGCTCTGCGGCATGTGGGATCTTCCCAGACCAGGGCTCGAACCTGTGTCCCCTGCGTTGGCAGGCAGATTCTTAACCACTACACCACCAGGGAAGTCCCTGAGCAAGGTTAACCTTCAAAGTACTTTTGAATTATATACTGGACATCAGACTCTTTTGAATTCAAAAGAAGCTGCGACTCTAGCCAAAGTAGAGTGGTTTTGGTACCCACAGATTCAGTGTCTTGGCTGAATAAAAACATTCAGTGATTCTGTGATAAGTGCCCAAACTCAGGACTTTAGAGATGGGGCTCAGTTTTTGCTGAAACATGATTTGACTGCAACTATTATTGTAAGCAAGAGAGGAAAGTTACCTTATTATGACTGTGAACTTGCTGTCTTTAATTAAAGTAGAAGTTACTGATCATTTAAATAGCTAAAAAAAAAGCTGGCACATTAAAAACCAATTAAAAATATAATTAGCTTATAAAATTAAGACAACAAATAAAATTAAGGATAAGGACATTAATATTTTCAAATAGCATTTCCCAAACTGTGTTCTGGAAAATCAACATTCATATCCTAAGGAGATGTTAATGTTTCGTGGACAACCGCGAGGGAGGAGGCAAGAAGCTCTGCATCCCGTTTGGTTTTTTTCTCCTAAATAAGCTTGAAAGGTTCATCATTAGGGTGTTTTGAAAGTGCATCTCCAATTGTGGACTATGAGGTGCTCCCAGAAATTAAAGAACAGTTTCCATCATCATGACACTGTTCGTGTCTCCTTAAGTATAAGCCTGACCACAGCCATGTTTCCGAAACCTCACCTCTTTTATTGTTCTCTGCTGTGATTGATACAGTGTGTTGGAGATATATTTATATATATAAACAAAAATTAAATGTGTCTATTAAGTTAAAACCTCAGTTGAACAAATTTCATCTACAAAGAAATTAAGCTTGAGTGTGTATTTCTTAAGACTGGTTTGATATATTCTCCCCCTCTCTGGGGGACAGGAAGGAGAAGTAAAATTTCATACAGAAATAGTGCAGGAAAAAAAAAAATGCACAGTGGGATAAATCTGACAAAATCCAATTAAATTTAAATGCAGATTCGCTTTGGTGCCAGTAGGGGACAAGCTGTTCCTTCTTCTAAGAGTAGCTTCCAAAGTAGTATACATTGTTTGAGGACTACAGCTCATAAAGAAATAATTTTTTCTAGAAATAGCCAATAAAAAGTACCTCTCTTTCTCATTATGTTCAACAATGGCTTAACAACAGAAATGCGTCAAATAAAGATTTATACTTTTTCTGGGATTTCTTATTTGCTAACTGGCTTTCCCTTCTATCATGCGCTCTAAGATTAAAATGGAAACTGAAAATTCATATTTAGGTCCTTGAAATCAATCTATAGTTGACACCAGTTTTTTAACCTGATCACTGAAAAGGACAATTCAAATGAATGAAATTATGTATGGCTAGGATGCTTTTAGCGATAAGGGGGTCTGTCACTCAGCCCTTGGCAACCTAGTTGTACTCACCGTTTTAGTGTGGTTCTAAGATTAGGCTGTCTGACTATGCTGTCATCTAGAAATATTGTTGAGCATGAGTTATACTTTTTAGTAAGCTGCCCTGGAGATACCTGAAGGGGAAGGGAAATAGAAGAAAATGTCACAGTAAGTTAAACCTATAAAGTGTGTTTTTTTCCTTGGTTAAAATGTCAAACGATAAAGCATTAAGATTTTTCTTACACTCCATCAACTGCCTGAGTGTGATGTCATGTGCAGCTCTATGGGAAACCTCTATACTCTTGACTTCCACAGACGAGCTTTGAGAAATGGGTTATAAAATGCTGCCTTGATATAGTACCTATAATCAAACCTGGCAAGCACCTATTATAAATTACCTGTATAATAATGTAAAAAGTTTAGAATAAGATTTCAGGGTTTTTTCCTTAAGCAATGAAATGCAGCTGAGATTTCCTATTTCTATTCATTTACTACAATAAAACGTAATGCTTTCTGTAATACCGATGTAGGAGCATTTCACTGCAGTAGATGAACACCAATAATAAATGTATTAGTTCAGGAGACAGTGTGACGAAACAAACGTTTTCGAATCAGAGGCTGGGCATGCCAGGGCTGCTCTATCACTAAAAAGCTGGGGGCCATAAGTCTCTCTGGGCCTCAATTTCCTTATCTGGAGGACAAAAAGGTACTGCTTAAAGATTCTCTCGCATCCAAAAACAACGGATAAAACAACTCTGAGAATTTAACTTCTCACTTCATGTTTAAGTAAGACTGCCATGACATTACTCAAGTGAGAACCTCAGAGAATACTTGCCATTCATTTCAAACTTGTACTAATTCGGTTCTACGTGTTATTTGACACTCCTGCCTCACCCATGCTGCTCTCTGCCTGCAGTGCCTTTTTCTTCCTCCTGTCCCAGCAAGCTTGACCCCATCTTCCTCTAGGATCCCTCTGCCAGCAGGCACACCACAACACTTCTCACTTTCTGCACACTCACACGTCTAATTTACCAACTGTTCCATGGTCTCAGCTGCTTGCATAGTACCACCCTCTTTAGTAAACAAGCTTCTCCAGGTTAGGAAGATTCTTCTCCTACCTCCAGCTACTGAGCACAGAATCTGGGACAAATTAGGATTCAACAAGTGTTTGAGAAATTATTTAAGATCAGTTACAACTGGAGGTAAATCTTACTAAAGATACAAATTCGTGAGAATTTATCTACAGTGGTGTTGGATAGGTGACAAAGAACTTTTTGAGACCCTCTAGAGAATGAACTATCTTTAAAACACTTTAGAAGTATCCATTTATTTGTGAAGAGCCCATGAACACGGCAATAGTCAAATACTAACATGGCCTAAACTATGTTAGGACAACTCTCTTCCTTAAAGTAAGGCCAATAACCAAATCCCAATCACTGAAAGCCACTGGAAGGAAGAGTAGCATTCTTTAATACCACAGAATACAAACAATTTTAAAGCTGGGTTTTGTTTTTGGTTTTTGTTTGTTTACTAATTCAGATGAGCCTTCCTTCCTCCTATTCATATAAAACAGTTTTCACCATGCTGTCACACTCTCCCATCAGTGTCCGCCACAAATACATGAAAGGTGAGGCAGGGAGAAAATCTAGTTGATGCTTTTGAAAATACAGAGCATTTAAATAAAAATTGCCAGTATCCAATCATCAGAAATATCCAAATGGCATATATAAAACACCATTTTGCTTGTTTCAGATGCTTTATGCAAAGCCACTTATTCCTTATTAACAAAAAGTTCTAGATGTAACATATTTGAAAAGTATCACTATTTGGAAGACTAATTTCTCCTTCAAGCTAGAAATGTTTTAAACTAAAACTCGGATATGGTCCTTAAGCTATTTGGTTAATGTGTAATTTTAGAATCTCAAAAAACAGATACAGCATGAAAAATGAAAATTCACTCATTCAAATACTTTGATTCTAAACGAAGCAGGTTATCTTTTAAGGTCACTACTATTAGGGTATAATATGACATACACTACACGTAATAAAAGTCAATTCTGACCAAAACTCTCTATATATGAGGGGAATAAAAATAGTAAGGAAATGTACCAAAATATAGACTAGTTGGTAGAGCTTTGGGTGCTATTTATCCTGTTTTCCTCTATTAAAAACTTTTTTTTCTATTATGAATGTATATTGATTTGTCTTTGGAAATATTACTGCTAAAACATTTAAAATTTTTAATTAGATGTGGTCTATAGTCCTATGGGGGCTCATTTAACGTATCAGCAACTTACAGTCTACTGGCTCAATCCTACAAAAGAAACACTTCCACAGGCCTACTCCTGAAACTATTCAAACTTTCCAGCATCTAGTGTTCACTAAAGGATGGCAGAATTGAAGCCTCTGAGCAAAGCCTAGATATGTTAGCTGCCAGCAGATTACTTTCCTCTCATCTTGCTTGAAAATTTAAGATAACTGTCCTTTATGATTAAAGCCTTACCATTGCTGGCTCACAACCTCAATAAACTGCACTGTCACACGTAAGGGTATAAAATGCAAATACAAAAAAAAAAAAAAAACAAGTAGCAAAAAACACTACTGACAGTTTAATGTTCATAGGTATTATTTCAATTGGTCACTGAAGAAGAGTATTTATCTTCATTCAGCACTAAGGACAAAATACATGGACTTTTACAATCTTTATAAGGGGAAAGGTTGCTTAGTAGACTTCAGGTTTAATGGTGAAGACTAGAAAATAATCATACCTAGGAGGCTAGTAAGTAACAACCCTCAAAGCTTATCATTAAAGGTCAAGTACCTGTTGAAATCCCGCCCCCACCCAATGACTCTTCCCACTGTGCCTACTGCCTCTGATTTTAACCCATTAAAAGAATAAAGCTGGAGAGAGCGAGAGTACGAAGTGCGGCAACCCGAGTCATGGCAGGACAGGCATTTAGAAAGTTTCTTCCCCTCTTTGACCGAGTATTAGTTGAAAGAAGTGCACCCGAAGTTGTAACCAAAGGAGGCATTATGCTTCCAGAAAAATCGCAAGGAAAAGTATTGCAAGCAATGGTAGTAGCTGTTGGATCAGGCTCTAAAGGAAAGGGTGGAGAGATTCAACCAGTTAGTGTGAAAGTTGGAGATAAAGTTCTTCTCCCAGAATATGGAGGCACCAAAGTAGTTCTAGATGACAAGGATTCTTTCTTATTTAGAGATGGTGACGTTCTTGGAAAATATGTCGACTAAAATAAGTCACTATTGAAATGGCATCACGTGAAGCTGCCCGTTCCCCCAATGGCATCACGTGAAGCTGCCACTGAAGTTCTGAAATCTTTCATCCTGTAAATAATTTCCGTGTTTCTTTTATAATAAAGTAATGATATCCAAACTAATGATATTCAGTGTCTCTGAAATTTAGTTTTCTCTGTATTGATTTAAACATTCCCAAATAAAAGTATATAAATGAAAAAAAAAGAAAAAAAAAAAGAATAAAGCTGAAGTTCACTTTTTTCTTCCCCCTTTTCACAAGTTTTGGATACGTTTATTAAGAATCAATGACTTTAACTGAAAAATCTGTAATACTCCATCTATGTTGCACATTAATGGACAATATGGTAGGGTGAGTGGTTTGAATAGAATTCATACTCAAGGCCTTAGTAGAAAAGTATAATATTCTAATTATAGGTATAATCAAAAATATTGTCTGAATTAATATCGTTAATTATATTCAATTAAACTTCAAACTCAGAACCTATATTCAAAGAATAAATCTAAGTTTGAGTAGACTGACCACAAATCTATTTCCTCTCCCCCTTCTTTCAGATATCATCTCATTAGAATTAAAGGCATTTTTTAAAAAAGCTATACATAAGACAGGATAAACAGCAGATGATTTTTAATGTTTGAAAGGTGAAAAGACTAGATAAAGGAGTGGTAACTGACATGGCAGAACAGAGGAAGCACAACCTTGGTACCTACAGAGAGTGACTAGGACAGGAACAAGAAAACCAGTTTGTCTTACAGAACCCAAGGCAGGCTCAGAGTTCAGAGGCGTGGTCCCCAAATCCTTGCAGTGAGGCCCATCAGTTAACGAGTTGTCCAAGTGATGCTTCCAATTAGATCTTAACAGACAGCCAAGGACCATCACACGTTTGAGGGAAGCCCCCAACACATAAGAGATCAAAACAGGAAGAAGGAATGGGACTTCCCTGGTGGCGCAGTGGTTAAGAATCCGCCTGCCAATGCAGGGGACACGGGTTCGAGCCCTGGCCCAGAAAGATCCCACATACCACAGAGCAACTGAGCCCATGCGCCACAACTACTGAGCCTGCGCTCTAGAGCCCATGAGCCACAACTACTGAAGCCCACACGCCCTAGAGCCTGTGCTCCGCAACAAGAGAAGCCACTGCAATGAGAAGCCCACGCACCCAACAAAGAGTAGGCCCAGCTCACCGCAACCAGAGAAAGCCCACGTGCAGAAACCAGGACCCAATGCAGCCAAAAAATAAATAAATAAAATAAAATATAAGGATGCTTTAAAAAAAAAAAAAACAAAACAGGAAGAAGGAATTGATGGGAGTGATAAAAACTCAGGAGCAAATGAAAACTTGAAATTGCATCAGTGAAAAAAAGAATGACAGGATATAAGAGAACTCTATGAATTGAAAATAAGGTAGACAAAACAATATATTCAATAGAAGGATTAGAGCACAGTCAAGGAAATCTCCAGGAAGCAGGACAAAAAGACAAAATGCAAAGCAGGAGGGGAAAAAAGTTAGTGATCTGGTAAGTCTCAGACTTCCAACATCTGAATAATAGGAACCTGGAAGAAAAAAACAGAATAACAAAGAAACACACAAAAAAGGTCTATACCAAACCAAATTATGAAATTTCAAAATCCCAGGGAGAGGGAAGGTACTAAAAGGTTCCCGAGAAGGAAGGGATGGGGGAAAATGACTAAAATCGGTAATGTACAATGTACCATACAATGTCAACAGGTTTAAGAGCAACAGTGTAAATGAGAAGATGAGAGGGAAATGTCTTTAGAACTGCAAAAATTAGTTTCAACTGAGAATTCTATACTTTATCAAATAGAAGGAGTTTCAGAGAGGCTAGATCTCTATAAACTTTCTGCCCATGTGCCCTTTTCCCAGGAAAATGTGCTCCAGTAAAACAAGGAAGTATAACAAGAGGGAAACAGAATCTAGGACATAGGGGATCCAACATAAGAGAGCAGAGTTATGTGAGATCCCAGATGACTTCACACAGATATCCCAGGAAAAGAGGCATAGAGCAGGCCTAGGGGAACACTAGTCTATATGGGAGTAGGAAGACAAAAGATTGGGGAAAAGTGTCTCCAAGAAAAAAAATGGAACAGATGTGGCTTAGTAGACGGAACATAGTTTTGATAGGCATGTGACAAATGTTAAAACATTTGGGGAAAAAAATAGCTGTTAGAAAACAGGCAAGTGAATATAGTCAGGAAATTAATTCCACAGAAGAAATGAAGAATGTGAAAGCAGGGAGACCGGGCAGGGAGCTGCTTACTGCATTTGGCTGTGTGAGATCACGTTGGCTAGGAAAAGGGGGATTGGGTTATCCTAGAGAAGTGCAGAAGGGCTCCAATTTCATTAATATTGAAGAAAAAGAATGAAGGGTGTACAAGGAGGAGGCACAGTCAGAGAACTATATGGCTCAGCAGTGCACAATATTTGCAGAGTCGTAGTAATGTAAACATTGATTCTGATTTAGTAAAAACTGATACATGTTGAGGGAACACAGGGAGGGAAATAACGTCATGGTGGACCGAAGAAGCTAAGCTTTCACCTGCTATGACAAGAAGTCAATGGACAGTGCTAAAAATTAACTTACCTGTCATACTTTTATTACTTTGGTTAAAAAATAAGATCAAAAAAATAAGGCAAAAGAATTTAAGGCAGATCTTTATACTACAACCATATGAGTGAAATTTAACTTAAATGTCAGAACCCTTAAAAAATGGGCACTACTAAGTCAAAGACTTTCCTGAATACATTTGATAATTAGGAAAATAGAGATTTAGAAAATCTACAAAAAAGAGGTCCATGCTAACAGTATTGGATCCATCATATTTTTAGGAATCATGGCAGACATATTTTTAATTCAAACTATTAATTTCTTAACTTTTCAACTGTTTACTTACATGGTTTAAATGGTTGCTCTTCCGCTTTTGCCGCACTAAGAATAAAAAAAATTAACTGATGAATTCTGATACAAATGCCATAGAAAAATAAAAGTAGTCACTAATTATTTGATGGATTACCAATAACACAATGAGATAAAATTCCATTCTATTTTTTAAAATAATTTCCAACAAAATATATAATTTAAATCACCCAGCAAGATGAGTCCTATAAATAAAATCTAAAAACTTAGTTTCACTTTTTTGACCTAATAGATATGCTGTATTAGGTACAAATGAAAGACTCCCCATTTACAAAAGAAAAGGACAAAGCAAGTTAGGCCAGGTGAGAAACTTAGCTAATAAAAAAATTTACCTGCTGCATAGCTGAACTACTAGCCAGGAGTATTTTCTAATGCTTCATTTACACACAGCTTACTTTCATTACCACAATCTACAGATGACAACTCTAAGAACCAGTTTCTGGCCAGGCACTCATCTCCAAACGCACCAGTATCTCTGGAAGCATCCTGAACCACTTAATGGTAACCTACTCAAATACCTTACTGAAAAAATACACAACTGGAAAGTAACCTATGTTAAACGTAAATTTTAAAATGAGTGTGCTGACCTAAATGAACATATCTACAGCACACAAAACTGTTTTGCTCCAACAAAGGCCAGAAGAATAAAAGCCTGAAGAGGGTCTTAGGCCACACTCTTGCTCACATTGCCTCCTTTAACTCCAGACAGGCATCACAGGCACGGATTCCTTAAGGCTGAAGAGAGAGACAGGCATGGGACAGCTTTTCTTTTACTGTCTCCAGTGCCCCTCTACATGTGAGCAGCTCATGGCTCTGGAAGAAACTGAGAAACAGAGCAATCCTAACCAGAAATGAGTGGCTCAAGTACACACACGAGAAAAATGCAAGTTAGAAACCCCAGGAGCTTCCAGGTTGGTGAACATGTAGTACCCTTGCAGAGGGCATCAAAGCTCTGTGCCCTGTCCCCATGCCTGGCCCTATGCATCTCTTTCATCTGGCTGTTCCGGAGTTATATCCTTTTATAAAAACCAGTGATCTAACGGAAAAAAACAAAAAGCAAAACAACAACAACAAAAAACCAAACCTCCGTTTTTTATTGTGCTGCATCACTTTAAATATTATGGAATGTTCACTTCTTGTATTCCTGCTCTCGTAATCAACTCAAAAACTTGGTCACGTATGGCTTTTTAGCAAATAAACTAGGATTTAACATAACATTAAGGAAGACAGGCAGGCAAGCAGGAGTGCAAAAAATTCTACGGTTCTGATTCTCATCTTAAAACAAGGAGGACACAGGAAATTTATATGAGTTTCACATGCTGAGGATAATCTTCTGGAAAACCCCATATGGCATGTTGCTCTTATTACCCTGGCACAGCACTACATTAGGATGAGAAAGTTTTGAATAGCTTAAAAGTTCTGAGTAGCATAAATCTGGATGTGAGATAGGCTCGTCTGGTTGAACACTGTGTAAAACAGGGCCAAAATCACAAGGCTCAATTCCCATATATAACAACTGATGTTTCTGATTTGATCAAATGAAAACCTAACTGTGACCTAAACCCTATCATTTGTCTTTAACATATGTGCTCTTCGGAGCAAGGGGAAAAGGACAAACTAGCATGGAGAAATAGACCACATCTAAATCATGTGGCCAGTTGACTATGTTGATAAAGAGGTGGCAAAGTGTATAAACAGATAGTCTAAGTGTTCTCCTCCCTAAAACACTGACAACTAAAGGAAACTGTATCATCAACATATTAAAATAAGACAAGTGAATACATAAAAAAGTGAAACATTTAAACCACTGTAAGAGTTTTTCTAAATACCTCCTATAATACACAAAACAAAAACAGTTTTCACTCTTTTTCTCAGGGAAAAAAAAGCATTGTCTTACCAGCTGTTTGAGATTTGCTCAGAAAGATTGTGCTGGCTCTTGGGTGGTCAGAAGGGTTTGGTTCCAAAGCTAAGTCTGTAGAGGAAGAAGAGAAAAAGGTGTGGTGATTTAGTTGAGTAGAAAAATACATGATTTTAAAGACAGCTACACATCGATTGAAACCACTTTTAATAGTCTTGAGAAGAGCTTTTAGTAATGACAAAAAGGCAATTTTAGTAAAGGCACAATATAAAAATTCTATTGGGAAACAGCAAAATTGTAGAAACTCTCCATACATGTGGAATAAAACCATGGCTATGTCTTAGACTTCTTTAACTTGCACCTAAATAATCTATGCCATTTTTAGATGAATCATATATGACTCCCCTCCTATTGATCAATTAAAAATTCAGTCACCCTCTTTTAAAGCTGATATTACTAGCACATTCCAGGAACAGTCTCAAGAAGCAAGTTATGCTGTGGCCAACTACTGTCAGATACCAGCTCAATATATCAAATATGCCAAAACGAAGTGAGTTGCTTTTGGCAAATGTTCTTCAGACAATCAAATGGCTAATTCTAACTCCATTCAACAAATGAACTCATTTAACTGGCTGTGGTTTATCTGGGGGCTATTCATCATGGCAGATTTAAGAGGACTACATAAAAGTTCAATGTTCTAATCTATAGGAACACTTCCACGATAGTGATTTTTAACTTTGCCCTCTATTCCCAAAGCTAAACTCACTTCTTCATTCCACGCTGCATGATTAATTTGGGGCTTCACTAAGAGTACTTTCTGGAGCAGATCATAGGGCTACTAGAAAAAAATTTTGGCCATACCTACACGAAAAGGTGGGTCTGCCTGTAGCCCACCTTGCACCAAGGTGGGATAGCGTCTTCTATTTAGGCAGAAATACAAAACAAGCACAAGCTACCACACAGGATAGTAAGGTTGTTGTTTAAAACAAACAACCAAACATAAAAGCCCTATGACACTTCCTCAGCAAAGTCCATCTCAAACCATTTAACCAAGCGTTTAAGAAACTGGACCAAGATTCAGATAAAGAGTAATGGTTAAGGCAATTATTTCCCAAACCACATAATAACTGATCTGTTTTTGAAAGATGGGTTTGATGGTCAAAGTGAAATACAAATATATCCCTGCCTCTTAGAGAATCCGAAGAATACACACATTGATATATTAAAAACTAATTAGTCTAGCAGTGAATTCTGTCTAACCCAGCATTTCACAAATGTATCTACCTAGAATCCCCTTTTCCCACCCAGAAAGAATTTTGCACGAACAGTAATTTTGGACTTCCCGTTTTAACAGGAATCTGAGCCATCCATTTTAATGTCATTGCCAGCACTAGTAATTTACATAGCTAAACCAACTGCTTTGTTCTTCATGAAAATTCCTTCACTGAATTTGAAGTTTATCAAGCTGCTTTTGGAGAAAATATTCTATTCAACATTTTTATGTAAAAGACCCATATAATTATTTTAAAGTTTTTTTCTCCTACATATTTGAAAAATTAAGACAATGGGAAAATAAATTATTTCAGCTGTACACAAAATGGCAGGCAGAGACTTTCACAGCTGCCTCTAACCTATAGCTTCCGAAAGAATTCATGACTACTTACCTATACCAAAAAGAAAGTAAATAGACTACATTTGAATCTAAAAAATAAGCAGAAATGTTTGCAAAGTAGCTGTATTATTTATCAGTGTCTATGGCATGGTAAAACTTAACAATTTTCAACGGAAGTCCAGGAAAATTAAGTGCCAGAATCAAAGAGAAGCAAGCTTTAACACACACACACACACACACACACACACACACCCGCCAAACCAAGATGTGCTACTACAGATCTAAATACAAAAATCAAGAAGGCTGGGATAAAAGAAATGACAACATGCAAAAAAAAAAAAAAGTACACTTAGCCCAAGTGACCAGAAAAAAGCTGGCACTCTCCCTACTCTATCCTAGGGGGTTCAAAGGTAGGCACAGGACCCAGGACCGGCCAATCAATCACAGCTGTCCTGGGACTTCCCAAGAAAAGAGAAAGGCAGAACTGTACTCTAGGATCCTGAGCTAGTCTTGAGCTGCTGGACACTCCCCTTGCTATCATGAGGGGAAAGGCTTTTCAGGAGACATCAACAGAGGAGAGCAGAACTGAGGAGATCGTTTAACTCCTGGGTCAAGTAGTGCTTAACTCTGTGATTTTCTTTTAACTTGCAACTGAAGGAGACCTGGTTAATCAGCAGTACTGATGATCACACTAAAGGTGGGGAAAGGTAAAAGTCACTTGCTCATTCCTTTAACAAATATCATGAACAAAAATCTGCATGAGACAAAACGATGCTCTGTTTAAAAATTAAACACAACCATTCACAATCATTAACACACAATGATTCACAACCGTTACTTTTAGTTGCTTTTCTTATACGTTAAAAAAAGCTCTAATTAGTGTACAATCTATGTCTTCTTGTTACTAACAAGCGCTCTCCACCCCACTGTTGCATATTTATTGTTTAATGAATACACACTGGCCCATCAAGTGTTATTCCTATACTGGACTTAGCCAATCCCCTATTGCTGGGGATTGGTGCTTACAAAGTTCTATTCTTAAAATATTATGAGGAAAATCTTCATGTACATAGTTTTTTAAAATAATGGTTTTATCTCCTTAGCAAAGATCTTCGGAAGTGGAATGACTAAGCCAAAAGGTTAGATCACTTTCACGGCTCCATGTACAATGCTAAATTGCTTCCTAAAGAAGGTGGGGGGCACATTAGGGTATAATGCTACCAATCATGACATTTTGAGTTCCTACCCTTGCTTTGGATACTTGAAAAAAAAAAAAAATTCCTACTGATATGAATGAGGAACCTCACTGTAGATCTAATTTGTATTTCTTTTGATTACACAGTTTGACCATTTTCCCACAGTTATCAGTGTTATTTCCACTTTGGTGAGTTGGCCTATCATTTCAATGTACTGTAAACACCAGGGCCCTACTGCTGTCAGTTTGCATGAGGTTTTCAGAAAATATTAATCTTTTGTTTATAGCCTATATAACTAACAATTTTCGATATAACTTGCACTTTTTGCTAATGAAAAATACCACATCACTATTTTATAGAATGGACATGTGAGCCATTAGACAGTAAACTCATACATACACACAATATTTCTGCACTTCCCATTAACTATCTTCCCAAGAGCCTAAGGAGACTATGATAAAACCTACCACACTCTTCACTATCACAAAGGTAAGACTGCCAACTATTAAGCAAAGCTTTACCACCCACCATCCCTCTCATCCCTCTCCCCACCACATGCACACACAGTAATTTAGAGACTTCAGGAAATTACTGTGCATTCAGGAAATTACATGGATTCTTCCGCAAGTTATTTCTTTAGAAACCTCTAAGAATGTTTTACCCAGGAGAACTATTCTTGAGCTCATGATTAGGGGTTATGATTAAAACTGTATGTTAAGACCCATCATTTTTGTATTATCAATTTAAATTGCAACTTATTTGACAGCATGATAGGTCGATGTAGAAAAAGTATGATTAAAAAAAAATTAAACTCGGTCTCAATGTAAACATTCCTCAGAGGAAACCTGTAAAACACCACCGACACTGAATACTGTTTTTCCTCCAATCTAAGATTCTACCAGTTGTTAAGATCCATCTCAATTGCAGTTGTTAAAAGTGTGAAAACATAGGCAACTTAGAACAAATGAAATGCGTTACTGAAGGCTAAAAGTGTTAAAAACTATGCTATCCAACTGTCGATAAATGATTTTTCCTTGTTAAAATATTAGAGGGAGAGGGAAGTGACCAAGAAAGCATCTGACAGAAGCAGCATATTTCAGAAAGCGATTAATATCACCATATTGGTTCCAATATCTTCCAAAGAAACAGGCGACGTCAGCAGTTTCTGGGCAGCTGCTGAGCACCAGTTTACTTAACGGTAACCACTGCGCTTACTGACCTGCCCGAGCATCCCTGTACTGGACAGTGTAGTAGTTATATGGCTCATAATACAAACATTACAATCTTTACAATTACCATGTAAACTGATGACTTCATCTCTTTGAGTCCACACTTGCCACCGCAGTCAGGGAGTTCCTGCCAGCCAGCCCTGAGCTGGGCTGCCTCACCAGGGGGGACACAGCAGGCTCCTGCACCTGCCAGGCTCCGGCTCACCCACGCCTTGACCCTGCTTCCCTAGCTTCTGACAATCCTGGCTTCCCAACTTCCCAGCTCTGGTTTCCAACTGCTTCTGTACCTGCCTCTACCCTGGTTCTCAGTTTTGCCTTATTTTAATCCTCAATCAGTGTTACAGTGATCATGACTGAGAGGTGACACATAGGTAAGTACACCTGGCTTTATATATTTCTAAAGAGTACTTTACTCAGTTTCTTGGACTTTTAAGAACCTTTCTGGGTTGCAAGTTACCTTCATTTCATTTCACATTATGCAGTGTTACTGTTTTAACTCTTAAGTTTTATTACTTTAATACACTAAAACAACAACAACAAAAAAGGGTGAGAAAAAAGGTAGTATTCCAAAGAAGCTCACATAATGTCAACAATAAATCCTCTTCCTATATGCCATGCATTTGGAACTTACAGTCCTACTCTCTATCAATACTCATTTTTAAAACCTTGGACAACTCAATTTATACCTAAGAGAAGAATTCCTACACTACCTAACTCAGAACACGGTGAGAATCAAATGAAATGCAAGAGCAATCTATATACTACAGCCTATTTTAGACCCTTATTAATATCGCTTTTTTGTTCAAGCCACTGCTGGCTCTCACCTGAGCTACCGCACCAGCCTCCTAACTGGTCTCCCTCTCTGCTTCCTTCCACCCTTACAGTCTATTCTCACACAGTAGCTGGTCTGATCTCCCTCCACCCTCTCTACCCCCCTTCCCTTTTTCTAAGAATTAACATCATTCCTCTGCATATAATCCTTCAATGGTTTCCCATTACAATGAGACTAAAATTCATATTTTTTTGTCAAGGCCCACTAGGCATACAAGGTCTTAATCCCCCATATTCCTCCTGGCATTCATTCACTCAGCTGCAGCCACCCATCTTTCTGTCCTTGGCACGCATCAAGCATATTCCCTTCTTAGGAACTGCACAGAAGCCTCTTCTCCCACAGCCTCACATGGCTCTCTTAGGACTGCTCATGGGTCGCTTAAGGAGAGAAGCTGTCTTTAACCACCCCTTGTAAAACTGTCCTCCTCCCCAGCCCATTACACCTTCATTTTCTTTCTTAGTGTTCTCACTACCTGATGTTATTCTTGTGTCGTCAGCCCCCAGGCACCTCTAGAAAGTAAGGACCTGAGTTAGGATACGGGTTTTGTCTTGTCTAACCACTGTTTGTCCTGCCTCTGGAATGGTGCCTAATAATCACGTTTCAGTGTACCCAAAACCAGTTAAGTTTCTCCCAATTTTCCCACATCATCTAAGATTTCTTCTAATGCTGTCTTTTGATGTGTCTGTCACCTAAGACCAGAGTTAATTTCAGATCTCTTAGAGTAGTAGTTTAGTGACTCAGAATCAAAGACACAAGACAGGTTACCAAGAACCACGAAAACCTAAAAGAGGAAATCTAATGTTCAGTGAAAAATCAATGGTAACTTTAATTTGGGAAAAGAACATTTAATGTTAAAATACCTTTAGTACACTCAAAATGGATTAGAGACCTAAGTATAAGACTGGACACTATAAAACTCTTAGAGGAAAACATAGGAAGAACACTCTTTGACATAAATCACAGCAAGATCTTTTTTGATCCACCTCCTAGAGTAATGGAAATAAAAACAAAAATAAACAAGTGGGACCTAATGAAACTTCAAAGCTTTTGCACAGCAAAGGAAACCATAAACAAGACGAAAAGACAACCCTCAGAATGGGAGAAAATATTTGCAAATGAATCAACGGACAAAGGATTAATCTCCAAAATATATACACAGCTCATTCAGCTCAATATCAAAGAAACAAACACCCCAATCCAAAAATGGGCAGAAGACCTAAATAGACATTTCTCCAAAGAAGACATACAGACGGCCACGAAGCACATGAAAAGATGCTCAACATCACTAATTATTAGAGAAATGCAAATCAAAACTACAATGAGGTATCACCTCACTCCTGTTAGAATGGGCATCATCAGAAAATCTACAAACAACAAATGCTGGAGAGGGTGTGGAGAAAAGGGAACCCTCTTGCACTGTTGGTGGGAATGTAAATTGATACAGCCACTATGGAGAACAATATGGAGGTTCCTTAAAAAACTAAAAATAGAATTACCATATGACCCAGCAATCCCACTACTGGGCATATACCCAGAGAAAACCGTAATTCAAAAAGACACATGCACCCGAATGTTCATTGCAGCACTATTTACAATAGCCAGGTCATGGAAGCAACCTAAATGCCCATCAACAGACGAATGGATAAAGAAGTTGTGGTACATATATACAATGGAATATTACTCAGCCATAAAAAGGAACGAAATTGAGTCATCTGTTGAGACGTGGATGGATCTAGAGACTGTCATACAGAGTGAAGTAAGTCAGAAAGAGAAAAACAAATATCGTATATTAATGCATGTATGTGGAACCTAGAAAAATGGTACAGATGAGCCAGTTTGCAGGGCAGAAGTTGAGACACAGATGTAGAGAATGGACATATGGACACCAAGTGGGGGAAACTGCGGTGAGGTGGGGATGGTGGTGTGCTGAATTGGGCGATTGGGATTGACATGTATACACTGATGTGTATAAAACTGATGCCTAATAAGAACCTGCAGTATAAAAAAACAAACAAAACAACTAATACTAAACTTTCATTGGGTTATTTGTATGGAAATATGTTAATATAAATGTTTCAGACATTACATGAAATTTCTAAAAATCTTATATTTGTATTTGTATGGAAATATGTATGGAAATATGTTAATATAAATGTTTCAGACATTAAAAAATACCTTTACTACAAAATGACTCACCCTATGAATTTAATTAAGTCGTAAGACAAAGTGTACAATCAGAATGCTATAGGGAAGTATCAATACAATGCATCCGTTTTTATCTGTGTCCCCTGAATAAAGCATTAGAATGGGATTATAAAAGATGCTCAACCATAAAGGCTGGGTAAATGAATTATGCTCCAACCATTCGATGGCACAGTAAACAGTTGGTAAAAGGCAGGCTGTAGAGCTGTGCGCAGTTGCATGGAAATACATCACCCTGGAGCACTCTCTAGGTGTCAGCACAGTTCCAGGAGCTTCATGTCGTTACTTTTGTTTATAACAAAAAGTTACAAAGTGGCACATAAAGAACAATCCCATCTTTGTAAAATAAACACAGTGCTATGTTTATATGCATACAAAAGGTTCAGAAAGAATCAACACCAAAATATTAATAAAAATTCTGGATATTCTGAGTGTGAGTGAAGGACTTTTCTGTGTTTTCTAAATCTTTTACATCAAACGTTTATTAATACTGTCACCAAAAAAAGGAAAGATCTGTTGCTCAGAGGTTTTTCCACATCATATTGCCAATTCCTTCCCTACCCACTCTTCAGGGGGATGGGAGGTAGGGGTCACTTGAGAGAGCACCTTTCACCAGAAAATTAGCAAAGCTCCTAAGGTCAGAACATAAAGGCTGTATGAAAAGTTGATGAATAAACATAAAATCAGATAACAGGACCGTAGCATCTTATTTTCTATTATGACACTACCATCAGTTATATTAGATATACTGTTAAAGACAAAGTAGTAAAAAATTCTTTTGAGTCTATCTGAAATCTATACTACGTTCTTAGGAGTTACTTTTTTGAGATGGCTTGAAGAAATCATGTTCTTCTCCAATGTTTCTGAAGAACAAGACAGAGCATCATTTATGTACGATTTTCTCTAAGTAACCAAATAATTCTTCCCTGTAGAAAAGCCAAAATGTTTTATATCTGAGTAGGTATTTCTCAGTTTCCAGGGAAACTGATACAAAATTGCTGAAATAAAGACATTAAGAGCAAACTTCCAATGTGCCTGTACTTTATATTTGGTGTTCTGACCTTGTTTCTATGGAAACTTAATTAATAAGCAAATGCTGAAATTGAGGTTTCTCTTATCACTTTATTGAATGCCCCCCCAAAAAAGACAAATTGAAATGAAATTTTAACAATCATGTTAAACATAAAAAAGTAAATTCTGTACTCATGAACTCTATTTTTCCAGTTCCTGATTTAGCACTCCTTCCTTATCATACATAGTCATATGCTAAATGCTTAGTACCTTACCTGCCCGCTTACCAGCTTCCCCTAATGTCCCTCTGTCCAGGGCATTCTCGGCTTCAATTGGATTTCACCAGAACAAACTCTTTAAATTATATCAACGTGTTTACCTGACTGATAAATTTAGGCTATTTCGTGACTTCTACTTTTATTCATATCCATTGCAATGTATGTACAGACAGAGAATGGAGAGGTAAATGTTGCTTCTGAGTTGTGTACAATAAACTGGAATGGCAATAATCAAAACTGGAGTATGCTGAGATAGGCCTAACTTATGGATAAATTATAAAATATAAGGTGCACTCTAAACAGTTTCTTAAGCATCCCAAGAACTGAATTTGGCATATCTACCACCTCCCAAGTCTGTCTCTTCTGTTCAGTAGCTGTGTTACACAGTCATTTCAGATCTCCAAGTCTTGGCTTCTTCATCGGCAACAGAGGGAGAATATATACGGGCCTTATTTGTAGATGGAAGGGCCAAGTGAAATACACAAGAAAATGCATTGTAAATCTGAAAAGAATTCTATAAAGGTCCAATTTTCGTCTCTCATCCTACACTAGCCAACTACTAACTGTTTTTAAAAATCATTTAGAGGCTTACCTTATACCAACAAGCAGAGCAGTTTTCACAAGTACTTACATGCTTTGTGTTTAAAGCTACAATTAATTCACATAATGTGTTCATTCTTTCACAATATCTAACTATTCTGAAAAGGGAGTACTTTCCACTTACAAAGCCACGTCCATCATAAGGGTGAATCCACAGGCTTAATTATTCTAACTTTTAAAGAAATTAAATAAACCCAACTAAAATTTAAATAGAAGAGCTGTAAGACATTTCGTCTATGAAATAATGAAATAATCTCTGGCATTTCAATGAAACAAATGGGCCAGTGGGGCTTTAACATCTTTATGATACAATGTTTTATACTTCAAAGAACAGTCTTTATTAAAGTGCCACTATGCTACCCAGAATTTTTTTTTTTAACCTAGAGCCATCCCTTTCCAAAATTCTAGAGGCAAAAATCAAACATTTCCTCTCTTCTCTCTCTCCTCTCTTCCCCGACAACACCCACCCCCAGCCACTTAGTCTTCAGAACTTTTACCTGAACATTCTTAAAGTTGAATAGTATTCTACTGGGCGGGGGGGGGGGGGGGGGGGCGGAGGAGGGAGCCATGGAGACATTTTTCTGCAGGATGGATGTGGTGTGTTAACTCCCAAACCTTTATATCACAAATGACAATCTGAATCTGTTTTTTCTCCTTTGAAACTTCTGTCCAGCAGTCTCAGGAACCACCTCACCCCTCCCTTACAACAGGCAACGTGCAAAAGAAGTCGGTTAAGGCTGTGCAGCTGAAGACATACTTGTGTCAAAGTGGGAATTTAAAAGTAATCAGAACTCCATGGGGTCTCCTTTGGTAAAGAAAAAAAACCCAACAACTATTCTCTGCAGCCGTGGCAGTAACGTTTCACACCGTTCCCAGTTATTTTAAGCCCCTCTCCCACCATTTTCTTTCCTATCGTGTTCAAATTATAGTTAGAAGGGATAAAGTAGCTTCTATCAGGGCGACTGAAAACATTAAAATCCAAAGAATTTTAGTTAAGAACACCACACTGACTCTGTCCATCTCTATTTTGAATTTAAATGACAAATCCTCTAATGTTTGTCTTAATTGTCTCGAGTATCAACTACCTTAACGAACAGAAGTCTATCATCAGGCCCTTACCTAGTTCCTTCGCTTAGGTACCATCTGGATAGGGAGACGGGATGGATACGCCGAAGTTAGAGTATTTAAGTTTTCATTAAGAAAAGAGAGAATACACCAGAAAGTCTCTGCTAAGTCCCACGAGATGTTAAATAGAACCACGAACAGGAAGGGCTGCGGATTGGAGGGTCTCAGGCCGGGCTGGGAAATGGGAACGGGGGAAAGAATTGGGCATTCGGGTAGGGAAGAGGGAAGGAGACTGGCCGGACGCGACTGGTAAAGAATAAGGGGTGGGGACGCCAAGCAGAGCCAGCCTTCGTCCCCGGTGCCCAGCCCTGGGAGAGCCAACTCCGGGCAAGAAGGAACCCTAGGCGGCGTCTCCCTCCCGGGGGACCCTGGGGGCGGCGGAGGCCAGAGGTAAGCCCGAGAGCAGATGGCGCCTACCCCGCGAGGGGCGAGGCGCGCCAGCCGCTTCTTACCTTCGGGCATCTCCCGGTCGCTGATGTGCTGCAGGTGGTGGCCTTCGCCACCTGCGAAATCCAACTCGGCGGGTTCCACGGTAGCCGCCGCCGGAGCTACTGCCACCGCGTTCCCAGCCGCCGCCTTGTAGACCTCAGACTCACAGTCCGGCTCCGCTGACCCCCTGCGCCGGCCCAACTTGGGGCTGGCATTGGGGGACAGGCAACAAGACAGAGAGTTCCCCATGGGGCGCCTTCACTCCTCGCCGCCGCTGCCTCCGCTCGTCCCCCGACTCCGCCGAGCTCAGAAGCCGCCCCCTCCCCCAACAATGGCGCGGCGGGCACTGGCAGCCCCGGGCTATGCCGGGGCTGTGCCGCACATGCAGACGCGACTTCGCCCGCCGCTCTCCTGTCCGCCCAGCCGCCGGGCCCCGGGCAGGGGCGGCTGGCAGGGGCGGCCGCACCCCCGCCGCCGCCGCCGCCGCCACCCGGGAGCCAACTAGTCTGTGAGGGCTGTGACCAGACCGGCTTATTTAAAATGGGTGGGAACCAGACAAGCGCTGTGATGCGCAGCCACTGCAGGGAGAGAGCGCAGCCGGAACTCCTCCTCCTTCCGCCACCGCCTGCCCGACTGAAAGTAGCTAGCCCGGCCGGCCCTTGCCTACCGGAATGTGTCCTTCGGTCACCTGGTTACGACGGACCAATCACGACCAGAGTTCCCTCAGAGCGCAGGCATGTGACTCACAATGCCCCGCCCCCACCCGCGGCTGCCCCGCCCCCCGAGCGGCACGCCCCGGACTCTGGTTTCCATTCATCTCTCGCACTCCAAGCTTTCCGGTCCTGCGGGAAGCGCCGTGGGAGTTTGTTAATCGAAGCCGTCCTGAGTCAGTGGGCTCTGTAGAAAGCCCCTATTCCTAAAATGCCAGTTCAGTTAGCAACTCGGTTTCACCGGGTCGACAGTTGACTCATTTGATGTATTGCTCAACGAACTTAGTTTCACCCCAATTTTTGACCGTTTTTTATAACTGAATGCTCCTCCGGTCTTGCCTTCCAAAGAGTGTTAGTTTCCGCCTACAGTTTAACCATAGCAACCCCCGGGGCCCTGGTCCTACTCTCAATAAAGAGCTGTGGCTGTGTCTTGAATGAGACTCGAGGACACGTCACCCCTCCACTTCCTCATCAGTAAATTAGGTACCGAACTCCTCCCTACCACCTCTGAGGCGCTGGGATTCAGCAACTCGCTTTTCTCGCCTGTTTCTCTCTTCCACGGCAGGAGTTTCCAGGTTTCCCTACTTTAGCCAACAACAACGCATAAAGCACGATTTTCTCATACAAACTTGAGAGTCACAAAGTGAAGTACCACGGTCTTGATTTGATGAAGATGATAACGATAGTTAACATTTGGCAAACACTATGCGCCCGCCCCCGTTCCAAGTGAGGTACTCATTTAACCCTCGGGAACAAAATCCTCAGAAACCTTCATTTTACAGATTTTACAGAAGCTAAGTAACATTCCCAAGGTCACATGATTGCTCAGGGGTGTGGCCAGGATTTGATCCCTGATTGTGTGGATCCCCAAAGGCACCTTATTGTGATCATCAGAAAATAAAGGTAGAAGTCAAATTTGGTTGGAAGTGGCATAGTGTATCAGGATTTTCTTTTTTTAAGGAGGAACAATTTTTTGATGTGGATTTTAAAATACTTTCCCTTCATGCCACATTGATTAGTCCCTCCTACATGCCAGGCACCCGTGTGTGAAAAATAGTCCTGCCCTCAGTGACCTCAGGCACGGTGAGAAAACAAAGGCTTAGAAAGCCCAATAGTCTGAGGTCACACTGCTGCAAAGTACTTAAACCTGAAATTCAAACCTAGATCTATTAACCCCAAGTAGATGCTGGGGTAAAGAGCTTGGTTTTCTTCCCAGAAACCTGAGAGCCATTGAATGTTGTGAAGTTAAGGAGTCACTATCAGGTGGTTTGTAGTGAGGTCACGCTTGAGAATAAGTAGGACTGATGGAAGCAACAAAACCCATTAAGAGACTTTATATTCATCTAAGAGAGGAGTGAGGGTTCAAACTAAAGGCAGTGGCAGAGATTGGAGTGGAGGGAAAGGATCTGAGGTCATTTGGGAGGTAGAATAGAAGTGCTCAGTGACTAGATATGGAGCAGGAAGGGGAAAAGAGAAGCAAAAATGGCTGCTAGGGTTCTGGCTTAGGGAACTATGTAGAGTGTGGTTACTTTTTCTTAGATAGTGCAGGAAAAGGAAGAGGTTTGGGAAGGAAGATCATTTTGGGTTCTCTTAAGCGGAACACGGAAATGGAGCTCTCTGGTTGAAAGTAAGCCTCTGCAGGCTAAGTCCATTTTGTGATATCCCAACTTATGTTTTCAAAAATAACACATTAAATCAATTTAAAAATGTGATTGGGGAAATTCCCTAATGTTGACAGCTAAGAATATCACATTTTTCATGGAGCAACTTGGAATCTATGGTTTTAGTAAATGAGGCATCCTATGTAAAATAAAACTGGTAAATGAGAGCTCTACCCACCACCAGAGCCTCCCATCAAGCCTCTTAGATAGCCTCAACCACCAGAGGGCAGACAACAGAAGCAAGAAAAACTACAATCCTGCAGCCTGTGGACCAAAAACCACAGTTACAGAAAGACAGAGAAGATGAAAAGGCAGAGGGCTATGTACCAGATGAAGGAACAAGAAAAAACCCCAGAAAAACAACTAAATGAAGTGGAGATAGGCAACCTTCCAGAAAAAGAATTCAGAATAATGATAGTGAAGATGATCCAGGACCTCGGAATAAGAATGGAGGCAAAGATTGAGAAGATGCAAGAAATGATTAACAAAGACCTAGAAGAATTAAAGAACAAACAAACAGAGATGACCAATACAATAACTGAAATGAAAACTACACTACAAGGAATCAATAGCAGAATAACTGAGGCAGAAGAACGCATAAGTGACCTGGAAGACAGAATGGTGGAATTCACTGCTGCGGAACAGACTAAAGAAAAAAGAATGAAAAGAAATGAAGACAGCTTAAGAGACCTCTGGGACAACATTAAACGCAACAACATTCGCATTATAGGGGTCCCAGAAGGAAAAGAGAGAGAGAAAGGACCAGAGAAAATATTTGAAGAGATTATAGTCGAAAACTTCCCTAACATGGGAAAGGAAATAGCCACCCAATTCCAGGAAGCGCAGAGAGTCCCATACAGAATAAACCCAAGGAGAAACACGCCGAGACACATAGTAATCAAAGTGGCAAAAATTAAAGACAAAGAAAAATTACTGAAAGCAGCAAGGGAAAAACGACAAATAACATACAAGGGAACTCCCATAAGGTTAACAGCTGATTTCTCAGCAGAAACTCTGCAAGCCAGAAGGGAGTGGCATGATATACTTAAAGTGATGAAAGGGAAGAACCTACAACCAAGATTACTCTACCCGGCAAGGATCTCATTTAGATTTGATGGAGAAATCAAAAGCTTTACAGACAAGCAAAAGCTAAGAGAATTCAGCACCACCAAACCAGCTCTACAACAAATGCTAAAGGAACTTCTCTAAGTGGGAAACACAAGAGAAGAAAAGGACCTACAAAAACAAACCCAAAACAATTAAGAAAATGGTCATAGGAACATACATATCGATAATTACCTTAAACGTGAATGGATTAAATGCCCCAACCAAAAGACATAGACTGGCTGAATGGATACAAAAACAAGACCCATATATATATGCTGTCTACAAGAGACCCACTTCAGACCTAGGGACACACACAGACTGAAAGTGAGGGGATGGAAAAAGATATTCCATGCAAATGGAATTCAAAAGAAAGCTGGAGTAGCTATACTCATATCAGATAAAATAGACTTTAAAATAAAGAATGTTACAAGAGACAAGGAAGGACACTACATAATGATCCAGGGATCAATCCAAGAAGAAGATATAACAATTATAAATATATATGCACCCAACATAGGAGCACCTCAATACATAAGGCAACTGCTAACAGCTATAAAAGAGGAAATCGACAGTAACACAATAATAGTGGGGGACTTTAACACCTCACTTACACCAATAGACAGATCATCCAAAATGAAAATAAATAAGGAAACAGAAGCTTTAAATGACACAATAGACCAGATAGATTTAATTGATATATATAGGACATTCCATCCAAAAACAGCAGATTACACGTTCTTCTCAAGTGCGCACGGAACATTCTCCAGGATAGATCACATCTTGGGTCACAAATCAAGCCTCAGTAAATTTAAGAAAATTGAAATCATATCAAGCATCTTTTCTGACCACAACGCTATGAGATTAGAAATGAATTACAGGGAAAAAAACATAAAAAAGACAAACACATGGAGGCTAAACAATACGTTACTAAATAACCAAGAGATCACTGAAGAAATCAAACAGGAAATAAAAAAATACCTAGAGACAAATGACAATGAAAACACGACGACCCAAAACCTATGGGATGCAGCAAAAGTGGTTCTAAGAGGGAAGTTTATAGCTATACAAGCCTACCTAAAGAAACAAGAAAAATCTCAAGTAAACAATCTAACCTTACACCTAAAGAAACTAGAGAAAGAAGAACAAACAAAACCCAAAGTTAGCAGAAGGAAAGAAATCATAAAGATCAGAGCAGAAATAAATGAAATAGAAACAAAGAAAACAATAGCAAAGATCAATAAAACTAAAAGTTGGTTCTTTGAGAAGATAAACAAAATTGATAAGCCATTAGCCAGACTCATCAAGAAAAAGAGGGAGAGGACTCAAATCAATAAAATCAGAAATGAAAAAGGAGAAGTTACAACAGACACTGCAGAAATACAAAACATCCTAAGAGACTACTACAAGCAACTCTATGCCAATAAAATGGACAACCTGGAAGAAATGGACAAATTCTTAGAAAGGTATAACCTTCCAAGACTGAATCAGGAAGAAACAGAAAATATGAACAGACCAATCACAAGTAATGAAATTGAAACTGTGATTAAAAATCGTCCAACAAACAAAAGTCCAGGACCAGATGGCTTCACAGGTAAATTCTATCAAACATTTAGAGAAGAGCTAACACCCATCCTTCTCAAACTCTTCCAAAAAATTGCAGAGGAAGGAACACTCCCAAACTCATTCTATGAGGCCACCATCACCCTGATACCAAAACCAGACAAAGACACTACAAAAAAAGAAAATTACAGACCAATATCACTGATGAATATAGATGCAAAAATCCTCAACAAAATACTAGCAAACAGAATCCAACAACACATTAAAAGGATCATACACCACGATCAAGTGGGACTTATCCCAGGGATGCAAGGATTCTTCAATATACGCAAATCAGTCAATGTGATACACCATATTAACAAATTGAAGAATAAAAACCATATGATCATCTCAATAGATGCAGAAAAAGCTTTTGACAAAATTCAACACCCATTTATGATAAAAACTCTCCAGAAAGTGGGCATAGAGGGAACCTACCTCAACATAATAAAGGCCATATATGAAAAACCCACAGCAAACATCATTCTCAATGGTGAAAAGCTGGAAGCATTTCCTCTAAGATCAGGAACGAGACAAGGATGTCCACTCTCACCACTATTATTCAACATAGTTCTGGAAGTCCTAGCCGCGGCAATCAGAGAAGAAAAAGAAATAAAAGGAATACAAATTGGAAAAGAAGAAATAAAACTGTCACTGTTTGCGGATGACATGATACTATACATAGAGAATCCTAAAACTGCCACCAGAAAACTGCTAGAGCTAATCAATGAATTTGGTAAAGTTGCAGGATACAAAATTAATGCACAGAAATCTCTTGCATTCCTATACACTAACAATGAAAGATCAGAAAGAGAAATTAAGGAAACAATCCCATTCACCATTGCAACAAAAAGAGTAAAATACCTAGGAATAAACCTACCTAGGGAGACAAAAGACCTGTACTCACAAAACTATAAGACACTGATGAAAGAAATCAAAGATGACACAAACAGATGGAGAGATATACCATGTTCTTGGATTGGAAGAATCAATATGGTGAAAATGACTATACTACCCAAAGCAATCTACAGATTCAATGCAATCCCTATCAAAATACCAGTGGCATTATTTACAGAACTAGAACAAAAAACCTGAAAACTTGTAGGAGACACAAAAGACCCCAAATAGCCAAAGCAGTCTTGAGGGAAAAAAACAGAGCTGGAGGAATCAGACTCCCTTACTTCAGACTATACTACAAAGCTACAGTAATCAAGACAATATGGTACTGGCCCAAAACCAGAAATATAGATCAATGGAACAGGATAGAAAGCCCAGAGATAAACCCACACACCTATGGTCAACTAATCTATGACAAAGGAGGCAAGGATATAAAATGGAGAAAAGACAGTCTCTTCAATAAGTGGTGCTGGGAAAACTGGACAGCTACTTGTAAAAGAATGAAATTAGAACACTCCCTAACACCATACACAAAAATAAACTCAAAATGGATTAGAGACCTAAATGTAAGACCGCCGGACACTATAAAACTCTTCGAGGAGACATAGGAAGAACACTCTTTGACATAAATCACAGCAAGATCTTTTTTGGTCCACCTCCTAGAGTAATGGAAATAAAAACAAAAATAAACAAATAGGACCTAATGAAACTTCAAAGTTTTGCACAGCAAAGGAAACTACAAACAAGACGAAAAGACAACCCTCAGAATGGGAGAAAATATTTGCAAATGAATCAACGGACAAATGATTAATCTCCAAAATATATAAACAGCTCATGCAGCTCAATATTAACAAAAAACAAACAACCCAATCAAAAAATGGGCAGAAGACCTAAATAGACATTTCTCCAAAGAAGACATACAGATGGCCAAGAAGCACATGAAAAGCTGCTCAACATCACTAATTATTAGAGACATGCAATCAAAACTACATTGAGGTATCACCTTACGCCGGTCAGAATGGGCATCCTCAGAAAATCTACAAACAACAAATGCTGGAGAGGGTGTGGAGGAGAGAGAACTCTCTTGCACTGTTGGTGGGAATGTAAATTGATACAGCCGCTATGGAGAACAGTATGGAGGTTCCTAAAAAAACGAAAAATAGAATTACCACATGACCCAGCAGTCCCACTACTGGGCATATACCCACAGAAAACCGTAATTCAAAAAGACACATGCACCCCAATGTTCACTGCAGCACTATTTACAATAGGCAGGATATGGAAGCAACCTAAATACCCATCAGCAGACGAATGGATAAAGAAGATGTGGTACATATATACAATAGAATATTACTCAACCATAAACAGGAACGAAATTGGGTCATTTGTAGTGACGTGGATGGATCTACGTCATACAGAGTCTGTCATACAGAGTGAAGTTAAGTCAGAAAGAGAAAAACAAATATCGTATATTAACGCATATATGTGGAACCTCGAAAAACCAGTTTGCAGGGCAGAAATAGAGATACAAGTGTAGAGAACAAGGGGGGGAGAGTGGTGGGGGGGTGTTCTGGTGGGATGAATTGGGAGACTGGGAGTGACATGTATACACTAATATGTATAAAATGGATAACTAAGAAGAACCTGCTGTATAAAAAAAATAAATAAAATAAAATACAAAAATAAAAAAAAAAAAAATAGAGAAGTCACCCTGCTCCTTGTGTGTATCCTGCCTTGTGGCTGAAGCCCCTGGCACCACGGGGCAGAGCATGCCTGGACCATGTTGAATTGCTGAGAGCTCTTGGGGCTGGCAGGGACATATGACAGGGGCAGGGACTGGGGTGCTGGGGCAGCTGGGACCAGGAGTTCTGGAGATTTCAGGAGTTGCAGGAGTGAGCTCAGCCAGCTCCCCACAAAGAGGAGCCTTGGTCCCAGGCAAGGGAGAGAAGGTACGAAATCAGGCTCAGACCTGCAGTCATTTCTTGAAGTTTGCAGCTCATGGCTCACCATCACCTCTCTCTCCATCAGTACCCCTGACCTGTCTTGAGGGTTTCCGTTTCTGCACAGATGATATTTCCGACAAACTGGCCTTGAAGTTCTCATGCCTCACTTCCAAAGATCTTGAACTCTCTGCCACACACACCCAAGGTCATACACTAGGCCCATGCTGGCCACTATAGGAACCACTAGCCATGTGTGCTATTTAAATCTTAGTTAATTAAAATGAAATAAAATTTAAAACTCAGGTCCTCAGTCCCACGGCCCACATTTCAGGGACTCGATAGTCACATGTGGCTAGTGGCTACCATACTGGATCACGCAGAGAGCATGCTTACCACCGCAGAAAGGTGTATTGGACGGTGCTGCCCTAGACCCTGTCACTAACAGAAACTGCCCCCTTTCTATTACCAATGTCCAGCACCCCCCTAGAGACTCCCACCTCCTCCTTGTATAGACTCTGACTCTAATGCAGCCTTCAACCACAATGGGATTTTCAAGCTCTGTCCAGGGACACCTCAGAGATACTGAGGGGTCGGTTCCAGACCACCGCAAGAAAGCGAATATCACGTGAAGTTTTTGGTTTCCACTGCATATAAAAGTTATGTTTATACTATACTCTAGTCTACTAAATGTGCAATAGCCTTTTGTTTAAAAAGACAAGGAGTATACCTTAATTTAAAAATACTTTATTGCTAAAAATGTGAACCAATATCTGCCAAGGCTAGGTTGCTACAAACCTTCAACTTGTAAAAAACGCAGTATCTGCAAAGTACGATAAAATGAGGTCTGCCCATATTAGTTTCCTGAGGCTGCTGTAACCAACTACCACAAACTGTGTTGATTCTCTCATGGTCCCTCACAGTTCTGGAGGTCAGAAGTCCAAAATCAAGGTGTAGGCAGGGCCAGGCTCTCTCTGAAAGCTCTAGGGGAGGATCCTTCCTTGCCTCTTTCTAGCATCATTGTCTAGGGGTTGCCAACAATCCTTGGCTTGTGGCTGCATGACTCCAATCTGTCTCTGGCTCCACCACTGCCACCCTAGTCACCATCACCTCTATGGAAAATGTACGGCAGTTCCTGAGAAAATTAAAAGTAGAAAACCATATGATCCAGCAATCCCATTTCTGGATATATATCCAAAGAAATGGAAAGCGGGGTCTTGAAGAGATATTTGCACCCCCGTGTTCACAGCAGCATTGATCACAATTGCCAAGAGGCGGAAGCAACCCAAGTGTCCATCAACAGATGAACGGATGATCACCATGTGGTATATACACACAATAGAATATCATTCAGCCTTACACAGCAAGTTCTGACAGACAGGTGAACCTTGGGAACGTTATGCTAAGTACAATAAACTAGTCACAAAAAGACAAACACGGTATGATACCACCTCCGTGGAATTTAGATTAGATTAGTCAAATTTTTAGAGCCAGAAGGAACTGTGGTTGCCAGGAGCTGGGGGCAGGAGGACATGGGTAGTTAATGTTTAATGTGTACAGAGTTTCACTTTGGGCAGATGAAGAGAGTTCTGGAGGTTGGCTGCATGGTAATGCGAATATAGTCAACAGTACTGAACTGCACGCTGACAAATGGTTACCTTGGTAAATTTAATGCTGTGTGTATTCTATGGGCCACCCCCCCAAAATAAAACAAAAAGCCTGTGTCTTTTGCTGCCCTGGCCCCAGGCTAGCCCCACCCTTACACGTGACACTGCTCTGCGAGGGTGTGTCCTGGGTGGACTTTAACAACCAGGCCCTGGGGCATCACGGGAGGAGGGAAAATGGAGAAATGGTACTCACCCGCCTTGAGTGCTATGGGGCCAAAAGGTCGGGCACGGCCAGTGGACTTAACCGGCAAGGAGCCATGCCTGAGCCTGAGCCTGCGCCTGCCGGCTGCCCTGGAGCCTGAGCAGCACCTCCGTCCCTCCTAACAGAATATGACCTGGCTCTGGGAAAGCCCTAAGAGGGACCTCATCCTACACTGTGCTTAAAAGCAAACCATTCAAGGCCCAGAGAGGGCAAGTGACTGGTTCTGGGTCACTCAGCAAGTCAGAGGCAGAGCCAAGTCCTGAAGTGTGGCTCCTCTGATTCTAGAGCGTCATTTCTTTCATCTCTCATGTATACTGTGCCCTTTTTCTGACAATGTGAGTGTCAGAGCGATTCTATCCGGAACGTGGGCCTGACACTGACAACTCAGAAGGCTGAACTAAGCAGTGGGGAGTTGGGTGAGGGCCCGTGGATTGATGGTCAGGGATCAGTTACCTGCTTTACGGGAGAAATTGCTGCCTCCATCCTTGGGTGGGTCTCTGGGGTCAGAGCCAGATCCATCTGGCCCCTGGGGTGGCCCCTGTGGTGGCTTGCCAGGAGAACCATCAGAGGCCTGGTTGGATGACTGGGAAGGTTCATCCTCCTCTGGAAAAACAAAAAAAAGAGGTGGGGGAGCTCCCAGCAGGGTGGGCAGCTGAGGGACCAGAGGCCCCACACGGTGCCCTCCACCATCTCCCGAAACTCCCAAGAACTCTGATGTTGGGAGGGGACCTCAATGGCAGCTGTGCTAAGAGGTGACAAAGATGCTTGGAGGTGAACCCAAGGAGAAGACAGAGAGAGGGAGACCCAGCACCAACGCGGAGCTGGCAGGTTCCAGACTTCACAGAGCAGGAGTGTGAGGCCCAGGAGGTTAGAGACCTGATGGGGCACAGTGCACCTGGTGGCAGCTCCAGGCCAGAACCCAGATCCCCTCCGCCCTGGTTCAGGTACCCCAAGCCCTGGGCCACCCCGCCCTCTGGAGCTTCCCTAGGGCACTCACCATCAGAGGGGGATTCCGGCCGGAAGGGGTCAATGGCATCTCCTCCCCCGCTCTCTATGGCTTTAGCTGACATCTTGGAGGCAGTGTGGGAACACTAGGTGCAGAGCCAAGGACACCACTATCTTTCCGAGAAACAGAGTGTGAAAATCAGAAGTGCTCTGCCTGATTTATGATGGACTGGCGGGGGGAGGGCAGGGGCACCTCTCTGTTGCCCCAGACTTGTCCTCTGTCCTACAGGAGCCTGCGGGCACTTCCAGCCTGCCCCCCAAATCTGCACAGACCACAGCTTTTAAAGTTAATAATGACTTTACTTGGCTCCCTGATCTCCAGAATCCTGTTCACGTCTAATAATCCATCTCTGCCCCGCCCACTGCCCACCCAGCCTAAGTCTTAGGGCTTCAGAGTGACCTGGGTTGATACAAGACTGGAGGTTCCCAAAGTCTCCTGGTAAAGGTGGGCTCAAGCCCCTTCCCAGCACACTCACCTCTGGTCACAGTGACAGCAGCCCTGGATGGAAGCAGAGAGGGATACAGTGAGTGGAGTCCTGTTGCTCTCTCCCCTCCCCCACCTCCTACGGCCCTGCCTACCCTGCGAGGTCACTGTCTGGGAAGGAAGAGCAGTGTCAGAAGTTCTGCAGGTAGTGAGGCTGCTGAGGACGCCAGCTGGGTGTTAACGTCCCCTACTGTGACTGTGTTACTGTCAGCTTCCCCTTTCATGGCCCTTAGCATTTGCCTTATGTAGTGAGTTGCCCCTATGTTGGGGGCATAAATATTTACAATTGTTATATCTTCGTCTAGGATTGATCCCTCGGTCATTATGCAGTGAAGAGTCTTTATTTTACTTTATTTATTTATGCGATCCGTCAGCATTAGCTCGTTTAATTCGGTGATTACCCTATGGCGTAGGTAGCGTTATTACTCCCAATTTACAAATGATGACACTGAAACCAGACATACTAAGTCACATGCCAAAAGCTCACCCACTAAGCAGCAGCCAAGAAGCATTCAAACACTGGAAGTGTGGTCCCGGAGCCCATATGCCTAACCGCCACTCTATGCTAATCTTTACCAGGTACATGTGCTGATATTAATGTCAGGATCAACAGCAGCTAACATTTAGGAAGTGCCACCTGGCTTTCTAAACTCCTCACACGTAATAACTTATTTCACCTTAATAAGAACTTAAGAAGTCGATACTGTAATAACTGCCATTTAACAAATGAAAAAATTGAGGCACAAAGACACTAAATAACTTGCTCAAGGGTACACAGCTGGGATTTAAGTCCAGGCAGGACTTAATTACCACACTCTCTTATTTCTCTACAAGCAGGGTAATCATTTTACATGCTAAACTTATTATGCCCATTTCGTGGAAGAAACTAAGACTCTAACCTGCCAATACTAAGTAGCCTGCCCAACTCAAAAAGAAAGGGGCTATCAGATATTTGACATCAGACAGTGTCAAGAGGTTTTGGAGAATAACTCTCACCACAGTGTTCCAAAAGTGGCAGCAGCCAGTTGGTCACTAGATGCTCGTGGTATTCTCTGTTGCGTGAGGCCTTGGGACCAACAATTCCTCCTCCCTCAACCCTTGCTTTAAAAATTCCCCACTCAATGTTGGGAGATGCCTACAAATTCCCTGATGTCCCTACCTGGTAATGGATGACATGCTGGACTTTAGGAATATCCAGGCCCCGAGCTGCCACATCTGTTGCCAGGAGAACACAACTGTGGTGGAGAGAGAAAGCTCATTAATAATAACTAACGGCTATCATTTATCAAATTCTTACCACTGAGTACTCTAAACACAACAATCCTTACAAACACTCTACGAGACAATACTATTACATATGTCCCTTTGACAGATAAAGAAGCTGAGGCTCAGAGAGATTAACTTCCCAAGGTATATATATGGCTGTTCAGTTGTGGAGCCAGGATCCAAACCTGGGTTTCACTGGCCGCAATCGACAAGCCACACACTCTGCAATAATAAAGACTACCTCAAGTGCATTAAATGGGGCCATACTCTAGGTCGGTGACCTCATCTCCTATCACCCTCCCACTTAATTCCCTCCAGTCACACAGGCGTCCTTGCTCTCCTCGCTCTTCCTCAAACATGCCAAACCTGCTCTTGCCTCCCAGCCTGTGCACTTAGTGCACCTTAGGCCATAAAGGTCTTCCTCAGATATTCACATTTCCTTACTTTCTTCTACTCTCTGCTCAAATCTCACCTTATGAGAAAAGCCTCCCAGACCACACACCCACAGTCTGCACAACTCCCTATACAACTTTACTTCTTAGCACTTAGCACCACTTGACGAACTGCATACTTACTTCTCAGTTTATTACCTCCCTCCCCTGGGATGTAAACTCCATGACAGCAGGGACTTTGTACTACTCACTATTCTATTACCAGCCCCTAGAACAGTGCCAGGTTCACAGCAAGCACTCAGTAATATGTACTGGGTGATGTTTCTTAATGTATGTGTAGTTTGAGGGGAGTCAAAAGCACCTGACGTATGTCTTAAAAACTTAAGATTTTAGGCCCTTCAGGGTCCCCACTTCCTGTATCTCTGAGATAGGGCTGTGGAATATGATGCAAACTAAAGTTTGTAAAATATTAAACCACCGCTCTAAGTCAAGGTCAGCAAACTTTTTCTGTCAAGGGCCAGAGGGTAAACTATTTTTGGCTTTGTGGGTGACGTCTGTTGAAACTACTCAACTCTGCCATTATAGCACAAAAACAGCTATAGACGATACATAAATAGGCCTCGCTGTGTTCCGATAAAACTTTACTTATAAAAACAGGCAACAAGCCAGATCTGGCCCATGGGCTATCGTTTGCCAACTCCTGATCCAATGAACCACTAACTCTACTTACTAACATTCAGAGGGAAGTGAACCACTTGTTCTTGAAACTCATCTGTAACCGGTAACCTGACAAAACAATGTGGGCAGAAGCCAATTTAAAGCCCAGCTTCCCAGGCCCTCATTTTGACAATCTGCCCCGTGCTGCCTGCCTGACCATCACTCTGGCCCAAGAGCAGATGGACACGACAGCGTGAGCTCCGCAGTCTGACAGGCTGGTCTGAGGCCCAGCTCTACCACTTCCAAGCTGAGAAACCTTGGGCAAGCTTAAGTGCTTTTCTAAACCTTACTTTTTTTAATCTATAAAATAAGAATAATGACAAGTGGTAAGTATTAAAGCTAACATTTAGCAAGCTCATACCATGTGCCAAGCACTGTTCCGAACACTTCAAATGCATAAGTTCACTTACTCCTCAGAACAACCCTCTGCCATAACTTCTATTATTATACTGATTATGAGAAAACTGAAACACAAAGTAATCTGACCAGCTAGAAGTGACACAGCCAGGATTTGATCTCAAGCAGTCCGCTTCCAGTCTGTGCTCTTAACCATGACTCTATTCTTCTTCTCAAGGATGTTCCAAGTGAATGAATGTAATAATGTATCTAAAATGCAAGCACAATACTTAATCTGTTATTAAGTGTTCAATAATAATAGGTATTATTGTCACCATTACTCATTATTAAAGAAGTTTCTGTTGGGCATTCCCAGCAACCAAATGTACTAGATGAGAGTAAGCCTGCCTCACGCTGTGCAAAAAAAAAAAGGCTACCTTCTACCGATAAGGCTCCCACGAGAGAAGGTAGCTTCCCACCATCCTGGTGACCTAGACCCAATGGCTAATCTGTGCGCAGGCCTGACTTACTCCTCCAGATGGGCAAACTGCTCCAGGTTTCTGAGCCTCTGCTTCTGGTGCATGCAGGCATGTAGGGTCAGTGGCATGATATCCAGGACTTTGAGGAGCCCAGAGAGGCGTTTGATGCAGGAGATACTGTTGGCAAACACTAAGGTGCGGCCTGCATACTGCATCAGGAAGTAGTACAGATATAAGTCTTTCTCATCAGTCTCACAATGGATCTTGGTCTCTGTAAGTGTCTCTACCGTGGCCTCCTTTCTTGTAAGGTCGATGACCTTGGGCTTGCCCCTCATGCCAATCTTCTGCATGAGGAGGTCAAGTTTGGCAGTTTTGTCAATTTTCTTAGCGTGCTTCTTGTGAAGGATTCGAGCAGGAGCTTGATGTACCAGGGTCAGCGTGGCCGAAAAAACAAGTGTCTGTCTCTTTGGGTTGTACTGGGAATCACTGAGCATCTCTAGCAGCTTTGAGAGCTCAGCAAAGTGGCCTTTCTCAACCATGCGGTCAGCCTCATCGACCACCAGGCACCTACGGATCCAGACAGACCCACATCACCTGGTTAGCAGCAGGTAAGAGGAGTCATCCACAGCATACTCTACCACCCCACCACCCCCAGGGCCCTCAACCAATCTCCCTCACACATGCTCGGTTTTCTAAAGGCCCAAGTCTGGCTAGTACCACACCATGGCACTTTGTAACAGGGAGAAGGCACTGCACACTGTACCATGTCACCTCAGGTCCGCTTCAGAACAGGGGGTGGGGGCAAGGGGGAGGTACTGTTTCTCACCTGAGCTGCCGAAGGTTGCTCAAATGAGGGTGCTTTTCTTTAACTAGCTCCCACAGCCGGCTTGGAGTGGCAATCACAATCTCAGGCTGACGGTTCAGCATCCTCTGCTGTTTCTGTGTGGACATTCCACCAACCAAAATAGCAGTTTTAATGCCTATGGTACACAAAACAAAAGGGACACTGTTATTCAGACTAATTGCTCAGTTCTTCCAACGCCGACACAGGCGCCCCCAGATTAGTAAAGGCTGCCAGTCACCAGCACAGCTCCCCTCTCCAGGGGGGTGCTAAGAGCTGGCTTGCCCTGTTGATGCCATTGCTAGAGGGCTTACCAGGTCTTCTATGATCTAGGCCCTGACTATTTCCCCAACCTCATTTTTTTCTACTCTTTCCCCTCCAACCACACCAGTAGGGCTGGATTTGAACCCAGGCATGGTGACATCCAAAGCTCTGGAAAAAATGAGCAGTGGTGCACCACAGTGCTGGGAAAGATGTAACTTGTAGCTGTGACACACCTCCCCTAGGAGTTCCTTCCTGTCCATGCCCCTCAATTAAAATTAAACTGAATCTCCTCTGATGGCTAGTGTTCTCTTCTCCTCTCTAGTGGAGGACTTCGTAAGGTAGCCAGTATGGAAGGAACACAAAGGATCATGCAAGCAAAGTGTTTAGTAAAGTGCCTTGTAATACACAGTCAGAGCTTGATAAGTAACTGCTCCTTTTACTACAAAATTGAAACCCCGACTCTGCAGCCTTTCCCAAAGAATTCCCTGAAAAAGTTAAGTTCTAATGCCCTAAGGCAGGAGTCAGCAAACTTTTCCAACAGTAAACATTTTGGGCCCTGTGGGCTAAATGGTCTCTGTACAATTACTACCTCTATTCCGCTCTGCATTGGTGATGCAAAAGTGACCATAGACATATGTAAATAAGTGGGTGTGGCAGCACTTTATTTACAAAAAAAAAAAAAGAAACCCAAACAGTGGTTTGCCAAACACTGCCCCAAGTATCTACTGTATCCAGTAAGTTAACCAATTTCCTATGCAGCTAGAATAGCATTAGCTATGTGTTATCCTTGGGAGAATAAAGAATGTGTCACTCAAACAGTTTTCTGTCGGGCTTAATTCTCTGGCAGAAGAGAAAGGTTCCCTCTAGAGGGCGGGCACAGCTGATTCACCTCTGCCACCCCAGCTACTGGAATCCTTTCAGGCAACATTTATTAAACGGAATTAAACCTCACCTGTAAACTTGGCCACAGCATCAATGTGTTGTTTGACTTGAACGGCTAGCTCTCGAGTGGGAGTCAGAACCAGTCCAAGCAAAGGACGCCTTGGATGTGCAATTCTGCCACCCAATTCTTGTTTGAACTTTCTAGTCTGCTCTTCATCAAGCTTGTCCTCCTTGTTTTCATCCTGTTTGGGAATGGGCGTCTCCCTGATCAGGGAAGAAGGTCCTTCACCGGCATCATCATCATCATCATCATCATCATCATCATCATCATCATCATCACAGGAGGGCAGCACCTGGTTTGAGACTGTAGCTCCAATCTTGGCTCTTGCCTGGCTGCGTGGTGCTCTAGCCTTCGCTCCAGCCTCACTGGGCAGTGCTTCACCCTCAATTCCAATCTCAGCAGGCAAAGCTCCAGACTCAGTTCCAGCCCTGCCTGGTGATCCTGTCTCAACTCCAGCCTCATTACTGGTCTTCCCAAGTGGTGCTCCTGTGTTTCTTAGAGCTGGGATAGGCTTCTTCTTCACCTGCCACTGCAGCACCGCATGAATCATTGGAATGGCAAAGGCAAGAGTTTTCCCACTTCCTTAGAAGAAGAACAAAAAACAAACAAAAAACAAACAAAAACAGTGTCAATCAACAGATGTACACACTTTTGCCTGAGGTTCTATCCTTTACACGGAATGAGGGACCCTGACATAGCCAAGTGCCACCCTGACCAATCCAAAGCTCCTTCTACCCTACACAGGTACGGTACCCCTACAGCTCTGCAACCAGAGGGCACCTGTAATTAGGAGTCTGAGGAAAAGTCTGACAGACTGGCATTGCGGGCTGAGGTCACCAATAAACTACAGACAAATGTCCAAACAATGAAACCCTATAGAGATGGGCAAGTTGTGTATGTGTGTGTGTGTGTGTGTTTGTTGCTCTTGTGAAGGAACACAAAATTGAAGGGTAAGGAATGAAAATCTATATAATACCTTCCCAAAACCTTTCCCTGGTGGGGAAGGAGGGAGTAAAAGAAAATTTTCTTAGTTTTCGAGAAAACTTTAAAACTTCTGTCTATGCTTGAACATTTTCAAACTAGCCTTTGAACGTATATGGAGCCCAAGTATTCACACCATCTGTGTGGACAAAAACAAATAAACAAAACAAAACACTTCAAGCTGAGAATTTAAAGTGGTTCCAAAATTAAAATGCCTCAAGCAGAAGCAAATAAGTGATCAAGCAATGATGCCCACTATAGCACTTCAATTCCAACTGTACTGGAGTTTTAGCCGGTGCAACACATAAGACAAAAATAAACAAAAGGCAGCCAGACTGGATGAATAGTCATCTTTGAAGAAAATCCTATATAATCTTGAAGAAACCAGTTGATGGTACCAAGTTGCAGGATACAAGATCAATATACAAAAATGCAGATTTCTATTTATTAGCATCAGAAATAGGAAATCTTAAATTACCATTTACAAAAGCATTGAAAATATGAAATACTTAAGGATAAATCTAATAGATGTGCATACACTGAAAACTACAAAGCGCAGCTAAGAAAAACTGAAGACCTAAAAAAATGGAGAGCTATACCACATTCATGGACTGGAAGATTCTATATTGTCCAGATGTCATGTCCTCAGTTGGCTCTATAACCAATGCAATCCCAATCCGAATACCAGCTGACTTTTTTGTAGAAATTGAAAAACTGACTTTAAAATTCACCTTGAAACGCCAAGGGCCTAGAATAGCCAAAATAACTTTTAAAAAGACAAAACTGGAGGACTTATACTACCTGATTTTAAGACTTATTCTAAAGCTACTGTATCCAACATAGTGACGTATTGGGAAAACAGTAAAGATAGACAAATAGATCAATGGCAAAGAAAAGACTCCAGAAATAGACCCACACCTATACGGTCACTGATTTTTAAAAAAGATGCAATGCAAAGGCAATTCAGTGGAGAAAGAGTAGTTTTTCAACAAACGGTGCTGGAATAATTAGATAGCCACATGCAAAACAAAACCAAACCTTTGATCTGTATTTCTCCCCATAAAAGTTAACACAGGAAGGATCAGACTGAAACACAGAACCTAAAACTAGTAACACTTCTACAAGAAAATATAGGAGAAAATCTTTGTGATCTTGTGTTAGGCAAAGGATTCTTAGGTAAGCACATCTGTAAAAGAAAAAGTGATCATTTAAACTTCATCAAAATAAATAACTCCTGGGCTTCCCTGGTGGCGCAGTGGTTGAGAATCTGCCTGCCAATGCCGGGGACACGGGTTCGGGCCCTGGTCTGGGAAGATCCTACAGGCCGCGGAGCAACTAGGCCCGTGAGCCACAATTACTGAGCCTGCGCGTCTGGAGCCTGAGCTCCGCAACAAGAGAGGCCGCGATAGTGAGAGGCCCGCACAATGCGATGAAGAGTGGCCCCCACTTGCCGCAACTAGAGAAAGCCCTGGCACAGAAACGAAGACCCAACACAGCCATAAATAAATAAATAAATAAAAATTAAAAAAATAAATAACTCCTGCTCTTCGAAAGACACTGTAAGGAGAATGAAGAAAGAAGCCACAGACTGGGAGAAAACAATGCACATCACATATCTGATAAAGGAGGTGTATCTAGAATATATTATGAATTCAATAATAGGAAAACCACAACCCGGTTAAAACATGGGCAAAAGAACTAAACAGACACCACCAAAGAAGATAACATGGATACAATTAGGCACTGGAAAAGACACCGCTCAAGGAGTCACTAGGGAAATACCAATCAAAGCCACAAGGAAATATCACTAAAATTTTTAAAGTCTAAATCAAATTAAAGACTGACCACACCAAGTACTGGCAAGGACATGGACCAATCTGAACTCTCATAACCTGGTGATTATGTAAAATGGTACAATCACTTTGGAAAACTCCTAAAAAGTTACATTTACCATAAGACCTAGCCATTCCACACCTAGGTATTTACCCAACAGGAATCAAAGCATATATCCATACAAAGACTGATACACCAATATTTATGATAGTTTTACTTGTAAATGCCCACAACTAGGAAGAACAGAACTATATCCATCAACAGATAAACAAACTGCACTCTATCCATACAGTGGAATACTACTCATCCATAAAAAGAAACGAACCATTGGTATTTGCAGTAACATGGCTTTGAATCTCAAAGTATGCTGAGTTTAAAGAGCAGACACTCTCCCTCCCCAAAATACATATTGTATGATTCCATTTTAAAATTCTGGAAAATGCAAACTAATTGATAGCGATAGAAAGACTATCAGAGGTTACCTGGGGATGAACAAGGAGGGGAGCCTAGGTAGGGAAGGAGGGATTATTAAGGGGCCCAAACATCTTTTGGGGGTGATGGATATATTCATTATCTGCATTGGCAGCAGTTTGCCCACAGCCCCAAAAGTCTTGGAGACTTGGACCTGTGGATTCACAGCATTCCATAGAAATAGCCTGATAGGAGCTGTGGTATAAATCCAAATGTCAATCTCTAGCCACAGTGGCTCACATCTCTCCTCTGCCTTCCGGAAACAGACTTCCAGGCCTCTCTGCACATACCAAAGTAGTGTAGCCGAATGCTTAACAGCGCATAGACCTAGTCTAGAACTATTCAAGCACTACCACTTTTCAGTGGGGCAGTTTTAGGGACACTGTCTACCCTCTGTGAGGCCGAGTTTCCTCTTCACTAAGATGGGAATAATAACGGAACCTACCTCAGGGTGGTTTTGAGAAACTGAGTTCATGCATGTAACACAGGACGTGACGTATTTTAAATGTTAAATAAATGTTCTAAGCTATTACTGTTACCTCCATCCCCCTTTCCTGGGGTTTCCTCCCTCTTCCATCTTTATGATTCTTATACAGGACCTCACCTCAAGTTTCCTGACCACTCTTCCAGAAATCCAAGGCACAGAGTGTCTAGATCAGGGGTCCCCAACCCCCAGGCCACGGACCCGAAGCGGTCTGTGGCCTGTTAGGAACCAGGCCGCACAGCAGGAGGTGAGCGGCCGGCGAGTTAGCGAAGCTTCATCTGTATTTACAGCCGCTCCCCATTGCTCAAATTACTCCCTGAGCTCGGCCTCCCGTCAACATTATGGTGAACTGTATGATTATTTCATTACATATTACAATGTAACTAACAGTAATAGAAATAAAGTGCACAATAAATGTAATGCACTTGAATCACCCTGAAACCACCACCCACCCCCTTCCGTGGAAAAACTGTCTTCCACAAAACCGGTCCCTGGTGCCAAAAAGGTTGGGGACCGCTGGTCTACATGGTCTAGCTCTGAAATGCAGCAGGACCCTATGGTCCTCACCCCCCATGTCCTCTGCCTGCCTTTGTCTGTGGAAAAACTTCAGCCAAAGAATAAGTTTAATCAGAGAAGTGAGAAAATGCAGAAGCAAAGGAAAGCAGTCCAACAAGACCAAATCATAATAGTTTAGTCAATAAGCATAGCTAAGGACCTTTAGTTCCTTCTCGAGGGCTACAGATAATATTCTGAGCCATATTCTGTGAGCTGTCTTGTAGATACCCTCTGTGTATCTACAGATAAAACGCCCACCAGGTGGAAAAAGTTAACTACATGATGACCAGACTGTAGCCATGACATAACCTGCCATTCCGAGAACTGGCCTCAAGAAAATGGAAACAAACCGACCCTGGAACTGAAGATTAACTGTACTTAAAACAATGAAGACGATGCTGGTCAGACCACCAATGACCAATTTCAAGATGACTGTCAACAGCTGACTCTGCTGTTTCTGCATGCGGCCCCCTCCCCTCCATCTATAACAGCTCTTGTCCACTGGTTGGGGGGGGGGGTCGGCCTTCAGACAGGAGCACCCCCCACCCCACCCCCCACCGCCCCCGTTGCCAGCATCCAAAATAAAGCAAACTTTCCTTTCCACCAAGCTGGTCTCTTTATTGGCTTTTGAGCGGCGAGCAGCTGGACCCACTTTTGGTTACAGTTCTATGCCATACAATATAATAGCCACTAGCCACATACAGCTGTCAAGCACTTAAAATGTGGTTACTCTAAACTGAGATGGGCGGCAAGTTGAAAATACACATCAGAGTCTGAAAACAGTATAAAAATAAGAATGTAAAATATCTCAAAAATTTTACATTCATTGCGTACTGAAATATGCTATGCAATTGGTTAAATATATTGCTAAAATTAATTTTCACTTTCTAAAAACCTTTTTTAATATGGCTCCTAGGAAATTTTAACTTACATATGTGGCTCACGTTACATATATATATTTCTATTGGTTATTGCTGGTCAAGTTAGACTAATAGTTCCAGGCTTGTATTGCTCTTTCCCCCATCAGTAGTTGAGTCTCCCCAGGGTGAGTCAACCTGTCCTGGCTTCACAAAGTCTTAGGTGGCCCAAGGAATGAGGGATCTTCAAACAATGCCTAGTCCCAACAGTCACCTCCTGCCCAAATCTGCCTACCAAATCCACCCAATGGTCATCACAAACTCAAATCCTTCCAATGCCAATAAACCCACCAACTCCCAACGCAGCCCTTTTTATCTCTGGACAACTCTTGCGAATGAGACACTTCTTCCTCATACTAATGAAGATCTACCTCTCCAGAGGGCTGATCTTAGCCCTACTTTACCTCTGAGCCATTCAGAAAAGGCTCAAGACCTGGAAAAAAACTACCATTTACAGATCACTTACAATGCACTGTGTAAATTTTAGTTTACTATTGCTCTTTGTTACTAGTTTACTATTGTGTAAATGTATAAATTTAGTAGGCACTTACATTTAACCCACATAGCAAAAGAAGTAGGTACTGCAGTTGTCTATCTCCATTTTATAATAGGGTCTACAGGGCGCAGAGAAATAAAGTGACCTGCCTAGGGCACCAATCAGGAAGTGGCCTCTTTCAACCCAGAGCTAGCCGACCTCTGAAAACCTTCACTCAACAGTGCTTTTGTGGTCGGGCCCCCAACATTCCCGTCTCCCAGCCAACCAGCCTGTTAGCAGCCACAAGCTCAATCCAGAAGCAATCTTGCGCTGGCCAGATAAGGATGCCCTTACCTGTCTCAGCAGCCCCAAGGATGTCCAGTTTGTCACGAATGGCAGGTGCCAAGGTCAGAGCTTGGACTGGTGTGGGCGCAGAGAAGCCTAGGAAGCTGAGCGCTCGGAGAACTGGCTTGGGTACAAACAGATCCTTCCAAGCTGATACATCTGCCTTGTGATCACGCATTTCAGGCATCCACGTCTTTGCTCTTTTGGGCACCTTTGGAGTAGTACCCTGGGGAGGCTCTGATTTTTTTTTCCCTTTCTTGTTCTTCTTTTTTGGAACCGTCTGGGCCGGGCTTTCTGATGCCATCTCCCCTACCTCTGGATCAGGACAAACTGTGCCATCTCCCTGGGGCCCTGGCTCAGTATCTTTGCCCTCAAACACTTTCTGGGCACTGCTTCCTTCAGTTTCCACAGCTCTACTCTTCTTCAACTTCATCTTCTTCTTTGAGGAGGTAGACTCTCCTTCCTCCTCTCCTTCTGAAACAGCTTGTGACTTTCTCTTCTTGGGCTCCTCCTTTGAGAAGAGACTGGAGGAACCCTCCCCAGAGGAGACCAACTGATAATCCGTCAGTTCCTCAAAGCACACCAAGTCATCCATCTGTCCGTTTGCAAACATATTTGGGTCAATCTTCACCTGCTTCCATTTTCCCACAACTCTGATGCCCTTCCTCTGAATTCTGCCATAGTTTGGTGGCTCTGGCCTCGATTTTTTCTCTTTCAGCTTCATGGTTGCTGAAAAGGAGAGAAATGTTCCATTAGATTGGCAACTGAGAAGCACAGGGTTCTGAGGCAACAGATAGTTTCTAAGCAGCCTACAGAGTATCACGCCCTGCAAAGAAGTGAAGACACAAAGATGGCTCTAACGCTGATGCTGCCAGCTAGAGAAGATCAAAGAAGGAAAGAAATGTACCCGCAGAGTGGGCAGCTTGGCCTGCAACAGAGGGGACACAGGAGGTGTGGCAAAGAAATATGAGCGAGATCTGGTTTGGATTCCAGATCCAATGCCAACCGCTCGTGTGCCCTTGGCAGCTCCTGCTTAATCCTCTCTGAACCTCGGCGTTCTCATATTTTTAAAAGGGGGGAGGGGTTTACTAGCTAGGTCACAAAATGTTCTCTGCAATAAACAACATTCTGTAAAGCGTGGTGGGTGAAGCCTGCCACTCCCAAGCCATTTTGAAGGCTGAATAAGAACCTGAGGGGGTCGCTGGAGGGTGGGTGAGGGGGACAGCTTTATTAAGAGTGCACAGAGCCTTCTTCCTTCTCAAGCCTTGCCCCAAGAGGGCAGATGCCTTTGCCACCACTCTGGCCTTTGCCAAATGGCTTAAAACCCAACCAGCTTTTTCATTACCTTTTAAGTGATTTAAAAACAAGTGATCTATGAACAAGTCGTCAGACTGGAACTCGAGCCACGTTCTCCCCTTTCAGAAAGGCCGAGAAAAATAGATCCTGTGGAAAGACAAAGGGAAACCTTGGTTCAAATATGGACGCGTCACTGGCCAGCTCTGGGTCTGGGGTGCACGTATTAATCACTGTGAGCCTCAGTTCCTCGTCTGGAAAATGGGGATGATGAGGGTCTGTTTATCCTTGGACCATCACGCGAAGACAAAAAGGTGACGCACGTCCAGAACCGCTCAGCATGGCGCCCCACCGGCAAAGCAACCCAGAGCGCAACGAAGGTTCACCCCCAGCACGGGCTACGCCGCGATCACAAGCAACCCGGATCAACGATGGGGGGGAAGGGAGGAGGCACATGGGGGCGAGGACGCGGACTGTGACACAGAGAGCAAGCGGGGGTGGGGGTGGGGGGGGGGTCGCTCCTCCTGGCGCCCGGCCAGGAGCCCGGCGCTGGCGCCTCGCGTCAGGCACGAACCGGCTCACGAAGCAGAGAAACCGAGGGGCCCCCGGCGCAGGGTCGACCAGGCCGCTTGACGAGGCCGGCGGCCGCCCTCTCTGGTCCCGAGAACCCAACGGCCTGGAGAGCCCCGCGCTGGGAGGCCGCCTCCAGCTCCTCTCGGGTGCCGGCTCCGGCCCCGGCCCCGCTACGGCTCCGGCCTCGGTACTCACCGTAGAGGGACGCCGACCAACCACCTCAGACACTGCTGCACCAGCCCTCCTCGGCCGAGTCCACCGCAGTTCCGGGGAGGGGCTTGCGCTCACGCACGCCTTTCCGTTGGGAAGGAAGTCCCGCCCCCATTCTAGACCCCGCCCTTAATTCGCTGCGCGGGGCGGCTTTCGCAGTCCAGGTACCGAGAGCGCGGACGGTGGGTGCAATGGGCTGCGCAGGTAGGTCCTCCTCTCGGGCTTAGGGAGCGGGATCAACAGGTGGAGCCCGCCGTACCTCCTCTGAAGGGGCTCTGTTCTAGCTCCTGTATGGGAACATAAGTTCTTGTATTCTTGCTTTGGTTTTAGCGCAGTGGCTGTTTACGTACTGGCTGTGTGCCTGGAGCCTCGAAAACGTTTTAGCATTTAATTTACAACTCAACCAGCCTGTATTGGAGGTGGTGTTTTCCGCAGGTTTTCATGCGTCGCCTGTTGCTCACTGATGGTTGGGGAAGGTCGGGCTGCCTCCAATAATCAAGCTAAACTGGGTCCTTTGTTACATGCAGAGAAATCAGCTTCACGGCAGTTAATCTTTTCTTCGATGTGGGGATCACCAGACCATCTGGGAAAGCTTTCCCACGCACTGTCTCTATGTCCGGTGACTTTGGGAAGTCCTAAAGGACAATGGGGGAATTCACCAAGCTTAGGTCGAGTGAGCCTCCCCACCACCCCGGAGCCAGCATGGGACACAGCTTAACTCATTTCTTGGAGGAACTTGCCAGTGTGTCCCCAAGAGCCTGGGTGGCATAGTCTGTGCCCAACTGGTGCCTGAAGCCTACGGGGACTGCACTTCCTGTGCTCCGGACTTCCTCATAGGTACTTTTCCATCTGGCTGTTCATTTGTATCCTTTAATATCCTTTGTAATAAATCAGTAATGGTGAGTAAACTGCTTTCGTGAGATCTGTGAGCCTTTTGGCAAATTATCAAACCCAAGGAAGAGGTCATGTTATGGAAGGCTAGTCTGTGTGCCTGACAAACAGTGAGGCCAAACAATACCAAAACGTCAGTTCGGAGCAGAGAAAGGTATGTTGCAGGGCCCTTCAAGGAGACGGGTGGCTCATGCCTTAAAAACCCAGAACTCCCCAAGCTTTCAGCAAAGCCCTTTTATAGGAAAGGTGAGGGAGGGGCGTGCTGAGTGGTTGCAGACTTCCTGGTGTCACATCCCTTGTTCTTGAGGTCAGGTCACGGTCGGGTCACCATGTTCCTGTTAGCCTCCACCAAACAAATGTTATTCTCTGTTCTGACAAGGAAGGGCAAGGTCCCAGGGCACAACTTTCACCCCTCGAGGTCCAGGCACTGCCTAAGAGGAGGGGTTCCCTGTGCAGACAGGTTACCCTGCCCGGGAGCCTTAGTCCAGCAGCCGGTCTGGGTCCTCCCGCCAGTGCCCAGGCCCCGCTAAGGAGGCAGATCTCAGCTGCTGGCGCCCGCAGGGCCAGGTCCCCAAACGCTGCTCAGCTGTCATCACTGAGGGACCCAGGCTCCCAGAACCCCAAGGGCCCTCAGACTCCTCAGGCCGCCGAGACAGAGGCCAGTCCCATGGTCGGTGACCCATGGAGACCGCTGCACGACCAAAACAACCCAAAAAACCTGTTCTGCTTAAGTTACCTAGAGTGACTTCTGTTATCTGCAGCCAAACCCTGACTAATAGATGCATTGAACACATACACACACACACACACACACACACACACACAAAGTTATCTCTTAAAAATGATTTTTAGTATTAGCAAGATTGAACACGTTTTCAAATATTTATCGGCCATGTATAATTCTCTTTTTAGGAACTACCTCTTCTAGTCTGAGTTCCTTTTTAAAGACAGTTCTTTTGAAAAATTGTTTCATAAGAACTCTCTTTACGTTGGGGATTCTAATGATGCAAAGGGTATTGGGTTTTTTTTTTTTTTTTTCCCCTCAGTAGATTACATGTCTCTTACCCTTGTTTGTGGTGTTTTTTTTTTTTTAATTATTTATTATTTTTATTTTTGGCTGTGTTGGGTCTTCGTTTCTGTGTGAGGGCTTTCTCCAGTTGCGGCGAGTGGGGGCCACTCTTCATCGCGGTGCGCGGGCCTCTCACTATCACG